>NC_140944.1:133486107-133881107 GCF_014529385.1 Adiantum capillus-veneris
GTATGACTAGGGGAACACTTCACGACTCTGCCGCGAAGTCAACTGACGCACCAGTTGAGATATTTTTAGCAGGGAAAGCCCAAACTCGGAAACTGGGCGACGTGTCAGCTTGTGAGCGATTCTGCCACTCTGGGAGGCAAAAACGAGCTGCATATCATCAAAGGGGGCGCCATTTTCAGCCACAGGCGGATTGTAACAGGTACAGAAGCTATGGAATGCTTACCTTGCCCTCTATGCACATTATGGTGACGGGAGTGATGCCCCGCACGCTACATACTTCTCTCTTTCTCCCCTACGTGCAGTTATGTGATGCCCCACAAGAGGGCTACTCATTTGACTGATGTACAGTTGTGTGGGTTCATGCTTTTGTGCTGAGGCAAGAGCCTCCTTGAGCAGGAACAGGGGTAGCTAACTGCTGCTCCAAAGCAGGCACTGGTGAGGGTCATAACCTCACCGTACAGGTGCAAAATCAGCGCTGTGTATGCGCTGTAATTTGACTGTTTTTCAGCCATACGGACGCCAGGATCATTGGGAATCGTGCCCCACTGGCAAAGGACAGTTAGGGGACTGTTTGGGGCTGAAAACAGGGCAAAAACCAGTAAATACAGCGTGCTGAATTTACTGTTTTTGGACAGGAATCAGAGGGTATACGACAGTGCAAGCGAGTTCCAACAGGGGAATTGGTTTCGCGCAAGTTTTGGGGCTGTTATGCTGCCGAAATTTGGCCAAATCAAATGGTATCTAGGTGGATACACGTGAAAGATTCCCAGGACCTTACCTTGTAATTTACCCTCCTAAAGAATAAAGAAATACCGAAAGGGGCGCCAATTTTGGGGCCTACAGGTTGTCGGCGTCTGCTCGGAGCATTCTAGCTTCCGAGCCGTGTGTGTGTTTAAGTGTTAACTCCCGTCGCAGGTTCTCTTTGCAAAGTGCTCTGTGTGTGTGTATAAAGTAAAGAATTTCGAGTGAAAGCCAACGCCTACCGCTCTACGGGCCGGTTACAGGGATGTAGCCCAGATGCCGTCAAGATTGGTGTCCAATGTCCGGGCGGACGTAGTGTGAAACCGGCCAGTGTGGCCGGCCATTATTATAAAAGGGAGACCAAGGCCTCATTTGCAGTTATCGACCCCCACTGGCAGAGTGCCAGTGGTTAGCCTGCGAGGCTAGGAGTGCGCGAGGTCACCTAGAGGAGGTGAGGCCGGGTGGTATGGGACGCTCTGTCTTACAGGTGCACGCCTACGTCCTCGAATGTTGGCCCCAACACGGGGGAGCTGCCGGATGGTGGCTATGGTCGGGTGGTTTGTCCGACGTGTATCTTTAGGCAGTTTGTGTAGCCGGGAGATCCTATCTCCTCGTTTGTTTCATGGTATCAGAGCCGGCTTGGCTGCACGAAGGACTGTGTGCACACCTACAGACTGATTTAAGTCGGATAATATCTGTTTCATGCAATTTTTGATAAATTGGTTATTTAATTAATCATTTTTCTTCTCATGAGTGTGCGTGCAGGTGAAAATTAATGTTTCTTTGCTGTTTTTGATAAAATTCGGCAATCTGACATGCGGGAATGCTGAAAATCACGGAGTTCTTTGTCAATTTACTGATTTATGATTAAAATTCAGCATATGATATGTTTTCAAATCTCTCTGTAAATCCCTCTCTGTAAGTCTCTCAGTGCGAAGCATAGAGAGAGAGAGAGAGAGAGAGAGAGAGAGAGAGAGAGAGAGAGAGAGAGCGTTACCTCTCTCTGTGCGGGTCTTGAGTCTACAGTGGAAGTTGCGTACCCTTTTTTTTCCAACGTGGTGCCCAATTGGCAGCCTAGCGTGTGCCAAACTCATGCGAGCGCAAGCTGCCCATATTCACGCGCATGTGCTCTCTCCCACGCTCCACACGGCACCTATTGGCAGATCAGCGAACGTTTTTTTTAATTCAGCGCTGGAGGTTTTTTTTCTATGTCACTAAAGCCTGGTTTATTTAAATCAAGTGGCCTTTTATTTTTTTATAAATGGCCATGACTTTTTAAGTATAGTTTGAAACCTATGTTTTATTAAAAAACTCACTTACACAGACCTGTAAGTTACAGAGAATTGAGTTTTTAGACACTCCTGCTTCTCTCCCGAGCCTGCTCTCTCTCACCTGCTCGCGCTCCCGCCATCACCTGCTCACCTTCAGATGTTCACGCGGACGTTGGAGCTCCTCGAACTTCACTTTTTCGCGACCGAAAAGTGCTGAAAAGGCCCGGTTTCGCGTGAAACTTCCAATTTTTCACGCACTTCGCCATGGATTCCTCCAACTCAGATGTGCAGCGTTGTAGCGCGGATAATGTGTCGTGCTCTCTACAGTGGGTGGTCCTCAGTGCAATGTGCATGACAATCTCACTCAAACAGACTGAATCTCCCTCAAACAGATGAACAGAAAGGAAACAATAGACGTCAACAGAGCTCTCAAAGACACAACAGCAGACCAGAACATATGACTCGACTATCTCAAAGAATGATACAGACTCTGGCGTGGCAGCACACTCAGCTCCAGCCCAGGACTCTCAGGTACAATGGGGGTGTCGAGGCTCAGATGTGCCGCGATGGTGCAGACGTGCTCTGTGTAAAAGATCCACACTAGACGACTACTACGTACAAGATAATGCCACTGGCCCAGAACGACTACTCATATGTATCACCATAAAGAGCCACCAACGGCTCATAAATGTCAACCATGTGGTGACATGGCCACGAGGTCCACTAGACCACCGTCGGTAGGTACCTACCACGTGTCACTCCCAGACCAGAGGGTCCGTCCAGTGTGAACCAGACCAAGTGTAACCAACTGTCCAACTGTCTGTCCTGTGAAGTGACACTGTAGCCCTGCTACAGGTTACCCGCCACAAGACCGCTCACCGTCTCGGTGAGAGGAATACTGAGAAAGCTGTGAAGGAAAACCACTAGGTACTGCTTCCGTAGATCTTTCTTGAAGTAGGTGTTAGGCCCATGACCATACATACCTCAAAAGTGGAGTTAAAAACACTACACTGCTTGCAATCGCCTTAAGCCTAACCCACCATCCTGCCACGTGTCTCTGCCCAAGTGGAACCGACCAGATCAAAGACCAACTGACCAAAGCCCAACTGCAAACTACTGTTGTGTGAAAGTGAAAGTGACACTGTAGCAGGCTACACTTTTTTTTTTTACTTTTTTTTTTTTTTTTTTTTTTAGGGCGAGGGCGAGGGACTAGGGACGAGGGACGAGGGGCGAGGGGCTAGGGACTAGAAACAAGGGACGAGGGGCTAGGGGAGAGGGACTAGGGGTTAGGGGCGAGGGACTAGGGGCTAGGGACTAGGGACTAGGGACTAGAGACTAGGGACGAGGGACTAGGGACTAGGGGCTAGGGGCGAGGGACTAGGGACTAGGGGCGAGGGACTAGGGGCTAGGGGCAAGGGGCAAGGGGACTATGGGCTAGGGGCTAGGGGCGAGGGGCTAGAGACTAGGGGCTAGGGCCTAGGGGACAAGGGGAGGCAAGGGCGAGGGGGGGGCTAGGGCGAGGGGGAGGAGGTAGGTAGGAGGGCTAGGGCGAGGGGGTAGGTAGGTGGGAGGGGGAGGGCGAGGGCGAGGGCGAGGGCGAGGGGGTAGGTAGGTGAGAGGGGCAGGGCGAGGGCGAGGGGGTAGGTAGGTGAGAGGGGGAGGGCGAGGGCGAGGGGGTAGGTAGGGGGCTAGGGCGAGGGGTAGGTAGGTGAGAGGGGGAAGGGGAGGGCGAGGGCGAGGGGGTAGGTAGGTGGGAGGGCGAGGGCGAGGGACTAGGGCGAGGGGGTGAGGGGTAGGGTAAGGCGAGGGGTAGTGAGGGGGAGAGGGGGATAGGGTAGATAGGTGCACATAATGAGCACGCAATTACCATGAGCAATACAGCGATCATGATCTTAGAATTCATCTTGCAAGACGAGCTCTGTGAAGGGAGTTTGCTATACACAAAGGAGAGCTTTGTTCTGGTCGGAGAAGCAGACACCAAAGGTGTTTGTAGAGGAGATTTCTTATTGCTTCTATACTTCTTCATAGGCTCCGATGGCTCATTTGGTGTAGTTACTGTGGCACCATTTGAAGAGGGTGTACCTTCATGCAAAGAGTGAATAGAGACTCCATAACAAGGCATAGATTTGGTAGCCTCCAACCACTCCAGCAGATCTTCATCTGACCCTTCAGGTGTAGTAGGCTGTTCTTGTTCAGGTTTGGTTTCCATTGACAAAGAAACTTGCTGCACCACGGGATCCATACCACCTTCTAAGAGAATGGGTTGCATCGAGGAGCCAGAAGTATGTATCCACATTGGGTCGTTTCCCCAATCATGAAGTGCTTTAGTGTGTTGCAGCCATGGTCTTCCAATGAGCAAAGGAAATCCGCCCTCAACCTGGGGAAGACGAACCACAACAAAATCCAAGTTAAAAGTAAAATCTTGTACCTGTAGAGGCACATTGCCCACTATGCCCACTAGGTAGACTGTCCTTTGGTCGGCCAATGTAGCTGTGAATGGAGCAGGGCGAGTAGGTTGTAGACCTAGAGCTAACATAGTGAACTCGGGCATCAGGTTGATGCCAGATCCACCATCCACTATCACTCCTGAGAATTTTCGACCCAAAACGGACACTGTCAGGCGAGGGCTTCTATAATCAGTGAGTGGAGCAGCAGGATTCGATATCATATAGGACTCTGATGGTCGCACTGGGAGGTGCCCGCCACTAGGACCTGCTCCAGGATAAAGTGACTGAATAACAGCAAGGGTGTCACTTCTAAAACTTGCATCTAGCCGCAGCATATCATAGAGGGACACATTTTGGAAGGTGTTCTTCAAGACTGTCTCTACTGTAAGCTTTTCCTGTTCTACCTGTTGTTCCTCTGGTACCTTGATCTTCTGTAGATCGGAAACGGCTTCCAAGAAGGCTTCATCAATATCTGAGAGCAAGGATTTGGATTCCTTCATGGCACTGGGGGATGGCTTGTTTACAGCTGCAGGCAGGGTTTCCACGGGTGTGAGAATGTGTGGGGGAGTTGAACTTGATGGAATGCTAAGACCGAGAGCGGCTCTCTGGGCCCGGGTGAGGACGCCCGATGGCTCCTCTGCCAACTGTGGCGGCTTATCTTTAGGGGTAACCACGTGGGTAGAAGGGGGCGGCTGAGAAACATTGCTAACTGCTATCAAATTGAGCTTGGGAAAGGCAAACTCAGTCTGGCTTTGACTTGGGTTCGAAGCCGTAGATGCACGAATTTTAGGGCATTCCTTACTGTAGTGATCCTTCATATCAGGGCAATGACGGCAGGGAGGAGACCCTTCGGGCAGAGGGCATTTGCTTTGGTAATGACCATATTCCCCGCATCTGTAGCACAAAATGGGCCGATTCACTGGACGAGTCGAAGGACGAGGTGGTCCTTGCTCCATGGAGTTGGAGGTGGAGGCATAGAAGCTGTGAGGTGGTGAGGGAGCATGGGTATGATAAAAGCTCTGAGAGGGAAAAGTGCTCTGCATACCTTGCATGGGAGGGGCTGTCAGCAAAGGTGGCATATGGTGTGGATGGCCACAGGGAGAAACCATGTTGGATGCAGGTGCTGGCCCTTGCTGAAGAGAAGGACCAAGACTTTGCTGTATTTATCGCAATCCCTTGAGGTAGTAACAATCCTTGTCCTCATGTCCAGATTTTTCACAGAAGTGGCAGTAAACCCGAAGGGGGCATTCCTGTGGAGGGTGCCCTGGAGAGCGGCATGAGCTACACCAAACCGTAGCCTTAGTCTCTTGCTGACACTTGAGCTCTTCTAGCTCGCGCTTAATCTGTTCTAATGCCTCATGATGTGGAGGCTTCTCTTGTCTACAAGAGAAGGACCTCTCCTCTTGAAGAGCTCGCTGTAACTTTAGGGCTTCCAGTTCCCTGCGTAAAGAAGATAAAGGATCAGAGGCCCGCTACTGCTGCTCGCCCCCCCCCCCTTTGCTGTTGCGCCATCGCTCTCCTCCCCCCCCCCTCCCTCCCCCCGCTGCCGCCCCTTCGCTGCCCCCCCACCCCCTTCAGCCCCTGCGCACTGCCTCTCAACCCACCCGCTGCCCCCCCCTATCTGCGCGCGCTGCCCCATTAGCTGCCGCAGCCCGCTGCCCCCCCCTGTCTGCGCGCTGCCCCTTAGCTGCTGCAGCCCGCTGCCCTCCTCTCGCTCTGCCTTCCCCGCTCCATCCCCCCCACTCGCTGCTGCTTGTGCACCCGCACATTGCACGGCTGCCCTCTTCGCCCTCGCTGTCTCCTCATCACCCCCCCCCCCCCCAAAAGGCCCTCTGCACCTGGCTCGGCAGCACTTTCTCTTCGGAAAAGTGCCTGGCTGACTTGTTTGCAGGTTTCTTCTTCGCCGCCCGCTTCTTCGACTCAGCAATAGACACAGATGGAGGCTCCAGCTTCACCTCAGAGGGACTCGCCTGAAGCCCCCTCGCCCGACCCCGCTGAGCCCACCATTCGACTTGCTCTTACGCCAGCAGAGCAAGCGATCCTTGCCACAGAGGTAGAACGCTTGCATTCGACTTCTGCCATCTGCAAGGTTCTCGGCACTCGTCCCAGCAGAGGAGAGCTACGAGACCTTCTCCAGGCCCGCCTCCTCGCAGAGGTGGGCAAGATCTTGGATGTCCAGATTCTCGGACGGGGGTACTACCAGATTGAGTTCGAGACTTCCGAGATGGCCTCCAAGGTCATAGCTATGAGTCCATTGGCCATCCGAGCATCACGCGCCCACTTTCGACAGTGGCGACATGGTTTTGACCCGTCTTCGGATGTGCTAGTAGAGGAGGCGGACATCCCCATCTCAGTCTGCTTTCCGGGTTTACGGAGGGAGTACCTTCCACTTCTCTCCAGGATTGGCTCCGCCATCGGAACTGTCCTAGAGACACCTCGTACGGCAGCATCAGTAGCTGCCAAGGCGGCTGGCATCCCTTCAGTTCGAGTTTTGGTCAGAGATACCCACACGCTCCCGAAGGTCATCCTTCTGCCTCGGGTGAGTGGGGGTTGGTTTAGACAGAGTGTGGAGTACTCGGGTCTCCCGACCCAGTGCTTCATTTGCAGACAGATGGGCCACCTAGCGAAGGCCTGCCTACGGAGGAGACCACGACCCGCACCCCAGCCTCAGCCCCAGCCTGCCAAGGCTGGGCCGCAGCCACAGCCAGCGACAGAGCACAGATTCAGCGCCACCCTCCGAGCCTGGGGCTCCAGCGGAGGAGGGGTGGCAGCAAGCCCGTGGCCGTCGACGCCAGGGGCCACAGCGACAGCCTGGCACTCAGAGTGGCCCCTAGGTGCCTACGCAGCAGCAGTGGGTTCCCACGGGAAACCGCTTTGGTCCTCTTGAGCAGGAGGAGCCCCCTACGCCAGCCACCACCTCCGCTTCACCCTCGCCAGCCGCTCCGCCTTCCGATCTCCCCTCCTCCTCCTCATGCCCTCCCCCGCCCTCTGCTACCGCTCACTCCCCACCTTGCCCCCCCCATGTCTCTGCCGCCCTACCCCGCTTCTCCTCTCCCCCACCCCCCCCCAGCCCCTTCTCCCCCTCCTCCTACTTCAGTACCACAGTCGGCTCAGGAGACTGGACCCTCGCCGGCGGCTAGGAGATCTCTTGGCAACGCCTTCGCCACGAGTCGCCTAGCGAGAGAGGGTCAGCCCTTCATGCGGCCCCCTCTGCAGATTCAGACATCTCCTCTTGCAGCTATCCCTCGTGGTTTGACGAGCATTGACCTCCGACGCCGCTGGGATTTCTTCAATTACGGGTTTACTCGTTTTCTTGGCGATTCCGCAGCAGACCACGAGGCAGCCTGCTTCAGAGTCCACGCGTTGTTCCTCGCCGCTAGGGGGACAGAGGCCTTGGACTCAGCAGTTGGATTCTCCTTCCCCCTCTGTGGCAGGACTGAGACAGAGTGGTCCCTCGACTCAGTGGTGGGATGGTTGCATACACAGGTTCTCGAGTTCTCTCACCACATGGGAGAACTTGGCGTTACAGATTTGCTGCAGACTTTGTGGCCACTGGCCAAGTTTGCGGTGACACCCCCAGATTCAGCAGGATGTAGACACATTGTGGTGTACTTTTTTGCTGATACGCAGTGTTTGCCTTGCTATGTATTCATTCATGAGGACTCCTGGATAGAGGAGGTTGCTTTACGTACGGCTCGCTCTACTTGGGCTTGGTGGACCAGGCACTCACTGCAGTCTCGCCTATCTAGAGGACGCTCGGATGCGGATTACTCCCCATCCAAGCCTGCTTCGAAGATAGCTCGTCTTGCTGCTGCGGCAGCATCTGTTCTCTCGCGCTCCCCATGAGGATTGTCTCGTGGAACGTGCAGGGACTAGGTGGGCCCCAATTTCAGCGACAGCGGGGCCGATTGCGTCAGGAGCTTCAGCATTGCCTTGTGGGAGGAGAGATTGATCTCCTTATGCTTCAGGAGCACCATTTGTCTGAGAGCCGCATTCGGCGATGTGGTCAGATTTTGCGTGGACGCTATGATACCTTTTGGTCAGCTGCTTTTGGACCTCGAGGCATCCAGGGTGGGGTATGTATGACCATTGCGGACTCATTACAGCAGGCCATTGTGGGCAGAGGGATTATTGTACCAGGCAGGGCTCAGTGGATTACTATGCAGGTTCAGGGTAGCCTTGTGGGTTTCCTGAACATCTATGCGCCCAATGTGGCGAGTGCTCGTGCAAAGTTTTGGTCACAGATTGTTGAGTCTTTACCACAGGTTGACCAGTGGTGTGTAGGAGGGGACTTCAACATGTTGGAGGACCCTTCTGACAGGATCGGAGGCAGCCATGCTACTTTGCATGGAGTCGAGTTAGCAGCTTGGGAGAGGTTTTGTATGACGTTGAGGGTCTCGGATACATGGCAGCATTCTAGCTTTGTGAGGCCTCCAGAGAGTCTTGCCTTCTCTAGATCGGACCGCAGAGTGGGAGGAGTGAATCTATCGCGCATAGATCGCTTCTACACTAGTGACCACTTCAGTGACTTGGGGGGATCAGTGGGCATCCTGGCAAGGACATCCTTCTCGGACCATGCACCAGTGATCCTCACAGTGGCAGACAGGCAGAGGAGTGGGAGCACGATGCTTCGCATCCCAGAGCAGGTCTTGTTGGACTCAGCACTCAGAGAGAGGGTCGAGGCTCTATGGACAGAGGGCATGGACAACCAGGCTCCACCTGCAGACAGAGTGGCCTCGGGCCTAGCTCGGCTTAGCCACTTCTTTCTCCAGGAGTCTCTGGCTCGAAGGGCTGCAGCGAGAGGAGGAGCAGCGTCTCAGACGAGGAATTGCTTCACTACAGAGGATGCAGGAGCAGCATCCAGACAGTCCATGGTTGGAGGAGCAGTTACAGCAGGCTCGACAGGAGCTTGCTTGCACAGAGGAGTGGCGCCATGAGTTTGCCTTTCACCGACAGGCATCTCAGTGGACTCAGGTGGGTGACAGAGTGACAGGTGTTTTTTTTGAGACAGTGGGACCTCGGCACTCGCATGCCAAGGTCAATCAGTTGAGGAGACCCGATGGGTCAGTGGTTTGTGAGCCAGAGGATATGCGTGCAGTTGCTACTGACTTTTACCGTGAGCTACTGTTGGCTGGAGCCCGAGTCAGAGAGACAGGATGCATGCAAGGAGCAGGTTTGGGCACAGATGCCTTGTCTTGTGACTGAGGAGATGCGGCAGAGGCTTGAGTTACCTCTTCAGCTTGAGGAGCTGCACACGGCTCTTAGGGCCCTCCCTCGTGGTAGCTGTCCAGGTGAGGATGGGCTGACGTTCAGCTTCTTCTTGGAGTACTGGGACCTGCTTGGCCCAGATCTTTGTAGTGCCTTTCAGTACATTCTGCACACAGGAGTGATGCCGGATAGCATGAGTGAGGGCCTGATTTACCTCATTCCAAAGGACGGTGGCTCCTTGGATGAGATTCGACAGTGGCGCCCCATCACCATTCTCAACTCATCCTACAAAATTCTTGCCAAGGCTCTGAGTTTGAGGATTCAGCCACTTTTGGAGAGCCTTATATATGGGACTCAGACAGGTTTTGTCAAGGAACGCAGTATCCTTGACAACATCTTCACTTTTTGGGAGGCTTCTGCCCTTGCACGGCTCCGTGGGGAGGACCTTGTGATTCTTCTTCTCGATTTTGAGAAGGCATACGACAGAGTTGACTGGGACTTTCTAGAGGGCACGCTACGCAGGATGGGCTTCTCAGAGGCTTGGATCAGCGGGGTGTCAGCTTTGTACAGACAGGCTCACAGTCAGGTGCTTTTGGCAGGAGGTAGAGGTGAGCGCTTCATGCTCACACGATCGGTCAGACAGGGTTGTCCTCTTGCCCCCTTTCTCTTTCTGTTCTATGCGGAGGCGATGAGCAGATTTTTGGTGTCACAGCAGGTTGGTTTGAGGGGCTTAGCACTCCCTATACGGGGAGATGAGCTTCTGGACGCTGCGTTTGCCGACAACTCAGCCTTGTACTTAGAGGGCCAGGAGGCCAATTTACACACATGTGGGCAGGGTTTGGAGACCGTCTGCTGTGCATCGGGCGCACTGATCAACTGGAGAAAGACAGTGGCTTTCTCAGTTGGTAGTGCTCCTGTGCCAGATTGGATGCCAGGAGAGGGTTTCAGGTGGATTCCTCCAGGGACTGCAGTTCGGTACTTGGGTTGTCAGGTTGGTTTGGATTTGTCCCCCGAGCAGCAGATTGCTCCTCTTCTCCTGTCCATCAGGAGAAAGCTGTTACATTGGAGCTCAGCACGACTTTCGTTGGCTGGTAGAGTAGTAGTTGCGAACCAGGTGTTGTTGGCAACTATGTGGTACATCACTTCTTGCTGGATCTTCTCGAGTTCTTGCATCAGCCAGGTAGAGAGGCTGATCAGGAACTTCCTTTGGTCAGGTCGCGACACTCAGATTGCCCGAGCCAAGGTGGCTTGGTCGGTCATCACACTTCCTTGTTCTCAGGGAGGGCTTGGGATCATTGATCCAGCACAGCAGAGCAGAGCCCTTCTTGGGAAGTTCGTCGTCAGAGGACTTCTTCCAGGCGAGGAGCCCTGGAAGGAGTTCTTGTTGCAGAGGCTTCGTGCCAGGGTGCCTCAGTCAGGAGGCCCTTGGCAACCTTCGACCAGATGGATCTTTACAGAGTTGCGCCGAGTTGGTTTGAGCAGGAGACTGGAGGACCGATTCGCTGTGAGTTTGCTTCGTTCTTGGGAGCTATTGCGGCGTGGCCTAGAGCAGCGACAGTCAACGTGCACGGAGGAGCGCCTACGACAGCCCCTCGTCTGGAACCCCATGGTTAGCACTCAGAGAGGTCACTTGGTTGGGAGTAGGCCTCATGTTTCTTGGGGTCCCATGGCAGCAGGTCCAGCGCGCTCTCTAGGTGACTGGCTAGAGTTCACAGGTTTGTCAGAGGAGGTGCAGTTTGTCCAGCTACAGGGCATGAGAGGGGTTCAGAGCATGTGTCAGGACATCTCAGAGTCAGTTCCAGCTGATTGGCTCACGCCTCTCAAGCCAGTAGCACCCCGGTGGATGGGAGCCTTCACACGACTGGAGGTTCTCATTTCAGTCACGGCTTGCTCAAAGACTGTCCCAGCCCTGTTCTTCGAGCTTCAAGGTGGGGGACGATTACAGAGTTGCAGTAGAGGCCCCGCAGGTAGCAGTGTTGTTTCCAGAGGATCCGAGTTGTGGGCATCTGTGGGAGGACTTGCGTCATAGACCCTGTCCCAGCAGCTCTTGAGACAGGACACTGGAGGCTATGGGCTTGGGAGTGCTGTCCACTGGCACGAGTACAGTGGGATCCTGGTGAGTGGCTATGGAGGGACCCATTCTCTTCTGCAGACCGCCCAGGAGTCCCTTTCTTTCAGTACACTGTTCGGCTTGGACGTCATATACTTGCAGCACAGAGAGAGGCCCGCCCCCCTGCAGCACGTCATTGGCAGGAGGAGGGTCTCACAGTTGAGTTCTTGGCAGCTTTTTGGCAGAGGCTGTGGGACTCCAGACAGCCGAGGCGCGTCACCTTGTTCCAGTGGTTGGTTGCACACAGAGCCACAGCAGTAGGAAGCTGGCTTGTACATAGTGGTCTCTCGGCCGCATGTACAGCCTGTGACCAGTTGGTGGAGAGTCAGCGACACTGTCTTTGGGACTGTCCCTCGGCCCAGCAGGTGTGGCTACGAGTTCTTCAGCTGATGCCTGCCTTCTCCACGGCTCGACAGTACACTTGGGGGGCGGCGGCTTGGTCCACCCTCATGGGCCCGGCACTTCAGTTTGAGCTATCTTCCACCAGCAGGATGATAGTGATACAGGGGGGTCGACCTACACTCCAGCCTGCTACAAACCTTACTCCACAGAAGTGGAGCAGTGAGAGAGCGGAGTGTTGGGAGCTGATCAGCGGCCTAGCTCTCTGGTTCATCTGGCGGGCCCGTTGTTTCCGCATCTTTGAGGCTCGCCTTGTACCACCAGCAGAGACTGTTCGTGACTTTTGGCTAGAGCTGATCCATACTCTCAGAGGACAGCTTGAGGGACTACAGGGCAGCTCCGACCGCATGCGGGAGCGCCGCAAGGCTTTCCTTCGACTCTGGCGCCCTGGGCCGTTTTACTCCATGGTCCAGGGGGTGCTCAGATGGCACTACTGTCCACCTGTGTGGCTTTTCCCTCCTCCCATCTCTTGATTTAGCCCCATTGTATATATGCTGTTTTTTCATTGGGAGAGTCTCCCCATCATGCTTGTTGTAGCCCTCTCTTGCAGAGGTGGATGTAGCCCTATGGGCAGCTTTCATTAACTAATAGAAGAATCTTTTTCTCGGAAAAAAAAAAAGATTAACTAATAGAAGGATCTTTTTCTCGGAAAAAAAAAAAAGATTAAGGATCAGAAGGACTGTCCAAAAACACAGAGGGGGTCTCTATGTGAGGGGGGCTGGTGAACAGCTTCCTAGCCCCCTCTATCCTCGTAGCAGCGGCGATGAATTCCTCCAGAGTGGCGTCGGGTCGGAGGCTCTCCCGGAGTTTTTGTTGAGAGGTTTTGTGAAGAGCATTCTCCACCCACTTCTTAACCATGAATTCACCTAGTTGCTGGGGAAGCTTGGCAACCAGAGACTTGGTTTTGGTCATAAGCTCTGCAAAAGTCTCCTCTGGTTGGAGCACCATGTTGGCCAACTCATCCAACACTTTCTCTTGGTAGTCGCCCGGCCTAAAAGCTGCACAGAACTGTTGTCTTAAGTCTGCCCAAGTTGAAAAATGATTCTCTGCAAACTAGTTGTACCATTTGTCTGCTAAGCCATCCAAGGTTGATGGGAAAAGTACCAGATAAGCATCTTCCCTGTTAAGACCACGTCCTCTACAGAGAGATACGAACCTCCGTGCATGGTCGTCCGCATCTTCCTAGGAGAGTCCTTTGAAGGTGGGGAACTTGATGTTTACCTTGGCCAACACACTAGCCAATGCCTCCATGGCCCCTTGTTGAGCCTGTTGCTCAATAGCTTCCTGTAGCCGAATAGGAGAGAGCTTTGCTGGAGAAGGTGATCTGGAAGATGTGGAACCGGATGAAGGAATGGGGGATGTCGTATGTGGAGGTATGGTTGATGAGGTTAATGGACTTCTACTAGATACCACAGGGCGTCTTCTGTTATAGTGCTTCAGAGGGCTCAGTAGTGCGCTTTGACGCTCAACTGACCGCCTTGTATGTGTCATGCAGTGAACAACACAGGTCTAAAACCGAACAAGTGAGGATAGTGACTAGACCACCTGGTCCAGGACCAATGACTAGACCACCTAGCTGGCAGGACGAGGAGGGCTGGACCAGGGCGAGGACTAGACCAGGACCAAGGACCAAGGACCAAGGACCAGGACCAGGACCAGGACCGAGGACCGAGGACCAGGACGAGGAGGGCTGGACCAAGGCGAGGACTAGACCAGGACCAAGGACCAAGGACCATGACGAGGAGGGCTGGACCAGGGCGAGGACTAGACCAGGACCAAGGACCAAGGACCAGGGACCAAGGACGAGGAAGGCCTAGACCAGGACGAGCACTGGGTGGACCACTGCGAGAGAGGACCAGACCAACAAGGCGAGAGACTAGACCAGCTAGATTAAGCTGAACCAAACCAAACCAGACCAACAGGCTGCACAGGCGAGGCAAAGAAACCAACTACTCAACAGAGTGAGACTTCAGTTGAGGTCCCACCGTGATCGCCAAAATGAGAGCACTTGTAGCACGGATAATGTGTCGTGCTCTCTACAGTGGGTGGTCCTCAGTGCAATGTGCGTGACAATCTCACTCAAACAGACTGAATCTCCCTCAAACAGATGAACAGAAAGGAAACAATAGACGTCAACAGAGCTCTCAAAGACACAACAGCAGACCAGAACATATGACTCGACTATCTCAAAGACTGATACAGACTCTAGCGTGGCAGCACACTCAGCTCCAACCCAGGACTCTCAGGTACAATGGGGGTGTCGAGGCTCAGATGTGCCGGGATGGTGCAAACGTGCTCTGTGTAAAAGATCCACACTAGACGACTACTACGTACAAGATAATGCCACTGGCCCAGAACGACTACTCATATGTATCACCATAAAGAGCCACCAACGGCTCATAAATGTCAACCATGTGGTGACCTGGCCACGAGGTCCACTAGACCACCGTCGGTAGGTACCTGCCACGTGTCACTCCCAGACCAGAGGGTCCGTCCAGTGTGAACCAGACCAAGTGTAACCAACTGTCTGTCCTGTGAAGTGACACTGTAGCCCTGCTACAAGCGTGACGACGCGCCAGGTAACATCCAAATTCCATTCACGCATGCTCTCTACACATGGATTACAAGCACTTTCCAGAGTTTCGACCAACGTGTTACCGCTCTGGAAAACGCGAATGTTCAGACGAACCTTCGCTTAGCCTCTCTCGAAGGGGTTGTGCAGGGGCTCAGTTCTCGACTCTCTACTCTCGAAAATATGGCTCAGTCGACGACTACACGTATTTCCGAGGGCGAAACCCATCTCCAGCAATTGTGGATGCAGATTGCTGCTTTTGGGCGTTCGCAGGATGGTCCGACTGCCACGATTCCCTACAAAACTACGAATTTCTGAGGCGAAGAGAAGGAGTGTACGGAACTAGCCGTAAATAACTAGCTGCACCAATGAACCACATACTTTGATCTCCATGGAGAGCATGATGAACGGAGGATTCAAACGATTCCTCTCTATCTGCGCAGTAAGGCGCTTACCTGGTGGCGCGACATGACAGAGAAGCCTACGACGTGGGCTGACTTTTGTGTAAAATTCAAAAGGGATTTCGCCAAAATGGACCCTTTGAAAGCTTATGCCAAACTGCAGAGTCTCTCGATGAAAACTCTGTCTTTTGATAAATATATGACAGCTTTCAAAGAGGCGCTCACCTTCTGCAAGGTGGATTCTACGCACGCTGTGCACGTGTCTGCTTGGATTGCATGAGGATTACCGTTGGGCCTTAATTAAAGATAAAGCCTCGACTCATGTCGAGGATGCAGTGGCAAAGGCCACGACGTTCCATTTGATAAATGGAGCGAATTATGAGAAGAAAAGAACTGCAGACCATCAATCCGGTGAGGGTGCTTCGAGGAAGCGACCCCGATTCCAGCATAAGTCCAAATCCCCGCCAAGATCTTCTCAGGAGAAGAAGAAAGCCAGAAATGCTTTAGTTGTTGATGCAGTGAAGAAGTGGGCTTGCTTCAGATGTGGCCAGACGGGTCACCAAATCAAGGATTGCCCAAGAAGAAGAAGACGCAAAAACCGCAAGGTCGTCCTTCGGTTCAGATTCACGAGATCTCAGGTAACTCTGATATTATTCAAGTTGAAATCCATCATTTAGCGCACAGTTCATGCACTAATTGTACTTTTAGCACCAAAGTGTTTGATAAGCACGATCTTCTCCGTTTCCCCGGGAAGATCAATGGTCACGACGTGACCGTACTCCTTGATAATGGAAGCTCACACAATTTTGTGGATGCAAAATTGGTGCAGAAACTGAGCATATGGACGCGGGATAGTGACCATGAGTATCGCGTGAAGATGGCTCATGGCGTGGATACGGATGTATGGAATCGGATGGTTCCAGACTTGTCGCTCGAGCTAGTTGATTACAAAGAGAACCTGGATTTCCACATCATGCGCCTGGACAAAGCAGATGTTATTTTAGGAATTCCATGGTTTTATGATAAACAAGACTCATTGTATATAGACTATGTACATCACTCTCTTGTTTTTGTTAAGCAGAACATGCCTCATGTATCTGTGTCGCTTTGTAATCAGAAGTCTGTAAATAATGGTTTTGCAATACCAGTTGTTACTGCTTTGGAAATGTATAAAGAAATAAGTCTTTTGATGTTGACTTTTATCAATGTGTACCATCGGCTTGGTTTGATTCATTAGTGCTTGGTACTTCTGTCATTGAATTTCGTAAAAATGTTTCATGTTCTTCTATTGAACTTGGGGATTCAGACGAATCCAACCTTATCCGAGAAATCATGACTGATTTCAAAGATGTTTTTCCTGATGATCTACCTCCTGGCTTGCCGCCTTCGATGATATCTTGATCTATAGCCGAAGTTTGTCTGAGCACCTAGTGCATATACGCACTGTTCTTGAAGTACTGAGAACTGAGAAGCTTTACGCTAAAGCTTCTAAGTGTGAATTCTTTAAGAAACAACTTCTGTACTTGGGTCACATCATTACTCGCGATGGAATTCGCGTTGACCCTGAAAAGTTGGATAAAGTGCGAAATTGGCCCATTCTGAAGAATGTACGCCAAGTAAAGTCCTTTTTAGGCTTTACTGGATTCTTTCGCAAGTTTATCAAGGATTACTCTAAAGTTGTTGCTCCACTTACGCAACTTTTAAAAGGAGGGGTGAAAGGGCCGAAGACTTCGGGTCCTCGTCGTAAAGGTAATCCCCCTATTGTCTGGAATGAGCGTCTCGACAAGAGCTTTCGGACACTAAAGCACTTGGTGACTACTGCGCCAATATTACACATTGTGGATCCTAGCAAACCGTTTGTGGTTCAAACGGATTCTAGTGATTATGCTATTGGTGCGGCATTATATCAGGATGGACGTCCTGTCGCGTTTGAAAGTAAGAAGCTTTCTGACGCTGAGATGCGTTATCCAACGTATGAAAAGGAGCTTTACGCCGTAGTCCACGCCCTGAGAAAATGGCGACATGTATGAGGAAATGGCGGCACTACTCGTATGGCTCTACGTTTGTTGCATGGACAAATCATCATTCCTTGCGCTATGTCTGTGATTAGGGTGATCTCATAGGCCGGAAGGCTAGATGGGTTGAGCTTATGCAAGAGTTTGACTTTGAGATCCGTTATAGAAAAGGATCCAGCAATCGAGTTGCCGATGCACTCAGCAGGATTCCTGAGGTTAATGCCTTGTCTATGGCTGAAATCTCGACGGATTTCTCTCTCTCTCCGAGGGCTATGTTGTTCCAATGGCCATTTTGGCAGGATATGGAACGAGGTCAAAGCGGGGCATGACTCGCATACAGGCTTGGGTGGTCCGGAGACCCAAGTGAGTCGTGCTGGAGAGACGAGACAGCGACAATATTCCATTAGAGGTGGACTATTGTTTAGAAATGGTAAAGTCTGCGTGCCGGAAATCGATGAGATTTGACAAAGGATTTTGTGCGAATGCCACAATGTTCCTAGCGCTGGGCACCCAAGCATCCAAAGAACTTTGGCTTTGGTCAAACAATATTTCTATTGGCCAAGAATGGCTCTTACATAGAGAGCTATGTGAAGAGATGCGCTCAGTGTCAAGTCAATAAGGAAGAGCACCTTAGGAAAGCTAGCCTGCTACACCCATTGGAAATCCCAGATGCCAAGTGGCAAAGTATTTCCATGGACTTTATCGTTGGTTTGCCAAATACTAGTCGGAGCAATGATGCTATTTGGGTTGTGGTCAATAGACTTACAAAAATGGCGAAGTTTATACCAACGAAGTCGACAGTAAAAAGCCATGAGTTGGCGGTTTTATTTGTCGATCAGCTTTATAAGCTGTATGGTCTCCCAGAAGATATCGTAAGTGATCAAGATACTAAGTGCACTGGCCGATTTTGGCGAGATGTGTTTACTCATCTTCAGACGAAGTTGAGTATGTCGTCTTCTGACCATCCTAAGTTCGACGGACAAACTGAGAGGATGAATCAGACGTTAGAGGACATGTTGAGAGCCTATGTCTCTCACACGCAGTCTGACTGGGAAAGGTATCTTCCACAGTTAGAGTTTGCCTATAATAGTAGCAAGCATTTTGCTACTGGATTTAGCCCGTTCATGCTTATGTATGGATTCGAGCCTAAATCCCCGATTGCTATTGGCTTAGAGAAAGACAAGGAACGCCAAGCTTGTGATTTCCTATATGACATGCAAGAAATGCTCGAATTGGCTAAGGACAGTATAAGAACGGCTCGTGATCGAGTCACTACTTATGCTAATCAAAAGAGGTCTCCAAGGCCTCTAGATGTGGGACAATGGGTCTATGTGGGACTCCAGGTGGAAAGGTACGGAGTGTACGGTACGTAATCAGTACGTAAGGTACGTACTTCTGTACGGATCGGCCTTTAAGGTACGTGACCAGTACGTAACATTTGTAACAACAAAAAGAATAGTGATTTTAGCCTTTTTCAGCCTATACATACTAGGAACTACATAGAGTCTAGACATAGATACTACTTCAAACATCCATTAAAGACTTCTTCAATCTGGTTCCTAAAAACAATCTCAATGACTGGGTAACGCACAACAACGTTTTCTTCATCAAGTAGCCATCCCGAATGGAATATCCCGCTACTATCTCCCCATTCTGTATTCGATTGAATACGCCTAAAATCTAGATACTAATGGCAAGATGTCCCTAAAAAAAAAACAAAAAACAAAAAACCCAAATTTAAAAAAAATTTGTGGGGAAAAAAAAAAAAAAAAACGTACACTACCTATCCGTACGTACGGAACCGTACCGTATGGCTGTACCGTACTGTACGGATCCGTACGTACGTACGGATGCAACCTTGGTGGGACTTGGGAACCTGTTAGGCTCAGTATCCCCACTTCATTGATGAGGACATCAATGGTTCTTAAGGGGGGAAGTATGTTATGTCCCGCTCACAGGAGAGGGGATCTAGCCCAGATGCCATCGGGATGGGCGTCCAGTGTCCGGGCGGACGTAGTGTGAAACCGGCCAATGTGGCTGGCCATTATTATAAAAGGGAGGCCAAGGCCTCATTTGCAGTTATCGACCCCCACTAGCACTCTGCCAGTGGTTAGCTCGCGAGGCTAGGAGTGTGCGAGGTCACCTCGAGGAGGTGAGGCGGGGTGGTATGGGACGCTCGGTCTTACAGGTGCATGCCTACGTCCTCGGACGCTGGCCCCAGCACGGGGGAGCTGCCGGATGGTAGCTATGGTCAGGTGGTTTGTCCGACGTGTATCTTAGGCAGTCTGTGTAGCCGGGAGATCCTATCTCCTCGTTCGTTTCACAGTACCAACTGAGTGGCTCACACCTCTCGAGTCAACAGCGCCCAGATGGATGGGAGCCTTCACGCGACTGGAGGTTCTCATCTCTGTTCGAGCTTGCTCAGAGACTGTTCCTTCCCTGTTTTTCGAGCTACAAGGTGAGGGACGCTTACAACGAGTTGCAATAGAGGCCCCGTAGGTGGTAGAGTGTTGTTTTCAGAGGATCCGAGTGGTGGGCATCTGTGGGAGGACTTGTGTCATCGATCCTGTCCCAGCTGCTCTTCAGACTGGACATTGGAGACTGTGGGCTTGAGAGTGCTGTCCACTGGCACAAGTACAGTGGGATCCTGGAAAGTGGCTTTGGAGGGACCCCGTCTCTTCTGTAGACCACCCAGGCGTCCCTTTCTTTCAGTACACCTGTTCGATTGGGACGTCACATACTGGCAGCACAAAGAGAGGCTCGCCCTGCTACAGCACCTCGTTGGCAAGAGGAGGGTCTCACAGCTGAGTTCTTGGCAGCTTTTTGGGAGAGGTTGTGGGACTCCAGACTGCCGAGTCCAGTCACTTTGTTTCAGTGGCTGGTCGCACACAGAGCTACAGCAGTTGGGAGCTGGCTTGTGCATAGTGGTCTCTCGTCCGCATGCACAGCTTGTGACCATCTTGTGGAGAGTCAGCGTCACTGTCTTTGGGACTGTCCCTTGGCACAGCAGGTGTGGCTGCGTGTTCTTCGGCTGATGCCCGCCCTTTCCACGGCTCGGCAGTACACTTGGGGGGCAACTGCTTGGTCCACTCTCACAGGCCCGGCACTTCAGTTTGAGCTATCATCCACCAACACGATGATAGTGATGCAGGGGGGGCGACCTACACTCCAACCTACCACAGAGCTTACTCCACAACAGTGGTGCAGTGAGAGAGAGGTGTGTTGGGAGCTCATCAGTGGCCTGACACTCTGGTTCATCTGGCGGGCCCGTTGCTTCCGCATCTTCGAGGCTCGCCCTGTACCACCAGCAGCAGAGACTGTTTGGGACCTTTGGCTTGAGCTGGTCCATACTCTCAGAGGACAGTTCGAGAGACTCCAGGGTAGTTCCGATCGCATGAGGAAGCGCAGAGAGGCTTTCCTTCGACTTTGGCATCCTGGGCCATTTTTCACCATGGTCCATGGTGTGCTCAGATGGCACTACCGTCCACCTGTGTGGCTCTTCCCTCCTCCCATCCCTTGATCTAGCCTCATTGTACATATGTTGTTTTTTCATTGGGAGAGTCTCCCCGACATGATTGTTGTAGTCCTCTCTTGTAGAGGAGGTTGTAGCCCCATGGGCAGTTTCATTAACTAATAGAAGGATCTTTTTCTCGGGGAAAAAAAAAGGTAAAAGGAACCCTTGAGCACAGTTCGGAGCACTCATCTTGAGCAAAGTTCAACATTCACTTCCGTTGCACCTAACATTGGAATTAGGGTTGCAGGAAAACACACAGAGCTTAGAGCAGATGAAGAAGCTCAAGGCACACAATAGAGAGTATATTGCTTAGTGCACAATGGAAAGATAAGTTAGCCCTAGAGTGATGACAATTCTAGTAAGGGAAAAAATGCCTCGATGGTCCTAAGTGTGTTCAACGGGGGGTTAAACGTCCTAGTAAGGGAAAAAATGCCTCGATGGTCCTAAGTGTGTTCACACTTATCACTACCATATATATGGTAACAAATCTCCCTTGGGAGTGATGTTGTGAACGAGAGCTGGCACATAGTGTATAAGAATTTGCCATGCCTTGAGGACATGATCAATCCACAAAGGAAAGCAAGCCCAAAGCTTTGCGGAAAGCTCAAACTTCTCACGAGGCAATGCCTTCGTGAAAAACTTTGCAAGTTGTCTTGTGTCGGCACATAAGCAATGTGACATAAAACATGTTTCGGCCCTTTGAAACCCCCGAAACGGCGGAACGGGCGAAATAAGTTGATTTTTTTTTCCCCTCCCTTTTGACAAGTTGATCTCAAACCACCCGTTTGGGGATTTTTTAAGCCATGTACAAAGGCCGCCTCAAAAAATCAATAGATTTTTTGACCCTCACGCACATCGAATAATTTCTCTCTTTGAACCTTACTAATCAGCTTGGGCCCCTCGTCTTTACCTATACGTTGGTGCAACTGGCTGCCAGCTGAACGCAGGTTGGCACTTTCTCTGTCCCTCTTGCCTGACACACACAATTCGAGCTTCAACCCTCTCTCCTCTCCTCTACAGGTTCTCTCTCTCTCTCTCTCTCTCTCTCTCTCTCTCTCTCTCTCTCTCTCTCTCTCCCCCCCCCCCCCCCACACACACACACACACACACACAAACATCTTCTCTCACGACTCAAGTCTCATATCTAGATTTTGGTATTTCACATGTCTTGATAGGTGAATTTGTATGTATATTCAGTGTATAATTATAGGTACATACATGTAAAACAAAATCTGTGTTTCGCTTTCTTTGAGCTCCGAAACGAAACATTTCAGAAACCTTGAAACCCCAAAATGTTTCATGTCACGCTACACATAAGCCAAGCTGATCTTGTCAAAGTCGACGATGCAAAAGCGTAGAGACCAAGGGGAGTGAGCACGAGTGAGAGAGAGAGAGAGAGAGAGAGAGAGAGAGAGAGAGAGAGAGAGAGAGAGTCTCTTGAACCAATCAACCTTGGCAATGAATAACTGAATGTGTATACAATGGAGGCAAGGGGTTGCTTATATAGCAATCCTAGTAAATTGCCCTACCCAAGACTTTGAAAAATGAGTAAAATAAATCCTCAAAAGCCAAACTAAATAATGGGATCACATTGGGCAGTTCACTTGAGATGCCTAAACTTTAACACCCTCTCTGCAGCTCATAGTGGACATCAATAGTGAGACCAAGTCGATGAAGAAGCTACCATGGACACCCCAGTAGTGCCCACCAACTTGGATACACCTCGGTGTTGCTCTCCTCAACTTTGTACCTGAAAGTAATGCCATCTTGAGCATCGGTTGCCTTTGTAGAAACATTGAACTGTAGCGCATACTACATCCAATAAACTCCATTCGAGAACTATGAACACATCATGTTCAAAATATAAAAATCCAAGATAATGAACTGTTGGAACACATCCTGTCCATAATCTGACCAACAACAATGAATTGACGCGCCCATCCATAGCGTTTTAGACGTCTGATTGGTTCCCTGCCAGATGCATGTGCATTGAACTCCGACCTACGGGTCCAAACACCAATAACTTGAACTCCAACACAAGGGTCCAAATTAAATATAGGGAGTGGTTGCCCCTCTCTGCCACTCACAAGCCTCTCTCTGGCTGAAGCTAGTGGTGACACCGATCTTCATGTGACTAGAAGGCGGGAGTCCATGCCAGTGTAGTCACCACCACACCAGCAACCTCCTTGTTGTCCTTCCTTGAGTCACTATCACTGCTTTCCTCCTGTTGCTTGCTTTTACCTTTGTCCATTGTATAATCTCTGTCTTTGCCTTTGGATTTGCAATCCTTGGCCAAATGACCATGCTTTCCACTTTTGTAACAACGATACTTTGTCCTCTTTCTAGAATCCAAAGCAGCAAAAGCTTCACCATGTGCTTCCACACTCTCAGAAATCTGAATCTTGCCTTGAGTTACCAACACGGCTTCCTTTTCATGAGAAAAGACCTGAGATCATCAAATTCCAGCTTTTCCTTCGTGACTTGTAGCCGTAGTGTCCTAGCCATTGTTTCATACTCTTGAGGCAACTTTGTGAGAGCCAAAGCAACTAATTGGGTACTCGTCAGTGCACTCTTCATAGCTGATAGTTATCATGAATAACTTTAGTCTTCATAAGAAATGATTGCATGGAACTTCCTCGGGGAAAGTGGATGGCGAACAACTGTCCAAGAAGGGTAATTGCTCGCATCGTAGAATCCCGATCAAGCATACCTACGAGCTTGAATCACATTTCGTTGGCAGTCTTCAAGGTCTGAATAACTGGAGAAAAGTCCTTTGTAAGAGATTTCGCAATGGCTGACATTGCCTTAGCATTAGCCGCATCCCAATCAACACATGATTTGAGATATTCGTCATCTGAAGGCGGGTGTACCTGTTGTGGGAATCCCGTGTAGAACGAAGCTCCGAGCCGTCGACAACATCCCATAAACCTTGCCGCGAGAACCAGAGTCGCATAAATGAGCATAGTTATTCCGGTTCAATTTATCGATGGCGCTTGAGCAAGGGGGAGCCATCATGAAGCTTGCAAAATCGGTACTCGTACTGTCTCACACTCCGTAGTTGTGGCTGCACGTGATCCCGAGCCGCTCCACAGATCCCTCGACGCTCCACAACTTCCCTCTTTACCGTACCACGGCTGCCGTAAAGCCTCACACCTCCTCCGCACTTGCCACACTCGCGCCTTTGCACTCTGCACTCCAATTTCCCGCCCCTTAAGCTCCGTCCCAGCCGCTCTCCAAGAGTCCTCCGAAGCGCCTTTGAAGCCCGGCTTCTACTTCAACTCAAACCTCAAAGCTTGCTTGAAGCGTTTCAAAACGCTGAGGCATAAGAGGAAAAAACTGTTTCTGTCGCCATGCTAGGCTACTGGCCCAACGTTTCAAAACGCTGGCCACTATGCCTTTGAAGCCGGCAGGTAGGGAGCAAGGCTGTGCTGGGTGAAATGTCTCAAAACGCGGGGGCGGGCCGGGGGGGGGGGGCGCTTTGCCTAGCTAGGCGTCTCAAAACGCACGATGCACCCTCCCGTTTCCTAGCCGCTGCAGGGCAGCGTTTTAAAACGTGAATTGGCACAGGTGATGGGGCAACGCCGGCACGACAGCGGTGGGGGCGAGTGTGAGTGGCCTTGCGGCCAACATTTCGAAACGCTACTTCTCCGCTCCTCCAAGAACCGCTCCTTACTGCCTTCAACGGAGACTTCGCTCTGATACCGTGTCAAAGTCGACGATGCGGAAGCGTAGAGACCAAGGGGAGTGAGCACGAGAGAAAAGAAAGAAAGAAAGAAAGAAAGAAAGAAAGATATATTAACGTCCTGTCGAGGCAAAGCTGACCCATAGGACAGATCAGAATACATCTTTTGTTACATTGTCTTCCATCATGGCAAAATGAAAATAAAATAAAACTACCTCAGTAGCTCAGAGCTCCATGGTCATGAGCTTACCATTACAACATGTATTACCCATGCTTTCTACATATAAAGAAAAGAAAAGAAAGATGTGCAATCAAGTTTCTTTAGTCTCCTATTCTTGAGGTGATTTGTTGACAAAGTCTCTAACGATGGCTCTTCCTCCTCTATCCTCGCTTCTCTTACTTTTTCTAGTTCTGCTGATCTGTTCTTTAGTTGGGTAGGTGTCAGCTCATCCGATATCCAAACGGATGTACCTTTTAATGACCTTGTCTCTTCATGACTGCTATCTTTTCTTTCAGATCATAGTAGAAAACCTTTGCCTGTTTCCCTTTTACTTCCACATGCATTGGCTCTCCCAAATCGATGAAGGGGACCACCCGAGACAATCGTTTAGTCAGTGTATTTGTCTCTACTGTGTATTCAGATTCATCTTGTTCGTCTTCATGCCTTAGCGTGTCCCACCCATCAGGAAGACCTCCAATTCGAATATGTCTTTCTATGCTCTGTACTCTCTCTTTTTCTTTAATAACAGACAAAACTTCATCAAAAAAGCTTTGTGGAGTTACCTTAGCTGTAGATTGGTCTTCTTCAACCTTTGATGGGAATTCTTCCATTGCTGTTTGCTTTGTTGTCAATTCTTGTACTTTTGTTTGAAGGTTTGCTATGTGTTCCTCTTTCTTCTGTAGCTCTTGTTTGACATGACTGAGTTCATTCTGAAGTTTCTTCATTTCTTGTAGTAGGTAAGATTCCCATCCTGTTGGTTTTATGATTGGTGGAGGGATGCGATCTGGTTGTGTCAGGATGTCAGCAAAAGTCTTCTTCTGCTTCCCTGTCATGGTGCGGGTGTGTATGTAGAAGAAGGGGGGGGGGGGGGGGGGGGGGGGTTAGAGAGCTACCCGCCAAAGGGGGGATCCCCCCCTCAACCCCCTTGGGGGGGCTACTCCCTTACCTCAAGGCGCTAAACGGTTTGCGGCTGCCCTGTGTCGCGCAAGGGAGAGAAGATCAGAAGATCAGGGCTGCCCCTACTGTATCGCGTGAGCCCCCCCCCCCCGGCTGAGACCAACAACCACGACCTGCTGTTGTGCCGCGAGAGACCTGTTGCTGTGCAGAGAGAGAGAGAGTCTCCTGAACCAATCACCTTGGCAATGAATAACTGAATGTGTATACAATGGAGGCAAGAGGTTGCTTATAAAGCAATCCTAGTAAATTGCCCTACCCAAGACTTTGACAAGTAAGTAAAATAAATACCTAAAAGCCAAACTAAATAATGGGATCACATTGAGCACTTCACTTGAGATGCCTAAACTTTAACAGATCTCTCTTGTTGAGAGTCTCTCTCTCACATAGTGATAATGCACCTCAATGTGCTTTGTACAAGCATGAAAAATTGGGTTCCTCGCAACTGCCAATGTGCTTTGACTGTAAATGTAGATGTTGGCAGTGTCCTATCCAACATCCAAATCAGCCATAAGGCGTCTAAGCCATACACACTCAATCGTAGGTGTGAAGATTTCCCTGTACTCAACTTCACAACTGGACCTGGCCACAATAGGTTGCTTCTTGCTCAACCATGATATGCATGAACAGCCGAGCATGAAACAAAAACCAACAATCGGCTCAATCTGAGTCCAGAAAATCATATAAATCTGGCGGCAATGATCCCTCCTTGGGATAAAACAAGCCAAGTTGTAAAGTGTCACTCAACTAGCGAAAAATCCTCTTAATAGCCTGCCAATGCTAAGACCCTGGGCTATGCATAAATCTGCTAACCTGTGAGACTGCAAAGTGAATATCTGGCTTCGAATTGCATACATAAATAAGGAATCCAACAGCAGTTTGGTAAAGAGTGACATTGACAGGATCACCAGCATCATGAAGACTTAATTTCAAACCTGTTTCCATTGGAGTAGCAATAGGTTTGCAATCCTCAAGGCCAAACTTACATAGTAATGTCTCTACGTAGCTTGTTTGACACAAGGCAATACCACCATCACACTGCAAAAGCCCCAAGTCTTTCATCTTAAAAGTAGCATTTAAATCAGCCTTGAATTTAGCAATGTCTGCCTCATTCGAACCAATAATCAACGAATCATCTGCATATAGAACGACGATGAGAAATACATCACCCCTCACGCTTTACATACAAAGTGTTTTTTGTTGGACTACTACAAAAGCCTCGTTTAACCAATGAGTGTCAGCTTTCTCATACAAGCACGGGGAGATTGCTTCAACCATACAAAGCTTTCTTACAATTGCACACTTTATCTTCTTGTCCTTTCTTGACAAAACTACGAGGTTGTGTTACATAAACTTCCTCAAATATATCACCCTTCAAGAAAGCAGTAACAATGTCTGATTGATGTACATCCCATCCAAAATGAGTTGCCAATACACATAGAAAACGAACAGTAGTCGTACGACAAGTGAGAGCGAAATGGCTTACGTTTCAACTTGTAAACCCACTTCATACCAACGGCCTTTTTGCCAAGAGGCAAATCACATAAATTCCATGTCTCATTTTCTATGAGTGCATCATATTCTGATTGCATGGCAGCTATCCAATTTTCTCAATTTTGTGCTTCATCAAAAGAGAGAGGTTCCTCCTCATCACATAAACTAAACACAGCCAAAGCATAACGATTTGACGCATAAGATGCATGGTGAGAACCTGAACGAGTATGACTAGACATAGATGCATCCAATTTACTGTCACACAAAGTATGCATTAGCCATTGTGGCATACCTCTAGTCTCCTCATTCTCAACCTTTTCCACATCAAGTACATCATGTACATCTGCATCAGTGATAGGCTGATCCATAGCATTTTCGGAAATCCCCATACGCTGTACATTTGCCTCAATGGAATTACATTCAAGTTTCCACCATTAAAAGAGGCAACAAAGTGTCATAAATGTCTTGTGAGCTTACATTATTGTCTCTGGTACATGATAACAAAGGCTGAACATAATCTTCCACTCGTGAAACCAAGATATGTTTTGTTTGCGGATGGTATAAGATGCCTTTGCTTTCACTGCTGTAACCAACAAAAATGCATTTAACAGCCTTATCATCTAATTTTCTGCGCTGCGTTTGTGGCACCAAACCATAAGCTAAACAGTCAAAAACACAGTGTTATCAATAGTCGGCTTCTTATCATGTCATGCTTCATAAGGAGTCATAGACTGCAAAGCTTTCGTAGGACACCTGTTAAGTACGTTGATAGCCTTGAGCCAAAACGAATGTGGCAAAGCTTGACTCTTGACCATACATTGTGTCATCTCCGGAAGCAACCTCTTTTTCCTTTCAGCAACACCATTTTGTTGAGGTGTATACGGCATTGTACATTGGTGTTTTATCCCACGATTAGCCAGAAATGCATTAAATCTGAATGAAGTGTGTCCATAGTACATTTGAAGACATTTTCAATCATAGCCAGAAATTGCTTGAAGCACATGAACACTTCGGACTTAGCTTTAAGCAGATACACCCATGCATGCCTGGAGTAATCATCAATAAAAGTCACAAAGTATAGGTGATTGCCTAAGGACAGAGTTTGCATAGGCCCACAAATATCATTATGCACAAGTTGCAATTTGCATGTAGCCCTTACTGAACCATACTTTGGAAACTTCGAACGTTGCATCTTACCCAAAATACAACCTTCACAAACATGCTTCGAAGGTGCTTCAAGAGGCACTAAAGAAGCAACCGTATCAAATTTTTGCAAACACAACAAACTGGCAAAATTCAGATGCCCAGAACGTGCATGACAAAGTTTTGCATCTAAAATTGCCTTTGAATCCACAACTGCATTTGCAAAATTCTGCCCCATGCAACCGGGAGCGTTAACTCCCTTGCTTTATACCATAATCTTACGGTTGCAGATTTTCTCAGCAAACTTCAAGGGGGGAGATGAGATGATCTTTTGTAAGGTGCAACGGAATGAATGTTTGAACTTTGCTCAAGATGAGTGCTCCAAACTGTGCTCAAGGTTACTTTTGTTCTTATGGAAGGGAGAGCCTTTCGTTCTTAATGAGAGTGCAATGATCACAAACAAAGTGAATGGACACTGTGTGTGCAAGTGTATGAGACTGAGAGATAGAGAGAGAAGAGAATACGACACCAGAGACGTAAAACCCTCCTCCGAAGGCCTCACTCTCTATGGCGAGAGCGGTCTACTTATGATTGCACAATCTCTACAATGCTTGGACTTGCCGACGATGTCAACGACGATGAGGACGACAACGAGACGGCTGAAATCTGAAAACTCTAAGGGCTGAAATCTGCAAATCTCTATCTGCTGAATTCTGACTCTATGTCGATGGCGACGATGCGACGACGACGCACTGAAAACGCAGATTTCAGCATCTGCGTTTTCCGGGCTGAAACTGTAAACCTTGAGGAAACTGACCGTGCAACGAGGAACTGCTGCGAGAAGGTGAGATCTGCGAGGTTCGGGACTTGATCTGCTGTGTCTAAGGGCTGAAAACTGAAAACGCTGGGGTTTCTTGAAGTTCCGTCACGGAGAATTTGCAAAACGCTAGGATGTGATGCAGATGCAAAAACGCTAGGGCTGAAAATCTGCTCTGCTGTCGCCGGTTGTCTTGCTAGGCAAAACGCTAGGCTGATCTGTTGTTGCTAGGTCGCTTCAATGCAAAAACGTTGGACTTCTTCTGCTGAAAACGCTACGTATTGGATGCCGACAACGCCCAGCTGGCTGCTCCAAAAACGCTAGGTCTCTTGGGGGGTTCTGCTGAGAAGGTGCCTGTTGAGCGTATGCTCCTACTGCCTCTTCTGCCAATTAGTGCTAGTCTAGGTTTGCTTATATACAAACTTACTCAATTTGCCCTACCTACTTTCCAACAAAAGTCACTTAAAAATAATAAGTGAAAAATGTCAAAAATAGAGAAAATAGGCTAAATGCACTGGAAAATTCCCCTGAAGGATTCTGATGGATTCTGATGGGAATGCTTATGATCATGATGTGTACAACCAGAGGATATACATCTACACTAAGTGCCTGGACGTGCATGATCTGCGAACAGACTCACAAAAGTGCCAGATCACCTCTAAATCTAGACTGACTGGACTGATTGAACCCTTGTCGTGTTGTAGCTTGTCCACGGACACATAGGGTTGGATGTGTCACGTGACATCCCCTCCTTTTCAAAGTGAGGTACTGGTACCCAACTGTATGGCGTCGAGGGAGATCGCCAATAGCATCCGGAATCCTGGAAGGGACTCTTCGCCGGCCCACTCTAATGTGTACGTCGTGCGGTACTTGAACTTCATAAAGGTCTGCAACGCTTGCTTCTTTGGGCCGCGCCGAAAGCGACACAAAGTCTCTTGTGGCTCCTTCGATGCTTCAACTTCATCTAGAGTCATGCTTCTTTCTCCTTCAAGAATCTCCATGGCTGAAAATTCCTGAAACCATTTCCAACACAAAACCATGAACATACATATTCCATGTAAAGTGACTGGTAAAATCTTGTCTTCCTCAAAGACTGTGCATGCAATGTAGATGAACAAAGAGACGGAGTGCCAAACCGTTCACCACACACGCGCAAACAATGAGATCGAATCTTTCTCTTATGATCTAAAGCAATCAACTGTGGCAATTCACAACGGAAATGCCCATGCTTGGTGCTCATACTTTCATGTGCTCTTTCTACAAATGTGTCATGCCAAGGAAGAAACATGGAATGTGACTTCCTTACATACATATTTTTCAGCTTTTCATGCACAATCCGCATACATTCATGCTCATTCATGAGTGAAACGTGCTCAACGTACAATATGTCATGCCTAGTAAAAGGGATCACATAAAGACGCTGACTAAAATACAGAAACGATCACGAACGAAACACTCGAACAATGCGTGCGTATGAATCATGCGAACACATGATACTTCCTGTGAGGGTTCTTTGGACCTAGGCTCGAGAGCCAAGATCGCTTCTTCTTGAGGAGGTTCTTTGGACCTAGGCTCGATGGCCAAGATCGATCCTTCGTGATTGATCAAATTTGCAACGAGGTTAGCTACGCTAGAAAAAGCATCCACTAACACATCATCCTTGTGAACAATCACATCATCTTCATGCTCGTGAGAAATCACATCTTGATCATGCAAATCATCATGCTTGTCATTGTCATCCAAATCATCATGCAAATCTTGTGTGTCATGCTTGGAAGAAGAAGAGACTGAGAGAGTCTCCTTTTCCCGAATCTCTTGCATCTGTGCCTGAACTTGAGAAAAGAGTCGCAAGAATTCCTTCATTTGTTGGTCGCTCTTTTCTTTGATGGCTTTGTTCTCGCGATCAAATTCTGCTTGTCTTGCTTTGTTCTCTGCTTGTCTTTCTGCGCGCTCACGATCCAATTTGGCTTGTCGTTCTTTGGCTTCCAAGCGTGCTTGCTCGCGCTCAAGCGCTATGGCTGCCATTCTTTCTTGGTGTTCACGCTCCATTTCTGCTTTTCTTTCTGCTCTTCTTGCTTCGCGTTCTAACTTCCTTTCCATAAACATCTGCTCCAACTCCTCCATAGGAGTTAGTGCAATCCTGGACGTAGATGGGGAAGGGGGAGGGTCGGAAAAACCTCCTCGTGGGGAAAATTCTTCTTCGCCTCTCTCATGCTCATCACCTCCAAGCGAAGTATCCATTCCGCTTCAAGTGATGACCATTCTGAAGTCGTGGGTTCTTGTGGGTTCTTGTGGTCTTGGGTTCTTAAGTTCACGAGGAACTTGGGTTCTTGTGGGTCTTGGGTTCTTGTGTTCTTGGGGATCTTGAGTTCTTGAGGTTCTTGAGGGTCTTGAGGTTCTTGAGATTCTTCTTACACTTGCAATTTGTGTTAGAGAAGGATCTTCTCTTCACCCGAGTTCTGCTCTTTTCCGCAGGCGCACCCCTTGCCGGCCTTGCGCTCACACCAAGGTTGCTTATGTCGATTGGCCGGCCGCTAAGTGCACGGTCCGCTCTCAGTGAGTAAAAAGAGGCACAAGGGGAGGCTGGACAAGCCCTTCTTTCTTGGGATTCCTGTCACTCTTCAAAAACACGATTAGGAATCGACATGCCCAAGCGAACTTGGGTTCGTGCGACCGCAACAAGCAAAAAAAAGAAATCTTGTGATTCTTGTGGTTCTTTCCTTGAGTGTCACAAGCACGAGCCATTACAAGCAACAAGGGTAGCCTTGGGACAAGTGTCCCCCTTTCCCCTTTGAGAGAGAGGACTTGATAAATGTAAAATCAATTAATTAAATATCCTAAATTATCATTGGACCCCTTGGGTGGCCAACCAATAGGCTTCAGGCACACCATGAGGGCAACATGAGGAGGAACTTGACAAGTGTCCTTGCTGCCTCTTCAAGCTGGGGCTTCCCTTGTGTGTGTGAGTGTGTTCTCTCTCATCCCCCCCCTTGTAGGCTCGCCCCCCTCCTTGTAGGGATCTTTTTGACTTTGGATGAGCAAGCCCCTTAGTCATCAAGCATGACAAAGCACTTGAAGTAGGGGGTGTTCCCACAAGCATCTCAGGTAAGCATCTCAGGCAAGCTTCTCATACAGAACACTGCCAAAGCTCTGATACCAATGTTAGGTGCAGCGGAATGAATGTTTAAACTTTGCTCAAGATGAGTCCTCCGAACTGTGCTCAAGGTTCCTTTTGTTCTTATGGAAGGGAGAGCCTTCCGTTCTTAATGAGAGAGTGCAATGATCACAAACAAAGTGAATGGACACTATGCGTGCAAGTGTATGAGACTGAGAGATAGAGAGAGAAGAGAATACGACACCAGAGACGTTGTAAAACCCTCCTCCGAAGGCCCTACTCTCTATGGCGAGAGCGGTCTACTTATGATTGCACAATCTCTACAATGCTTGGACTTGCCGACGATGTCGACGACGATGAGGACGACGACGAGACGGTTGAAATCTGAAAACTCTTAAGGGCTGAAATCTGCAAATCTCTATCTGCTGAATTCTGACTCTATGTCGATGATGATGTCGATGGCGACGATGCGACGACGACGCACTGAAAACGCAGATTTCAGCATCTGCGTTTTCCGGGCTGAAACTGTAAACCTTGAGGAAACTGACCGTGCAACGAGGAACTGCTGCGAGAAGGCGAGATCTGCGAGGTTCGGGACTTGATCTGCGGTGTCTAAGGGCTGAAAACTGAAAACGCTGGGGTTTCTTGAAGTTCCGTCGCGGAGAATCTGCAAAACGCTAGGGTGTGATGCAGATGTAAAAACGCTAGGGCTGAAAATCTGCTCTGCTGTCGCCGGTTGTCTTGCTAGGCAAAATGCTAGGCTGATCTATTGTTGCCAGGTCGCTTCAATGCAAAAACATTGGACTTCTTCTGCTGAAAACGCTAGGTATTGGATGCCGACAACGCCTGGCTGGCTGCTCCAAAAACGCTAGGTCTCTTGGGGGGTTCTGCTGAGAAGGTGCTTGTTGAGCGTGTGCTCCTGCTGCCTCTTCTGCCAATTAGTGCTAGTCTAGGTTTGCTTATATACAAACTTACTCAATTTGCCCTACCTACTTTCCAACAAAAGTCGCTTAAAAATAATAAGTGAAAAATGTCAAAAATAGGGAAAATAGACTAAATCCACTGGAAAATTCCCTTGAAGGATTCTGAAGGATTCTGATGGGAATGCTTATGATCATGATGTGTGCAACCAGAGGATATGCATCTACACTAAGTGTCTGGACGTGCACGGTCTACGAACAGACTCACAAAAGTGCCAGATCACCTCTAAATCTAGACTGACTGGACTAAATGAACACTTGTCGTGCTGTAGCTTGTCCACGGACACATAGGGTTGGATGTGTCACGTGACATCTTCGAATTCTGGAAATGACACTTGTCATACAAAGTGAGCTTATACAACCCACGGCACAAAATGCAAGATGCAACAATTTTATTGTCACGTGCACATCTAACCCTATGTGCATGTGGACAAGCTACTTCAGGTCTAGGGTTCAGATCAGCTTAGGAATGTTCTGGCACCTTTGTGAGCCTGTGCGCAGGCCGTGCATGTCCAGGCACTTAAGAGTAGTTGCATATCCCCTGGTTGCATATCCCCTGGTTGCACATAGCATGATCATCAACATGATAGTGAGTACCCATCATAAGCATTTTACAGTGCACAGAATCCATTTTCCCTATTTTATCCATATTTCACTTATTATTAATAAGTGACTTTGCTGGGAAACTGGGTAGGGCAATTTTGCTAAGTTACTTTAAAAGAAACCTAGCGCTAGCACTTTCTGGCAGAAGAGGCAGAAGAAGTACCTACACTTGCAGTGCACCTTCTCACCAAGACCGGCAGATTTCCTTAGCGTTTTCAGCCATCAAGACCAACCAGCATTTTTCTACAGCAAATCAACCTTGGCGTTTCTGCAACAGATTGCCTGGCGTTAGCAGATCACAGAATCAACCTGGCGTTTTTGCAGTTTACAGATCACTCTAGTGTTTTGCAGATTCCCGACAACAAAACCAGCCCTAGCTTCAGCGTTTTAAGATTTCAGCACTTAGACTCCACAAGATCAGCCCCAAACCTTGCAGATCTCACCTTCCCGCAGCAGATCCTCGCCGCGCGGTTAGATCAGCTAGCATCTTCAGTTTCAGTCCGCTGTTCGCAGATTTCAGCATCTGCGTTTTTAGTGCATCGTCGTGGCGTCGCCGCCCTCGCCGACACAATTGCAGAATTTAGGAGATTTTCAGATTTCAGCCCCTAGCGTTTTCAGTTTTCAGCTCGTCTCGTCGTCGTCATCATTGTCGTCGACATCAGCAAGTCCATTGCATCTAAACCATTGTACCAGATTTTTGCAATCGATAGCATAGACCTCTCTCGCCATAGAGAGTGAGGCCCTTGGAGGAGGGTTTGACAACATTCTGGTGTCGAATTTTTTTCTCTCTCAGAGTCTCAGTACCTTCATTCACAGTGTCATTCACTTTGTTTGTGATCATTTGCACTCTCTCACTAAAGGAACAGAAGGCTCTCCCTTCCGTAAGTAAAAGGAACCCTTGAGCACAGCTCGCAGCACTCATCTTGAGCAAAGTTCAACATTCACTTCCGCTACACCTTACATTCATCACCAAAACTGAGATCATGAATTGTACATCTATCATACACAAATTTGACAACAAGACGAAGTCTAGCAAGTGCACATACAGACAAAAGGTTCTTTTTGATCCCACGTAAATAAAGTGTATAAAAAAGTGTGAAAGAACTTCCATTCGCAGCAATCAACGCAATATTTCCAACTCCCTTGCCGCATAAGAGGCATTGTTGGCACAAGTGACCATATTTCCTTGAGGGACAAACTTGAGAGATGTAAAACAAGTCACGATGTGAAGTAATGTGCTTTGTAGCACCACTATCTGAATCTGCAGCAACTAACATATATGTATCATGGACAGAAGGATCATAAGTGCACTCTGTACTAAATAATAAATACCCACTCTGCATCTACATCACCATCAAAATCTCCTTTCACAGAAGATTCTACAATAGTTGCACTTGTAGTGGAACGAGACTCTTTCTTCTTGGCCTCTTTTGCCTTCAATTTAAGACTGCTTTATCAAGTGATCATTAGCCTTGCAATAATGGCAACACATCTTCTTTTTTCCTTTTTCACCAGAATTCCCAAACGAGGTGTTGCCAGTAGAAGCATTAGGAACAGGTGATTTGCTACTCACCAAAAAACCATGAGAAGTGTCTACATTGCTGTGACCACCTTTCCTTTGAGCAGCAACAAAAAAATGTTCAATTACACGTTGTTTAGCTCTGTTCTTTCTTGAACATGACTCTTGCAACAACAGTGTGCATAATGCATCAAACTTGACAGCTTAAGGGTTTCCCTAGGTCATAAGTCTCGAAGTACTAGCAAAATTCTGGTAAGAATCTGGCAATGCATCAAAAGCAGTCTGCACAAGTGAACTGTCAGAAGTGACTTCGCCTGTAGAAATGAGATGCTCATTCATATCCTTGATACCAGCAAGAAAAGTATCCATGTCATATTCCTCTTGCATAATCTACAACTCCAGCTCTTTACGCAGCAATGCAATTTTAGCCTCATTGCGACTTGCATAAAGACCAGCCAGAATATCCCAAGCCTGTTATGCTGATGTAGCTGAGAGCGAATGTGAGGAGTAATAGTACGCTTCACAGATAATGCAATCAATGCATGAGCCTACGCACCTCTACATCCCAACGAGACTGCTCAGTCATAGGCAAAACAACTCTAGCAGCAACAAACCTGCCACTAGAACTTGCAACATCCTCAACATAGCCTGGATCCACAGAAGGCGGACGTACATCAATGCCCTGCACAACATTCCAAACGCCCTTTGACACAAGAACATGTGTCATCATGTAAGCTCACATTGGGTGGTTGTCCCTATCCAATTTATCCTTAGCAGCAAACATCTTGAAAACATCTGTGTTGTTGTCAGCCATGGTGAGTGACTGCACCTGATGCGAAAACTGCCCGGAAAGAGGAAAAACGAAGTAAGACCAACATGTGCTATATAACACAACCCATTGAAGACTGTAAGGGACCTGTTCTGTAGAAAATTGTAATGACAAGTATTTTAGAACAAAAGGACGAACCTACAAAGTACTGCTTATAGTGGAAAGTTGGAAACGGAGGCCGAAATGAGCCCGAAGTATTTGTCGACCTACTGACACTCACCAAAGCTCACCCAAATCAGAGAAAGTGAGCAGGCGAGTGCTGGCGACGCTGGAGACCATGTCCGGGAGGATGCAACCTACTCTCATACCAAGTGTTGGAATTAGGGTTGCAGGAAAACACACACAGCTTGGAGAAGATAAAAAAGCTCAAGGCACACAACAAGAGAATATTGCTTAGTGCACAATGGAAAGATTAGTTAGCCTAGAGTGATGGGCGTATACACAATGCACGGGGAAAAAACGTCCTAGTCAGGGAAAAAATGCCATGGCGGTCCTAAGTGTGTTCACACACATCACTACTATATATATAGTAGCACTAGAGCCAATTTTTCAATTCTGGAACCCTCTTGTATAATGGATCGTACACGCGTTTTGACAGATGTTACACTACGGTGGGCATCTGGCATAACGTGCATATAGTTCTAGGTTAGACGAGCCATTCCCCACGTTGATCGAATTCCCAGGTGGGCAGATATGCGATAGTTTCATCCAGAAATTGACCCCTGTCAAATTTATTAATAATTCATTTTTATGATTTATTTATTGGGTTTGATGAACAATTTTCCCTACCTGGCTCATAGCAGATTTATAACCAAATTCCTAGCTATAGAGGCAGTAAGGAGCCTAGCGTTTTCAATGACTTGCAGATAGCGCTAGCAAAGGGAGCAGCCAGCAGCGAGCACTTTTGCTCAGATCAGCCTGGCATTTTCTGCAACAGCCTCGAGCCCAAGCATTTAGGCCTTGCACCGCCAAATCAGCCCCAATGCTAGCACCAGCAGCAGATCAGCCTCAGCGTTTTCAGATTTCAGCCATTCTCCTCGCCAGAAAGCGGCTCCAATCTGCCCTCATGAGTTCCCCGTTACAGTCCGGTCCTTTGGCAGCCCATCGAGCCTCCCCTCGGCCATTCCCTCGCCGGCATCGAGTGCCCCATTGTTGTCCATCATCGGCATCGTCGAGATCTACGTTTTCAGCCCTTCATTCCTCAATCCAGCCCCAGATCTACCCCTTGGTGGCCATCCGCAACCCCACATCAAGAAGGATCCAAAGGTGCATCAAATCAGCCCCAGAGGTGCCTCGTCTTAAGAAGTTACCGCCACGACAATCATCATTTGAGTCAGTAGAGTCTGCACTTGAGGCATCGCATTGTGTGTACATTCCATTTGCATGATCTAAAGAAAATACCACGTCAACAACGGTGTGGGGAGCCCTTGAGAGGGTTGGTTGGGTGTCATTCTCCTCTTCTCTCTCTCTCTCTCTCTCTCTCTCTCTCTCTCTCTCTCTCTCTCTACACATCCCACACCGAGAAGGATCCAAAGGTGCATCAAATCAACCCCGGAGGTGCCTCATCTTGAGAAGTTCCGCGACGACAGTCATCATTCCAGTCTGCACTTAAGGTATCGCATTGTGTGTACATTCCATTTACATGATATAAAGCAAATACCACGTCAGCAACGATGTGGGGGGCCCTTGAGAGGGTTGGTTGGGACCCCATGGGGGTGTCATTTTCCTCTTCTCTCTTTCTCTCTCCCTCTACACATCAGTGTGACATGAAACGTTTTGGGGGTTTCGTGCGTTTCGGGGTTTCGGGGTTTCTGAAACGTTTCATTTCGAAGCTCAGAGAAAGCGAAACACGGGTTTCATTTTAGATGTATGTACTTATAATTATACATTGAATATATATATACAAATTCACCTGTCAAGACATGTGAAAGACCAAAATCTAGATGTGAGACTTGAGTCACGAGTGAACAAGGTAAGAGCTGAAATTGAAATACCTAGCCAAGCCAAAACCATGATAAATTACAACGGCAAAACAAATAACAATGTCTAAACTCATGTTCTCATAACAAGAATCACGACTCAAATCACACCAGCAGTTCCTAATACAGGATCTGAATCTTGAGTCCTGATCAAAAGACCAATAATACATGAGTTGAGTTTAGGCCATACTACATAAAATGCCCAAATATCAGTAAGAAACTAGCTAGAGTCCTCCTCATAAGGCTTTGTGATGGGTTTAAAAATCCTAAAACACCCATTTTGGGTCAATTTCAATTCCACTACACGTGAGAGTTGCTTATTTGACTAATATAAAGCACCCACTACAAAAAACCTCCTGTAGCAGCTCACAAAATCCAAGGGACTGTGAAACCCCTAGACGTGCCTCCAAAATGATCCGCATCCATTCTAACATTTCCTGATGATGAACTCCAAAAAAGGATGCGGATCTACGGCACAACCAAACTATAAAAGAGGCAAGGGGAGACCCACTCACTGTCCACCTCAAAAGCCAAGGGAAGGTACCAAGATGCACATCTCTCTGACCAAATCAACTTCTGCCTCTTTGAAACTGACTCTCAAACAAATCCAACCATCGTTTGCTCCTATAAGATATCATAGACAGCCTCCCTTGTCCAAGAGTCACCATGTAAGACCTATACTCTAAATCTGATCATGAGTGGCCCTCTCTCTCTCTCTCTCTCTCTCTCTCTCTCTCTCTCTCTCTCTCTCTCTCTTTTGTTGCATCCTCCTCCGACATGGTATTAAAGCTCCTTGACTCTCATCACAAGATTGTGCCATTGCTCAGCAACGCCTCACGCCTAGCACTTGCTCCTCACCTTGATCACTCAGTCTACTACCTACGTCAACGTTTTCATAAAGTCAACATTAAAAAATCTTACACAACTTTGGCCCAGCGTTAAAAAAATTTGCAACTTAGAGTTTTATTTACAAGACACTACCAGCGTTCTTTTTAGCCTTGGTTTCTGTGGCATATATCATGGCCTGCGATCCTCCCACCTTTGGGCAACGCTTCCTCTGTGGATCAGTGATCAAACGTCTCCATTGCCTTGCAGCCAAGAGCTTCCATCCCCCTCTCATGCAAGTTCTCCGAACCTTGGCGCCAATTCCTGATCCATTCCAGCTAGCTCTTCCCCCGTGGGCTCAACACCACTTTCCAGATTCCCTGTGTTTGACTATTTTAGCTGGTACTTTTTGTTCCATCGCCCTTTGACAGCATTTGGTCTGGGGTTGGTGCTAGCACAGGCTACTGACATGGTATCTAGACCCCTCTCCTGCTGCATTTTGGTGTGGACAACCGGGAAGTTTTGCCCCATCTACAGGTACTCAGTGGTTTTCTGGTCACTTTCGCACTATTCGCATTCGTTTAGGTGCTTCCTTGGGAGCACCTTTCAGATTTCCTTCAACCCTTCTTCTACGACTTGAGATATCTGGGTCGCCCCAGTTTTTTGGACCATTTTGCCATTGCACCATAACAAAGTGCTATATTGCATTAGCACATAATCATGTTGTCCGTGGGCGAACCAAACACATTGATGTTCATTGACACTTTTTTTGGGATTGCATCGAAGATGGTCACAGGGGGTGGTTACTCTCTACTATGCAACAGCTTAAAGCTACCTGAGTATAAATTGGTACAGTGTTGTGCAATTTCATGAAGCTACACTGAAGTAACGGTGGGCTCGTGTATACAATGTTCTTTAAGAGTGTCTTTCTTTATTTGGTTTGTATGCTCAGTCTGACTGTCTTTCTGTGGGTGATAGTGATAAAAGCTAGTTGGGTTCTTTTATCATGCAGACGTAGAATGGTCATCAGTGTCGCACGACCTGAGCACTCCCAAAGAAAGGCATTATAATAGCCCTGAACATGGCCAAGTTAGGGCTACAAAGGTTTCCAAAAAACCACCATTACACCCCGACAGGAAAACAAGTGGAATTACGGAGAGATCCTCCTAATCATGATTCCCCAAGGAGATGCACGACTCACATGTGAAGACAGTTGTCGCCTTCAACCCACAACCAACGCAGCAAAAATCTTGAGAAACAGAAATATAGGTGCATTTCAATACATAGAATAATGAAAAACACCCAGCACCTTGTGATGGTGGACGCTTTGGACAAGGCCCGCATAGTCTTCGGCAAGCTGTAGGCGCTTCTTGATCAGGTCCTTGTCTGTTAAACCAGCATTCTTTCGGAACTCTTGTGCAATATAGTCTCTGAAATCTGTCTTTGTAGACCCTTTCCCCACATGGGTTCTCAACGTCTTCAGCAGATTCCTGTAGACTGAACGAGTTTCCATGACTACAGCACGGAGAGAGAGAGAGAGAGAGAGAGAGAGAGAAGCGAGACAATTTGAAATATATTTAAATTTCAAATTTCAAATTAGGGAAAATTACCAAAATACCCTTATAATTTGTGAAAATTCCCAAATATTTTGTCTAAATTCCCAAAATGCACTTCAAAGTTTTCCAAAATTCCCAAAATACCCCTGGTTGTGAGATTGAATTTCTCAAAAAAAGTGTAGCTTTTCATAAGAAGATTGATTGTCTATCAATACAAGATGCTAAAACTAAAATTTGAGTTGGTTATGTAGGCTTTGGAGATGAACCGCTTCATTATTTTTAAAGATAATCACCTTTTTTTTGCAAGGTAATTTTTGATAAATCACATGCTAAGCACTCAAAACGGATCTCAATTGTCAAAAGGAATAAAGATTATAAAATCTTGAACAATCCGATGGAAATAGATACAAGGTGTTTGGGAATTTTTGAAATTTGAGGGGTATTTTGAGAATTTTCACAAATTAGAGGAGTATTTTGATCATTTTCCCTTCGAATGAATAGGTAAGAAACCTATAAACATTGGAACTTGCTTGGTTGGCCTTGTCATGACAATTTATTCTCTAAAGATATAGTAAAGTACTATTAGAGAAAAAAAATTAGCAAATAATATATCAAGATAAACATAAAAGATTTTACGAAACATATTTATTGTAATTCTTACATTACAATCAAATACTGTTTTTTTCGACGGCCCATATGGGGGAGGTGCTTATCCCTTCTCCAAATATTAGCCATGAAACATGGTCGGGCAAGGGCCACGTACCATCAGGCAAGAGCCACGCATAGGCATCAACCATGGCCACCTAATTGATGAACCACGTGTTGGGAATGACGGAGAGAACTCGTAGCAACCACCTACGAACCTCTCCTTGGGTGACCACCCCAGGAGGAGGATGCACTCGCGTGTCCAAGGGCAAGAGCCCTAGCAACGTGAACACTAGGTGAGAACAAGGTATCCCTCTAGAGGTGACCCCAACGGGGGATGTGAACCCACAACGCGTAGGTTGAGAGGCCAAAGCCTTACCGTTGGACCAACTCTTTGGGGACAAATACTCTTATTTTTGTGTAAAGTAACTAAAGCAATGTATACGCCTTATTTGTAGTGGTTTCACTTGAACAAATACGCACTTCAAAAAGCTTGCCTTTGATGAACTACAAACAAAAGTAGAACAGCAATTAAACTTTACCATGAAAAATTTAAATTTTTTTAAAAGTAGATAGTGCACGGTCTACAACAATTCCATACACAAGTATGTGGAGAGTTGCCATTGTGTCTCTCCAAAATTTATAAGAAATGGAAGCCGTGCCCTACCTTGTAGTCGTTTCCTACTACATAGTCATGGTATTCAAGAACGAGATAACCAACCTAAATTTATTTTTCATAATTTGATATTCAAGCCCATGCCACAGTCAAGTAAATTTGTCTCTTGAAATTTCGTATTCAAGTCCTTGTCACAACAATATTAGGCAAATCATGTAATCAAGATGTTTCCAGAGACTACATTTTGGATAAAAAGCTCGTCAAGAACTTCAGTAAACATTGAACCAACTTTAGTTCATGTGGTTGATGCCATTTTGAAGAGCCAAGGTTTCTATCATCTCCATCTCTCATGCTTCTGTCTTTGCTTTCATCATCATTGTCACAACCAGCATATCCATTATATGTATCCTTGCAATAATGATGCTCTACGCGAGTCATTTGTTTGCTACATCCCCGTGACGTATAATCCTGTTTATATCAAATTTCATCCTATTTGCTTCTCTCATGTCGATCATGGCTACCCTGATCTCCATCATCGTGAAGATCATGTCTATATTGCAATCTCCATCATCATCTCCTTTGCAACTTCTGCCCTCGTGTCAACTATCATGTCACTTTTGCTATCATGTCTACCATAACCACTGCTTTTGTGTTGTTCCTCTTCTTTCAGCTTAGCCTCATACTCAAGCTCCTTTTGCACATCATTGATTCTCCCTCTCTCATCAAGGACAGAAAATGTGGCTTTTTGCTTGTCTACGGTCTTGCTTTTAGGTGGAACAATAGCATGAACTATTGCTGAGCAAACTTTTGAGGAAGTACTCAATATGCTCAACATCTCGTGACAACATCTTTTGTATTAGAAAGCATACGTGTGGCGATTTGCAACACATGCATAATCCCTTTCCTTTCAATCACGAAAGCCCACAACCTGCACAAAGCAGCTGTTCGATAACACGTAAAACCCAATCTCAATAAATAATGAATAGATGAGGTTCATGTGGTCAATACCCTTTTGAAGAGCTAGGGTTTCTATCACCTTGATCCCTCTTGCTCTAGTCTTTGCATTCATCATCATTATCGCTGCTAGCATATCCATTGTATATATCCATGGGAACATCATGCTCTCTATGAGTCCTTCAATCACTGCATCCTTGTGACTAGGATCCCTTCTATATTCATCCTCTTTGTCATGGTCTCCTTGTCGTTCATAATTTCTCTCATGTTGATCATGTTCTACCCCGATCTCCATCATCATTCAACTTCTACACATGTGTCGACTCCCACATTTACTTCTACTATCACATCTATCAGCACCATTGCTTGCTTCCTTTTGGCCTCAACGCCATGTTCAACTCCCACATTTACTTCTACTATCACATCTACCAGCACCACTGCTTGCTTCCTTTTGGCCTCAACGTGACAAGCACGTTTGGTATGCTAGTGGTTTGATTCGAAGCCTCTCAATGTGGGCGCCAGAGTTCGATCCCTATCTATGAATAAATTGAAATGTTTAATCAATTTTGTCGATTGAACATATCGCCCTTTTGTCCAATGAGGAGCCTTGTGAAAAAATTAAGTGCCGAAAAGTGACCTACTGCACCGACCCAGCAGGTCAACACTATCGCCACTTGGACGACTCTCAAGGGTGCCACATCCTTGAGAGTCTGTTATTTAGAGAGAGCCATGCTGAACTCTGCTAACATGTTTCTTCCAGCTCTATGGAGACCTTCGATATTGCTCGTGTATATTACATGAGCCCAAGGCATTTCCCCGAATCTCTAGACCATCATTGTCCATTGCGCTCCCATGATCAGCTCTAATACGCCTACCTTATCTTACCTCTAGCCTCTTCAATGTGGTGGAGATCCTTGCCATAGTTGGTGGATTGGCAGCCTTGTGTGCTCCGCTTTTATTGACGCTCCGCCTTCCATTTGAATGACGAAAAGAAAAAGGCGAGGTAGAGTTGCACATAGTGAACATTTGACAATGTAGCAAGAAAAGTGTGTCGTGCTCTCTACTGTGGGTGCTCCTCAGTGCAATATGCATGAAACCTCACTCCAACAGAAAGAAAACACAACATACCTATGGAGCAAACAACTCAAAGGAACAACAACAAACTCAAAACTCATTGGAACTCGATAAACTCATGGAACTAGTACAAACTCTCGCTTGCAGCACACTCAACTCCAAGCCTAAGGACAACAAATACAATGGGGGTATCAAGGCTCCAATGTGCAGGGAGAGTGAAGATGTGCAGTGTTGGACACAAGACACAAGACTCAAGACGGTAGACCATATACAGTAGATGATGTGTACGATGACTAGAACCAATCACACATATATACAATCATAAAGAGCCACAGACCACTAGCAAAATATCCCAGTCTATCTATGTCTATCTCCAAATTGTGGTGGTGGTGATCTGGCCACGGTGTCCAATAGACCACCACCCATATCACTGCCACATGTCGCTTCCCAGGCGAGAGTCCCTTTATTGTGAATTACATACCAACTATAACTAACTTGCTTGTCTTATGCAAGTGACAATGTAGCCCTGCTCTACAGGTTACCCACCACAAGACCACTCACTGTCTCGGTGAGAGAAAACAATAAAAGTTGTGAAAAGAAATTGTATGTACTAAGTAAGCTGAAAAAAGAAGTGCATATACTCACACAATGATGTTGAGCTATGCTCTCTCGATCATGTCAACCTAGAGAGAGTGTCATCACTATTATCGCCATTGTAGCACCCAAAGAGTCTGCCTTCGGAGGTGGGGGCACTTGGTCGCATATATGGCTAAGCGGCATTGGTGAGTAGTAGTCAACCACTCTGCTCCTAGCTCAATGGTAGCAATAGCATTTTTTGACTCTTGCAAGATCTCCTCACAGTCGGAATAGCGAAGTAGTCTATCACAATTGAAGATCTAGCAATATTGCCCAGGGGTGTAGGGCTCTCAAGAGTCACTGCACGTGAGCTAGTAACATGCATAGTGGGTGATTCTAAGAAAGGGAGAGATGGTGAGGTAGCTGCAGGTGGTGTGTGGGAAATAAGTCACTATGGCAAGAGTGAAGATGGGAGAAGTAGGTAGAGGCGCATGTGAGGGAGAGGCCAAAGATGTAACATGAAATGGTGGATTGGGAATGGTAGAGCATATCACCAACATAATAGAACTAGGGCCGGGGTAGAAGTAGAAGGAGAGCATCCTAGAATTGACATCACCCTAGTCTCGCTCTCTGAGAATGGTAAAAGCAGTGGTGACTCCGCCGTGTCTTTCACCACTTTGGCCTTGTTCTTGTTCTTCTTCTTCTTCTATGGTTGATCTACAATGATATTTTCTCTTTGTTTTTGAATTCATCTGTCACGTATCATCATCCACGTCTATAGGGATGACATGGATGTTGATGACCCATTGTTACCACCAAGCAACCACCTTTTATGTAGCCATCGTCCGGGGGCTTGTCGGACCCACTAGTAGTGTATAATGTTATTGGTCGGGCTTGTCGATCAGGTAGGAATGGTTAAGAGTGATCGCCAATGAGAGGCGCACTCTAAAACTGGAACCTATAATGTTTGGGTAAGATTGGCTAAGTGTGGGCACCCAAATGTGAACAGGCAAGCCCATATAAAAGTCAATCTAAACCTAAAATAGGTCATTCTCTCATTTGTGCAATGCAAGAAGAGTGCTCTTGCTCCATCTCCTTCTCCGTCTCCTTTATGTACTAGTGTGTGTGTGCTTGAGAGAGAGAGAGAGAGAGAGAGAGAGAGAGAAAGAGAGAGAGAGATCGAGCATTGCGGCCTCACGACAACAACAAGGTAGTTGAGCGCGGCACAGTGGCGGCTCCTTCTTCTTCGTGGCGAGGAATCCTCCACGATAGCAAGCGTAGAGCGGTGAGTGACACACCATTGTCATCTTTGAGCTAACTAGTTTAGGCTAGTTGCGTGCTTGGAGCCATCTGTGGCTTGCACACAGTGTTAGGCAAGTACCTAGCTTCGATACGTGTGGTAGAAGCCCACATTTTTGCTGCCGCTATTGGGGAATCGCCCCTACACTAAGCTCAAGAGGCACTCTGTGCTTCTTCTGTGAGTGTTTGTGTTAGGAAGGAAGAGGAAGAAGAAGAAGTTATTTTCTGCAAGTTTTTATTTCTTACATAATCTCTGTTTTCTGCCAATGTCTGCTTGCACATAATCTTTTACACAGTTAGTAGTTAGTGTGTTAGTAGTGAATGAGTAAGTAGATAAGGCAGTGAGCTTGTTTTCTGCCAATGTCTGCTTTTACACAGTTTTTATTTGCACAGTTAGTAGTTAGTGTGTTAGCTAGTGAATGAGTAAGCAGTTAGCAGAGTAGGTAGCTTCACTGTCAGTTAGTAGTCAGCAAAGTAGTAGCAGAGTAGTTAGATGTAGAGGAGATAAATTTAGGTTAGTTAGGAGAGTAGGTAAAGGTTTAGTGTGTGTGTGTGTCCCAAAAAGGCCACTGAAACTGCGCGCGACCGTATGCGGTATTGTTTATTTTATATATATTTTTTAAAAAAAGCGCTTGGGATATTTGGGACCAAAAAGAAATTCGGGAATTAGAATAAAAAAATTTATTATCCTAAAAGGAAGGGATCGGGATCATTCCCAAGCCCAAGCCAGGCCTCAGTCCTCAATCTTATGATATACTACTTACACTATCTTATATATAAAGACTAGGATCTCAAGTGAAGGAAGGGCATGTGGGACAAGTTCCTCAAGTCCTCCACCATCCCCCTTCACACTCACCCTTTGGACTTACTAATTCTAGCTCTCTCCCCACCTAGGAAAAGACTAGTTTTAGGATTCCGAGGGCTGTACGTAACCGAATTGGGGGTTGTAAAGCAAAACACATCCCTCTAGCCAAGACACTTGTTTTGAGCTATTGCATGCCATATTCTGTGGCTCGGTTTAAAAAAAAGGGACAAAAAATACAAACAATTGGGTTGTAAACACCTTAAAAAACTAGGTCAGCTGCCTTCACGGACACTCAACAACACCTCTAGAGTATCGAGGTCACATGCACCTACACTCTGGTTGTGTGCTAGAGGACGACCACATTGAGAGTGTCTCCGTTTACGTTGGCACTCATTATTCCTCTACCTTAGGCTCTAGGCCCTCAGCGGGAACCCAAGGTAGTACCACTCAGGACCCACATATTGCGTCTAGTGATTCTTCCTCTGACTAAGACGTCATGGAGGATTACCTGATACCTAATCCAGATAGCTCAAGCCAAGACATGCATGCCATGGGCCCACGGTCTGGGCTAAGCGTGCTTAGCCGCTTGAAGGAAATATTTAGTAGAGCCACTCGCTCTGAACATGGGGCTAATGATGTAAACGAGGGGGGTGGGGAAGTAAATTCGCCATTCATAACCAACGCAGACCCCATGATCCTGGAGAGTGTGCACATGCATACTCCATTCACTACACCCCCTGACTCTTTAGAGCTATTCCCCTCCGAGGTTATATTACCTGATGGTAGAAGCCTTGCCGAAGTACAAGAAGTTGAGCGGTATATCATTGCGGCTAGGGAAAAAGAAATCGAGAGCTTCCGCAAGGCGGAGCAATGAAGAGAGTTAAAAGCGAAAGCCCCGATGTCAATATCATTGCTAGGAGAGCAATCGAGTGCTCCTAAATTAGCGATCACTAAGGGTCAACCCATAGAGAGCCACATTGCATCTAGTTCAAAGGACACCCCTAGCACCTCAATCCTAGATGAGCGTTCCTAAATGAGAACTGAGAGTACGAACTACAAACGAAAACTCCAACCGACCTATACACAGGTCACACCTATCACGTGGGTTGGTTAGATGTCCTACAATCCACAACGGGTGCTACTAGTGTGGAGGATCAACAACAAAGAGTTTGTGAGGTCATCCATAGGGTTATTGAGCTAGAGAGACAGAACAAGGGGATCCACATGCCTTCAATGGGTCTCATGAGATTCTTGGATACAGGAAAGGCTAAACAACCAACCTTATCGCAAACGGAGACTCCCTCGGTAAGTCCGATGGATCCTCCATATGTTGTTTTGCCAGGGGTCTCAGGGGTGCAATATGAGCCCACAAGTGATAGCTTTACTTTTCCTAGTCTAGCTCATCTTTCCCTTGATGACACCACGGCTACCATGCCTACCCCAATGATGGGCATGCCAAGAAACATGCCATGGACCTCATTTGTTAGTAAAGCACAAGTACATGGTATAAGCTCAATGCCGACAACAACCCCTACAAGTGTGTATCAATCGTATGCACCTATGGGCCCTCATGCTCATGTACCTCCTACCCCTCCCATTGTTCAACAACTTATGCTCCACAACCACAACATCCAAGCTCTTATTTCCATGGGACCATACTGGCTAGCATTAGCATGTCACATCCGACGCCTGCTATGCCTAGGGCCACACATATGAACTTTGGGCTGCCACATGGCACAACACCGTACTAAACGTGGAACCCAAGGGCTTCTAATGCACCAAGCCCAATGCCAATACCTACTCCACATGTAGTCTCTGGAGCGCCTTCACCCACGGTGCCTGATCACCTAGGTGCCTGATCACCTAGGTGACCTGACAACATTTGCTCAAGCTATCGATCGATCTATTGTTGAGAATATGCGTAACACGCTTGATAGAGAACCTAAAAGTAAGGCATTACAAATAGCCAATCTCACACAAAAATTTAATGGAGACGGGGATGTGAGAAATCATATCGAAGTGTTTGAACAAATATGCGATTCTCTATGAGAACAAAATAACTTGCATAAGAGTAATGCTTTAAGCCTAACCTTAAGTGGAAAGGTAGGGGATTGGTATAGAACCCTAAGGCTGGAAGAAAAAACAATTTACCCTACTCTTAGGAGACTGTTCTTGAAAGAATACATACAAGAGGGAGTGCTTTGGGGTGTAGCCTCTCAGCTCCAGAAAGCCCAACGAGAGGAAGAAGAGTCGGTGAGAGACTTTATTAGTCGCTTAAAGCATTTAAATTCTTGTTGTAATTCAAATGAGCGCTTAATATCAATTGCTTGATAGATTCATTAGAGGATTATGACATGAGGATATCTACAATGGTCTAGTCATTAGAAGTATCACCACTTGGGAAGCAGTCACCACCAATGCGATCCAATTGGAGGATAATTTAATGATTCAAGGAGAAAGAGTGTCTATTGAGCCTAAATATACTAGCTCGCAATCATTGGGGCATCAGTCAATGACCCTAAAGCCTATTGCTAAGGAGCCAAAGATATATGAGATGACTTTAACAGATCTCACCGAGGCCATTCAAGAGAGTCTTAGGACAATCGTGCTCCGCAAAACAATCATATGTATCCAATAAGGGAACAACAATGGTGCTCAGTATGCTATGGTCCACATAGTACTAGTGAGTGCCCTACTTTTAGAATAAAATTCAATGGGAATTGCAATGCCTGTGGGAGGTATGGTCATCAAGCTAGGGATTGCATAGTATTTAAGCGTGCGATGGCCAATAGACCAACCTTAGCATGGACAGACACACCTCGAGTGCCTTCATTGATGCCGGCTCTAGCTCTTGAACAAACGTCACAACACATGGTCCCTAGGGCCCAAAATGTTGTTCAAACAACACCCTTACCACCTCCAATGCTAGGACCGCAACCACCACATCCGAGAATCACTTCTGTGCATCAAGTGGGTTGTGAGCCATCTATTGCTTGTTTGGAAGGCTGTGAGGAAGATATAGACCCTAATATTGCATCTGGGATGGATTCCCTTGAAGAAAGTCCACAATACTACATGGAGGACTATTGGGGACAAGTCAAACCTATCTATCAAGTAGATGCTCTTGCTGCAAGAGGCCAAAATATCAATTACACTGCTAAGAGACCACCTTTTCAATACTATGAGTTTGGAGGTCCACATCGTATGGCCGAGTGTCCTATTAGGCTACAAAAGAATGCCACACTAATTCAAACCAATCAAGCGAGCACGTCTACAATGCCGATACTCATGTGTAATCGATGTGGCATAGGTCATTTGATTGCCCAATGTTTGAATAATCCAAATGCGCCAAAGATCACGCCATTAAACTTGATTGAGGTTACAGAGGAGCCATCACAAAGCATGACTGTGGTACGAGTAAACGTACTCACACGATTGATGCTCCAAAAATAAAACTATATTCTTGAGGAAAGAGACACGGTATCAATTGACCAATCTTAGAATAAGAAGAAAACACAAAGGAAGAGATCACAAAAAGCAGCGAAGTCAGACCCCAATTCAAAGACCAACATAGGGACTGGTGACGACCCCGTGTATATGAACGACACTGAAGAGGATTCTGATTCAGGTGAAACCGCGGAGACCAAAACAACCACTAAGAAAGAAACCAGCAAGGAAGATCGTCATGAGCCACAATGGCCAGGATCCAAGAAGAAGATAGGATCTTATCCAAACCCTACAGAGGAGATCGAGCAGGTCAAGCAATTAAGGAGTTTGGTAGAAGATACCCAAAGGTATCTAGAGCCAGCACCTAGGCAGATCCAGATTACAGACACAGTGTTCCCTACGCAACAACAAGCTCAAAAAGTCCATAGACACCTAGCCATACCTAGTGTCATCCAAGAAGAAAGTGACTTAAAGTCATGGGAAAGTGGGTGTACTCACTTCTTGTTGGAAAGAATGTTTATAGAGGGACTACCTGACTCTCTTGAAGAAATGGAGATCCCATTTTCCCCATGTCAAGGGACTGAAGCCCAAAAGGTGCCGTTAAATATTGCCAAATTGATGGATTTCATGGCTTCAGAGGTTAGAACCACTATCATGTCCAAACTATATGGAGACCTTAAGCTATTCTTAGCTTTTGAGCTTTCCTCAATGGAGAACTGAAGGTCGGGCTACCACAATTTGCACAGATGGATGGAGTTAGGGAGATGCCAATAGAGGAGGAACACTTAGATCCACAACCCAACCTAGATGAGAACCCTATTGTAGAAATACCTGTTAACAAGTTGGGACAATACTTTGAGGGAGATGAATCTAATGCAACCATACCAATCACTACCAAGGTATTAACTGTGAAGGGAATCCTTGATGGTGGCCCTGGGGTTAGCATTGTGACTAAAAATTGCTCGGAAACTATGGAAAGACCTCACTTGGAACCACAACCATAGTAGTACAGATGGCCAATGGGTCTATTGTTAAACCTATTGGGATGCTAGAAGATCTCAAGATCAAGGTCTTTGTACATAAAATAAGAATTACCTTCATTGTTATGGATTTCTCCAAGCACACTATGGCATCTGAGATGATCTTAGGACGTCCTTTCATGAGGGAAGCAAAAATGGTGCATGATTGGTCTAAAAACCATGTCTACTTGCAATTTCAAGATTCTATCATTTGAGTGGATCTTAAAACTGGTTGAGCACATCCTCTAGGAAACAGGCTTATAATTGATCATAGATCTGACACCACAATTCACTCGGTCCCATTGCAGTATTGTTACACGTATAAAGCGGACACTAATGTTGGGGAAGATTCTCCTTATATGGATGAACTACCTGGGATGTGTGAGTTAGACAATGTGGATTGGGTCCGCCTAGCAGCAACCATAGACACTAGGGGAAATAGGGGGACGGCATGGGTAACACCTGAGGGGGATGAAATGCCACCACTCGTACCCTTAAATATGCTAGAATCAATGCATATAGCTTCTGATGACCTACAAGATGAAGGTCTGACTGGCATTGGAACCAGTAGCGTCTCACAAGACTATAGCCCACATTATTTGGAGTCAGAATCATCAATTGAAATTGACTCTGAAGACAAAGAATCTGAGTTAAATCTTAGTGCAAGTGTGGGGACAAACCATTCAGGGCCCAGTGGTACCCTAGATGACAAACTATCCAAGGGAGCAGAAGACACAAGTAGCGATTCATCTAGTGACTCTTCACTAGAGATTGATCGTAATCGAAAATTAGACAAGAAGAGTAAGAGATAGAAGAGGCGACAATATTGAGCAAATGTGCGTGCTAGAATAAAGAAAAAGAAATCTACCGCAGAATGGCTTAATTATATAGGGATATATGATGCTCATCGGAAGTTGGTAGATAGCTAGGGTGGATACCTTCAAAGCGTTATGTGGTGTAGTCCACAATCCATTGACATCACACAAGTAGAGGCTACAGAGAAGCCAAAGTTGAGCCTACTATAAGGAGACGACAAAATCGAGAGTTAGCTCAACAACAAAAGGAATTGGAAGTGAAATCACAGTCCACAGAACAACAAAACCCCACAGACTTACACCCTCCACCTGAACATTTCAAATCCTACACCACAGAGGAACGTAAAGTTGTGTATACAAAGCCTCAAAGAAAACCTATCAATGGAAGAAATGGAGTTTATGACGGTCCTGCAATAGTTAAGGAAATAGAGTTAGCAGACACAGGAGAAGAGTCCAAACCTGTCTTCATTGCCCTAGATCTGACAGAGACTGAGAAGTGTGTACTTAAAGAACTTCTCAAGGAATTTAGGGATATATGTGCTTGGACATATCATGATATGAAAGGTGTTCCACCTTCCGTGGTGCATCACACAATCCCCATGAATAGCATGGCTAAACCAGTTCAACAACAACCCTACCCAATGAATCCTAAATATGCAAAGATCGTTCAAGAAGAGATTGAAAAGCTTGTGTAATGCGGATTCATATACCCTATTGAGCACTCAGAATGGGTGTCTCCAATAGTGATTGTACAGAAAAAGAATGAGAAACTCAGAGTGTGCGGTGGATCTCAAGAAGGTCAATGCCGCCACTAGGAGGGGCCACTACCCCTTGCCATATTCAAAACATGTGCTTGAAAGAGTTGCAGGAAAGGAAGCTTATAGCTTTTTAGATGGGTACTTTGGATACAATCAAACCACAATTGCGCTAGAAGACAAGCTAAAACAACCTTTATAACCGAATTTGGAGTGTTCACATTTCGTGTTATGGCTTTTGGCTTAACCAATGCCTCTGCTACCTTCAAAGATTAATAAACACTGCTTTTAGTGAGGGAGTTTTGTGAAGCTTTCTTAGATGACCTTTGTATTTATTCCTCTTGGAAAGAACATCTATCATGCTTATGAAAAGTGTTTGAGAAGTGCAAATTGTATCGCATCTCCTTAAACCCTTTCAAATGCCAATTTTGGGTTAAACATGGAGTCATTTTAGGGCATATAGTGTCCAAAAATGGGATTTCCACAAATGAGAGCGAAATTAACGCCATTGTTGAATTGCCACCACCTAAAAACTATAAAGGAGTTCAAAGTTCATGGGCCATGTTGGTTATTACCGACGGTTTATTTTAAACTTTGCAGAGATAGCTCGTCCGTTGTAGAAGATTCTTATTGAGTTGCACTGGACCACGGAGTGTGACCATGCTTATGAGTCATTTAAAAAGACCTTGACAAGCGCTCCCATTTTACGAATGCCCGATTGGAATATAATTTTCCATGTGCATATTGATGCATCGAACTTTGCTATTGGGTGCGGTCTAGCTCAACCAGGAGAACATAAATTGGACTACCCCATTAGCTTTGCAAGTCGTCAATTGAATGATGCCGAGAGAAACTACGTGACTACGGAGCGAAAAGGTTTAGCTATGATTTATGCAAAGAAGAAATTTTGCTACTACCTTCTTGCCAACAAGTTTGTTTTCTATGTGGATCATCAAGCCTTGTTGTATCTAGTAAATAAACCTTGTTCCACGGGAAGAATTACATGATGGTTGTTTAATTCTCCTTGAGTTTGATTTACCGTTGTGGTGAGACCTGGTAAAAGACATGTCATGGAGGATCATTTGTCTTGCGTACCCAATGGTGAAGCCCCTATGGAGTCGATGATGAATTGCCCAATACTTCTCTATTCCTAGTCAAAACCATACCTGAATGGAGTGAGAATATTGTGAACTTTCTAGTTAATGGTTTTCCACCCAAAGATCTTCATAAGGACATAGCTTGAAAACTGTTAAAAGAATGTGAACCTTATTCTCTCATTGTAGGAACTCTCTAGAGGATAGGGAAGGATGATATTCTTAGACGTTGTGCCCGTGAAGATGAGTATTTATACATACTACAAGAAGCCCACATGGGTATATCCGGATGACATTCTCAGGGGAACTAACAGCTAGAAAGGTGTTGCAATCAGGCTATTGGTGGCCTACCTTATTCAAAGATGCATAACTTTTTGCAAAAGGATGTGATGAATGCCAACGTTACAAGATCACACAACGAAAGGATAAGATGCCCTTACATCCTATTAAAGTGACTCAACCATTTGAAAAATGGGGGTTGGACTTTGTAGGCCCAATTAGTCCGGTAGCTCGTAGCACTCAATCTCGATATATTATCGTTGCCACTGACTATGTGACAAAGTGGGCAGCGTGACACGTAAGGCTGATGCAAGGTCAGCTGCCAAGTTTCTCTTTGAGAACATTATTACAAGATTTGGTTGTCCCTTTGAGATTGTGAGTGACAATGGCACTCATTTTATAAATGGAGTGATAAAAGAACTCACTGCCAACTTCATGATAGCTTACAATAAGTCCACACCTTATTATCCACAAGCAAATGGGCAAGCTAAGAGCACCAACAAGACCTTAATCTTTATCTTGACCAAAGCGGTGGAAGCTCATCGCATAGATTGGGATTTGAAGCCGACTTCAGCCCTATGGGCTTATTGTACTTCTTACAAGGTGGCTATTAATTGTACACCATTCAAAATGGTATATGGCCAAGAAGCATTTATGCCATGGGAGTTTGTAATTTCTAGTCTGCATGTAGCTTCACAAGAAGGTTGGGATGGTAACCCTTTAGTTGAGCGCTACATATCCTTGAAAGGTTAGATGAAGAAAAGCAATTGGCTGTGCAAAATGCACTTGTGGAGAAAGATAGGAGGAAGAAATGGTTTGACCGTCATCTAAAGAACAAGGATATCAATGTTGGTGATAAAGTCCTTATGTATGGAGTGCGTAACAAAAAGAAACAATTGAAATATGTGGAAAAAGGAGCATATAGAGTATGTGAAATCACCCTACAAGGGACCATTTGTATGGAGAATCTTGATGGAGTTGAAACCATTGGATTCCTCAATGGGAGCAAATATACTATGATCCTAAGCCAAGAGGAACTATAAGCCATCCATAAAAAAAAGGCAGCCAAGGCACAAACAAAATTGAAGAAGATACAAGCTCAAGCTGAGTCTAAGGAGTGACACCAACGCATAAGACGCCAACTAGAGGCTAACCTTGGAGTTACACATGCATTCCAAGTTGAAACCGACGAGGATTGGTTGGACTCCGATACACCTCTACGATACCCTATTGAGCTAAAAAGCACCTATGGAAAAGTACTATATAACGCCTTATTCGAAACGGGTGCTAAGTGTAATTTGCTATCATATGGGGTGTGGTGTCAGTTAGGAAAGCCATCTCTATCTGAGAGTATTATCCAAGTCAAGGGTGTCAACAAGAAAAAAACCACAATTTTTGGTATCTGGCACACTTCTGTCAGTTATGACAATGGGGGTTGTAGCTCAAGAATTTTTGGGCATGCCTATTGGAACTATGGAGGGCAACATAAACCTTGGACGCACGTGGATGTTGGCAGCCAAATGCATTATTGATTGGGATACTGGTAGTGTCACGACACGACCACCAACTCTTACCCCTATCATTGAAGCAAAGTCACCTACATTGCAGACTCTAGTGAAGTTGCAGGATAGCCAAGATTCACAAACCAAAGTGGTTAACTCATCCTTGTCGGTTGCCCATGAACCTGGCACTTCAACACTTGTAGTTGCAGCAAGCAGTAATATTGCAAGTACTCAACCTGCACAACCTAAGAGTACATATCAATGGGTCCCCAAGACCTTACTTCTAGAGACCTCAACCCTTCCACCCATTTCAAGAAAAACTTCTCATGGAAAACCAAGAGCGCGCTCTAAAAGAGTCAAGATCAAATCACGATGGATTCCAAAATGACTATTAGAAGCCCAAGGCTATTATGATGGAAATGATCAAATTGGGTACCTAAATGTAAAATGTGTCTTTCCCTATCACCTAAAAAACCATGTGAATCAATCAATGTAACTCCAAAGCCAATGGAAGACCGTGGAAAGGGAAAGATCAGAGAATGCTATACACCTATTCCAGAGCTAGTTTGGGTTCCAAGGCCAAACCAAATTATTCTACCTAGCTCAGGAAGGGGTGAGTCCCATGAAGCTTCTAGCTCCTCATGTAATGCATCCATAGAGGTAAAAGCTTCTCCATAGCCTCCACCTACAATAGTGGACCTCCATGAAGATATAAAGGAATCCACACCTCCCAGTGTTCAACAATCACCTGATGAACCACTTCAAGTTCGATCGTGGGAGAGTACCTTACCACCCTTGCAACTCGATGAGGCAGCTAAGGTAATAGAAAACTAATGGCAAAAATCCTCACCTATTACCAACTGGAACAATTGGTTTCAAAGGGTGACGAGCACATTTCAAATAGTATGACCTACCCAAGGAAGGGGGGAGTCCTCACTCACGTCAATATTTTGGATCCCCATCCTCTTAAATTTTCTTCCTTGACATCTGAACTCTGCAAGTGAGGGATTGTATATACATAGCCTTATACTAGTTCTAGCAAAAAAAAAAAGTAAAATAGCAAGAGCGACTAGCAAACGAGAGAGCACCCTATCAGATCCTACACATAAGTCCAAATTCACCATGTCACATCAAGAAGCACACGAAAATAACTCTTATGTTTTAAAGACCTAACCAAATCTATATGTATTCTCAGAGATGGCTAGTTCACTAGAGGCATGCGCTTCTATTTTTTATATGAAAGGTACCCTTTTTATTTTTCTCAAGTGTTTCACATCTACTACCCTGTACTTTCTTGCGAATGGGATTTGATAGAGAGACTTGCACGTGAGAGAATTTTTGAGGAGTTAGAATGACTGATACGTCTATGGATAACTAGTGATCCCTACCCAGTAGTGAATGTTTCTCCAATGGCACATGCTTATTCTTTTGCACAAGATGAGTATCCACGCATAGCAAGGTTCTTGATTAACACGCTTGAGCAAGAGGATGATGAAGAAGAAATAATAGAGACTGAGGAAGACTATGCCCACACGGGAAATGATTTTGTTTATGTAGATGATGAGGATAGAGGCCTAACCTTAGGGATGCCACTTGGTTTATATAATATCCTCTTTCCTTGATTCTAAAAGGGATGACATATAGGTAGGTTAGGGGTCTGGATCGTGTTTTGAGTTTGTTTTCTAGGAGTTTTAAATTTTTCACACTGACAAGCCTCCTAGAGGTATAGTGCCTTGTTGTTTGATATTGTTATGTAGGACTTATATGGATCTCCATCCACATGGCTGAGGACATCTGCTTCGATGAAATGAGCAACTCCATACCTCTAGGTGTACTACTTTCCATGATTCATGTTGGTGAATATGTATAATTGCTAATTGTGGTTTTTCATGGTTTGTTTGAGTGCAATAGTTATGTTTGTTATCTGCCATTATAGATGTATAAATTTGTCTTTGCTTGAGTTGATTGAACTAGAGTTTAATCTTATAGATGAGCCTTGAGATTAGGAGACCGTGACTTTAGGTTCACTCATTTACTTGACCACTAGTCCTAGTCGATAAAATTATCTGAGTGTTTGAGACCTTAGGAATGTTTTAGGCATAGAGAAGCTTTCTCACTTAAACAACAAAAGACACTAGTGAGAATACCAAGGAAATGGAAGCGAAAAGCATAAGTGCCACAAATGAAAAATCTTATGCTGGAAGAGAAATCCCGGCTTGATTTGGTACTTCACTCACATGTATTATCTATGGTACTAGAGCCCTAGAGTTTCCTAGTGTGGGAGCTTTTCCTTGAGAAGCAAAAAGCTCCGGACATACAAAATAAGCACACACGTCAAATGATTGTGAACCAAAGTAAAAGAGAAAAGAAAAAAAAAGACATTTAAAAGACTTTCATCGAGCTTACAATTAAAATTTCAAGCTTTTGTTTGGAGTTGTGAGAGCTAGTTCGCTAATCAAAGCTGAAAAGCACAATTAGGGAATCTTGCATTTAGATAATCTTCTTAGCTTAGCTAGTACTAGAGTAGTTTTTTAAACCTTAGTCATAGCTAACTAATTGATAAACTCACCCATAAGCCCAAAACTCTTGATTAATTAATTTCATCAAAGTGCAATTTATTTGTCCTTAATGGTAGTCTACCATTTCATAAATCTTGCATTTACTCATTTTCACATGTACTTTACATTCCTCTCATGATTTATTGCCATATAATTCCGCTTGCATAAAACAATGACTTTGCCTTGCAGATTTAAATCCAGATGCTCTACAACATGGACAAAACGGGATTTCTCTCACTAGCATTCGAGGGTGGAATCTACATAAGGAAGGGGAGAATGTTACCACCAAGCAACCACCATTTATGTAGCCATGGGCCGGGCTTGTCGGACCCGCTAGTAGTGTATTATGTTATTGGTCGGGCTTGTCGGTCAGGTAGGAATGGTTAAGAGTGATCGCCAATGAGAGGCGCACTCTAAAATTGAAACCTATAATGTTTGGGTAAGATTGGCTAAGTGTGTGCATCCAAATGTGAACGGGCAAGCCCATATAAAATTCAATCTAAACCTAAAATAGGTCATTCTCTTATTTGTGCAATGCAAGAAGAGTGCTCTTGCTCCATCTCCTTCTCCGTCTCCTTTGTGTACTAGTGTGTGTGTGTGTGCTTGAGAGAGAGAGAGAGAGAGAGAGAGAGAGAGAGAGAGAGAGAGAGAGAGAGAGAGAGAGAGAGAGAGAGAGAGCATTGCGGCGGCATGACGACAGTGAGGCGGTTGAGCGTCGCGTAGCGGCGGCTCCCTCTTCTTCGCGGCGGCGAGGAATCCTCCACGACAGCAAGCGTAGAGTGGTGAGTGACACACCATTGTCATCTTTGAGCTTACTAGTTTAGGCTAGTTGCATGCTTGGAGCCATTTGTGGCTCGCACACAGTGTTAGGCAAGTCCCTTGCGGCAGAAGCCCACACCCATGCCAACATGGGGGTTGCAATATATTGTAAGCTTGATTAAATGGATTGCATTTGGACTCTAAATCTTCTGATCCTCAACTCCAATGATGTATATAGTATCTGATGTAAACCACACGGTATAGTGTGCATTAGTAGAGACCATCATAGTGTGGAAAATGAGTGGGGACAACACATCTTCCTTTGGCTCTTTGGCATCCTTGACCAGAAAGTAATATTTGAAGATTGACACGAAAGAGTACATCGCAAAGAAATGGATTAAGGGATATCATTGAAAATTTAAGGAGAATTTTGTGTGACTTTTGGTTTTTATAGGCTCTCTGATCTCATTGCTTACTAATTGATTATTATTATTCTTCTTACATGTAGGGCTTCTTCTTGGACACTAGAGTGGTGTAATTCTGAGCTTGAATCCAAATCCAAATTTTGTGCAGATGCCCTATAAATTTTGTCACTAGGGGCACTCAAAGTCATGTTTGTAATGCCATGGCTTCTGTGGTCAGATTCTTGTTCATCTGTAAAACTAAAATGCCTTTCAGCAAGGGCATGCCTTTTCCTCAAGGCTTCCTTGTATGAATGTATGCTTCCTTCTACCATATGGACATGGAGCCATTGCAGATTGTAGTCCACTATAAACCAATTGTAAAATTGATGTACAATAGTGTACGTTCTAATAATAAGGAAGCACTCACAATAACAGGATATTGCATTATAATAATAGGGAAGTGCTCATAATACCACAAAAGTATACATACAACACTATCACTATCAGATGTTGTTAAAACCCCACATCATCATACATGAGAGCTTTACAACTTCTGTTGTCATGCTCCAAAATCCTGTACAAGACGTGCTCTAGAGAAGCCTAGAGAATTGTGTGCGGAACCTGCTTGGGTGAAAAATGCTAGTAACTCATCAAAGAAAGTTGATAACCTGCAGAAAGCCTCTTTTGGAGAACATTAGAGAATCCTAATAGGAACATTGATAACTAACACATATTTAAGAATTTTGGGAATTATTCAAGTCCCACTTTTAATAATGTTGCTCAAAAACTTAGTCTTTTTGTGTAGTTTCAACTACCATCTATTTGAAGACACACTAAATTTAATTCATTCTTTTTTGGTCTATATAGCACCTACATTTTGACCTTAGCTATTTGAAGAGGCTCATCACTTAATAATATTCTCTAGACGATGTAATGTACTCTACTCTAGTTATAACATAATAAGGAGTTTAGGGTGCTTGGAGGTCAATTAGAACGAGCTCATTGCTTGTTAATGAGTTCAATTTAGGGCACTTGGAGGTTTGATACCTATTATCTTTAAAAAAAATCCTCTTTAAATCTAATACAAAGTTGAAAATTTGTTAAAACTAGTGCCCGTTTTAAAGAAAAAGGACATATATTTGATTCTAATTAGACATGAAAAAATGACTTTATACATGAAAACCAAGCTACCTCGCATGAAGATTTTAGATATGATAAGAACTTTCTAAAGTACCAAGCCTCTATCATGCCATATACAAAAGCATGTGCAGGTTCGAACTTAAGTTTGAGCCTCCACACTTGGCGCGAACTTAAGTCCGAGCCTCTACCCTACTAGGTACAAAACTGGTAGAGGATAAACCCCTACTAGGTAGAATAACGTGTGTAGGCTTGAACGTTGGTTGAGCCTCTACCCTTGGTAGATAAAAAATAGACAAAAATATGACATATATGTGTGTGTGTGTGTGTGTGTGTGTGTGTGTGTGTGTGAGAGAGAGAGAGAGAGAGAGAGAGAGAGAGAGAGAGAGAGAGAGAGAGAGAGAGAGAGAGAGAGCATGTGTAGGCTTGAACTTAAGTTCAAGCCTCTACCCTTGGTAAATATAAAGAGGAAAATATGAAATAGAAGAAAGAGAGCCAGATAGATATATGATAATAGAGAGAAATATCTTGCTAGCATTGTGCCTGCCGAATGCTTTGACCCTCTACAATGTTTTCTGGTAGAAGATTGTATTAGATGGGGAAATTTTCTAATGTCACCATGAGAAATAGTGTGACTCAAGAGGGCTTATAGTGTGATCTTCAACACATGACTCTCCTCTAGCTGAGCATAGATCTGCTATGCTATTAGTGATGAGCAAGCAATAGACCTATACATAAGGTTTCATCTTTTATGAGCGCTCTTAGCATGACATGATTTTATAGCTCAGCACAATAGACTTGTACGATAGGTTTTGATAGCTTAGTGCGATAGGATTTTGTAAAGTGATAGCTCAATACGGCCTGGAAAATTGTGGTAATCGATGCTGTTTTGTTAGGAGATGCTTCAACTACCCATTATCAACTTTACCAGATTTGTCACCAGGTTTAAGATTAAACTAAATCATTTCCTTTGACTACCAAGAAAACGAGAACTAATATAATAACTAATGCAAGGAGAGAGAGAGAGAGAGAGAGAGAGAGAGAGAGAGAGAGAGAGAGAGAGAGAGAGAGAGAGAGAGAGAGAGAGCAAGTCAAGCCATGCGTAACTAGAATACTACAATATTAACAACCTTGGTATTAACCTACACAAAATGAAAGAGCAAAGTGGTGTCACGCACAAAGAGGAAGAGCTCGAGTGCAATTGGCACCCTCCATGAACAAGAAGGGCAAGTGATGTCACATACAGGCTTTGATAAATTAACATGACATGCTTTGATAGAGCTCAACACTATAGGCTTTTGTGGAATGACCTTTTTAGCCCATACAAATGACTAATCATCAGTGAACTCAAAACCTTAGGACATGGAAGAAAGTGGATAGAGAAGTAGAAATGGGAGCTCTTATTGCACAAGGCTATGGCATTGCATAGAACATTCCAACTACCCTGCACAAAAAATTACCGGAGTATGTATGGTTTGAGCAAGCTATTGAGAGGGGGAAGTGCAAAACAGACCCGGTGGCCTCTACACCAAGACTATGCACGATGGCCTCATTATGAGAGGTACACAATAGGGGCACCACCTAGCACGATATATGGCTAGGACGCACACATATACATAATCAAACATGCCATGGAAAACAATTTCAAGATCCACGCCCAAGTGTGGGATGAGGTGATAGGAAAACAAGATGAGAGGAATGGTGAGTGAGTAAGAATGGGCTTGCTACTCATGCATGAAGGGTAAACACATGTTGCTCTCACTCTCTACTTAGCCGTGCGAGAACACTACCTAGAACTCTCTAGAACTCCACCTCAAACCTACATAAGAGGACCTCCTCTCATGCTTGTAACCAATTTCCATTTTTCTCATAATCTAAGCTCTGTAGCTCTATTTACTCATACGTGTATTTTTCTCTCTCTTACTAGTCTTCATGCAATGAATGGTTCTAGTGTGTATCCACCCTAGAAATCCCTACAACTGGTATCAGAGCCATAGGATCAAGGCCAATCTAAATCCTCATCATTAGATCTAAGAGTAGGTGGCCTCCTTTCTCTCTCTCTCTCTCTCTACCTTTAGTGACTCCACTAGTCAAGTAAGGAGGTGGCCTCCTTTCTTTCTCTCTCTTCACCCACTTTACCTCTTCTTCCTTGGCTGAGAATAAGCCTCAAAACAGATCGTGGGCTGCTCTAGAATCTCTCCATTGCTGCACTTCATCCTCTCCATTGTCTCTCAACCCTCTCTACACACTCTACTAGCATCTTTACTAGCTAGCGACCCCATCTCTTGCATCCGTGAGCTACATCATTGAAGAAATCTCAAATCTGGAATTTCTGTACTGTTGCGGACCAGCAAGCTTTCCATTAAATCTTGAGGTCATTCATTGCCTCCCAAGCCCTCATATGCACTAGGAAGCCATTGGCAACGGACTAGCTGGTATTACTAGCTATTTGCCTTGTTCCATTGAGCCTTCTCGAGCCATTCTCAAGGTCACTTTCATTTTCAGATCTGGAATTTCAGCAAGCCAACCTTGGAGTTTTGAGGCCATAGCTCATCAAGAAAGGTGTTTTTTAACACCTTCGGCAAGCTCTCTACTACTAGCAGCTAGTCTACATCAAGGAAGGAGCTATTTGAGGAGCAAATACACCATTGAAGGACTGATTTGCAGAGATTTTTCAGCACTCGAGAAGGCAAGGAAGCTTCAAATCAAGAGGGAGCTTCAACTCAAAAAAACCAAGCTCACTACACAAGGCATTCAAGACGGGTAACTTTGCTATCATTCTCCATTGTCGCATTGCCATTTGCTTCGTTGTAAAGGGTTAGACACCATCAAGAGAGTCTCTTGCTAGGACCTCCCTTGCATTACAAGTTCATTGCCACACACATCATGGGCAAAGACGGCATATGCATGTTTCATGGTGTAGGTTTTCATACATGCCAATTCAAGGTGAAAGGTTATCTAATGAGAAAGGGCTTATGGAATGTAATCACCAAAGAGGGGGAAGATGAAACTCAACTCACTCGTGCACAAAAAAGGGAATTGCAAATTAAAGATGAAAAGGCATTGGGCATTCTCCTCACTAGTGTAGCGGATGATATCATACACCATCTAGATCAAGCTACCTCTTCTAGAGATGCATGGGAGATTTTAGAGAGAACCTTTGGTGCTAAATCAAAGCATTCAAAAATATCTCTAAAAATGCAATATATGGGCTTACTATGCAAAATGATGAGAGCCTATCAAGCCTAGTAAATAGGCTTAAGAGCATTTGCACTCAACTTTCATATATCCAATGCAACATAGAAGAAGAAGATAAGATAGCCGTATTACTTAAATCACTCCCATTGCATTATGATAATATTGTAACGGTGCTTAAAGAAAAGGAGCCCATTCCTTCTCTTGAAAGCATAGTACATTCACTTCAAGAAGAAGAAAAGAAGCACACAAATCAAGAGGTAATTGCTAATAATGCACTTTATGTATCATCTACCAAGCACACCTCTCCATGCAAGCATTGTGGCAAGAAAAACCATTTGTCCCCCAATTGCTACAAAGTCAAGAAGTGCACCAAGTGTGGAAAAACGGGGCATGCACCTCAATTTTGCAACACCAACACTCGAGTCCCCAACACCAACAATACCTCCAACGTCAACCAAAGAGGTAAAAGCATTCCCAACAATCTCCACTACACAAATAGTGGTGGTGATGATGAAAGTGATGGCGACTATTGTGATGAAGGTGAACAAGTCAACTTTATTGCTCCCGTATCTACTTCTACTTCCGCATCCTCTTCTCCAACCATCTCTATTGCTTCTACTTCTAATAAAAAACATGCTAGAGGGAGTTCCAAACATGGCTCATTGAAAGTCTTTGAATATGATGACATTTTGTAGTTTCCCAACTCCTATGTTGGATCCTTGTATTGAAGTCTTAATCTTTTGTGAACCATCATGTTGTATCAATGTAGATCATAGATGTTGTATCCATTGAGAACCATCATCACATTTGAAGCTTGATCTTGTATCCAATCTTTTGTATCAATGTTGGTCATAGGTGTTGTATCCATTGAGAACCACAATGAACCGCATTTCTTCTTGCAAGTGAACCTTAAGAAGTTCAAGCATGTGTTTAAGAGGGAGATTGAAGGGTAAACACATGTTGCTCTCACTCTCTACTTAGCCGTGCGAGAACACTACCTAGAACTCTCTAGAACTCCACCTCAAACCTACATAAGAGGACCTCCTCTCATGCTTGTAACCAATTTCCATTTTTCTCATAATCTAAGCTCTGTAGCTCTATTTACTCATACGTGTATTTTTCTCTCTCTTACTAGTCTTCATGCAATGAATGGTTCTAGTGTGTATCCACCCTAGAAATCCCTACAATGCATGTAGTAAGGAAGATAATGAGGTAAGGGAAACATGCAAGTATGCTCACTTCTCATACCAGAGGTGGAGAATCCGCACACATTAAGATGCAAATAGCAAGATGATAGGAATATGAGAGGGAGAGAGACAGAGAGTGTGTGTATGGTGGCGAATCCGCACACCTCAAGTTATAAGCAAAATGGAAGGAAACAAGCATAAACCATACTCATAATGAAGTATATCCAAAACGACACAAGGTATGGCACCAAGATGAAGTGTGTTGATTGCTTGCAAAGATGAATACAATAGGTAGCATAGGGCAAGAAGATGAGAAGGGAACAAGATCGCAGGATACATAATGGAGGGATGGGAGTTGATGGTGAGGAATATCATGAGTGTAGCCATCATTCTTCTTCTTGAAATCGCGCCTTCAATCCTTCATTACAAGTGTGTGGAGACGTGGTGCTCATTTTGTGCATGGTGACGGTGATGGTGATGTGTTGCCATTATGTGATTAGGGTTCATGCTCTAGCATGTAGCACAAGGGTGTGTATATGTAGGTGTGTGGGTATGTGGGTATGGGATAATGTGCATATGGGGTAGTGTGTGTGTGTGTGTGTGTGTAGTGTGTGTATGTAGTGTCTGTTTACAAAAGAGGAGGCCTCCTTTTATAGGCCAAGAGAGTGATTAGGGAAGAGATATGAGCAAAAGGAGTTATTACAAATTAAACTCAGTTAGAGGCCTTCCTCCACTGAGAGAGCTCCGTGTGCCCTGCTTATTGACCAATTTCCTCCTAATCGCCTTCATCATGGCGAGCTTTGTCTCCATACCACCTTCCATAGCTTGAGTTTAAGAGCTTCCTTATGATATTTGAGAGATTCTTGATAAAATAAGAGAAAATCAAGCAATAATAGAGAGAAACCTATAAAAAATTATGTGTGTGGAGTTGGATAATCATGACTTCTTCCCATGTGGACAAATAGTCTCCACCATTTCGGCCATATATCCTAACCCGTACCTCCAAAAGTTATTAAAAAAATAGGAGGAGAAAGATGAGCTCCACGTCTACAACTTTGCTGTTGGAAACTTTTTCCAATTTGGAATGAAAAATATAGAGAAAATTCCCACAAAAATATGTGTCTGTCTTTCCCCTTCCAAAAGTCTTCCAGGTGGTCCTCTCTTGACTTCATGTGCAAGCCTTGTGTCCACAAGTGAATTAGGCTTGAATTTGATAATATTTTGTTGACTCCAACTCCATAATGCATAAGATTCTCTTCCTTTTCACTATTGACTTTTATTCTTCACTTGTAGTGACCGTTGGGTAGGATCGGCATCCACTGATTTTTTTATATTTTTTCTTTTCATAGGTTTTGTTCCTACTCTCCTTATTTCCAAGATCCAAATGTGTCAAAACCATAGCTATGTACAAAATAAATACATAGATTTTTTTGGTGATTTTCATGCATCAAGTCCTTCCTCCTCTTAGGGTCCTTGAAGCCTTGCCACCAAGTGCATATTGAGAGAGAGGTGGAGCAAAATTTGAAAAGCGGCCCTCACTATCATATAATATACAAGGAGCTCTTGCTATGCAAGGTTCTGGGTAAGGCTCTGGTATTGCACAAAAATAGCAAACAAGTCTTTCATGCATGCAAATTAAATCCACACCCTCCATAAGCAGAAAGAGCTTGCTTGCAAGCAGAACTTAACATCTTTCATTCCCAACCTTGCCGACCTGCATCGCCTTTCACCAGTGCTTTGTAGGTCGCAAGGTACCAATGATGGCATGCCCCACTCCTAGCCGTCATCTTTGATGCCTGCCATGTTTTAAATTCAAATTAAAGTGAAGTTCCACTTGCAATCAATAAATCAAAGTGAACATAAAGCCTTGGAAGCGAACCTTGGATGAGCCTCAAGTTCGAATGGGCAAGTGTTTGAAGCATGCTAAAAGCGACTTAAAGCCTTGGAAGCAATAAGCCTTGTATTGCCTCAACTATGAATGAGCAAGATGTGCAAGCATGCTAAAAGGTATCAAACCCTAAGCCCTTGAAGCAAGAATTGGATGGGCCTCAAGTTTTAATGGGCAAGCCTTGCAAGCATGCAAAAAGCGATTCAACCCTAAAGCCTTGAAAGCAAGACAACTTTGAATGAGCAAGCCTTGCAAGAATGCTAAAAGCTATCAAACCACAAGGCCTTGAAAGCAAGCTTTGGATCAACCTCAAGTTCAAATGAGCAAGCCTTGTAAGAATGCTAAAAGGTATCAAACCACAAGGCCTTGAAAACAAGCTTTGGATCAGCCTCAAGTTCAAATGAGCAAGCCTTGTTAGCATGCAACTTTGATTTCCTCAACTTTGAATGAGCAAGCCTTGCAAGAATGCTAAAAGGTATCAAACCACAAGGCATTGAAAGCAAGCTTTGGATCAGCCTCAAGTTCAAATGAGCAAGCCTTGTAAGCATGCTAAAAGGGATCAACCTTAAGTTCAAATGAGCAATCCTTTGGAAGCATGCTTTGGCATTTGTATTGTGAGAGACTTTGAATGAGCAATCCTTGCAAGCATGCTAAAAGGTATTGAACCCTAGGGCCTTGGATTGGACTCAAGTTCAAATGAGCAAGCCTGGAAAGCACACTAAAAGCAATCAACCGCAAGCTGGAATGAGAAACCCTTGGATTGGACTCAAGTTCAAATGAGCAAGCCTTGCAAGCACACCAAAAGCAATCAACAAGCTAGAATGAGAAACCCTTGGAAGCATGCATTGGCATTTGAACTTTGAGAGAATTCAAATGAGAAAGCCTTGCAAGCATCATACTAAAAGGAATCGAGTCCTAAGGCCTAGGAAGAAAGACTTGGATTGGCCTCAAGTTCTTATGAGCAAGCCTTGCAAAGCATGCCAAAACTTAAGGGATCAAATTAGTCAAGTTCAAATGCGTAACCATTGGAAGCATGCTTTGGCATTTTGACTCTGAGAGTATCATTTGGTTGTTGGTAGAATTTGGGAAAATTCTCTGGCCTTGGAAGCATTCTTTTTTAGTTTTCATCGATGAATTGTTACTTGTCACTAGGCTACAATGTGTAGAAGATAATCCCAAAGGCTGCGTATTGTAACACTTCTTATTGTCTTTGTCATCAATAGAAAGAGGATGACTACCATGTACTTTTGATAAGGCTCAACCTAGAGTGGGCTTCAATGTTAAGTATGGAGCTTGATTTACCCTTGTAATTTTCTGTGGTAAAAGCGCACATTTGTAAGGCCCCCATTATGAGGAGAAGCCATCGTGCGTGAAGGAAAATCACTCGCCAGAAACCAAAATTTTCATGGCCAAAAATCAGGAATATTCCTTTTCGCCGGAATATTATGGCCGTACGGCGGTCGGAAAGTGGTCGGAAAACAACCGTCGGTTGGCCGGTGTTCGGAAGTCAATGGCCGGTGGCTGGTGGCCGAATTCAAAAGCGGACTTGTCTTTTCAAGGGCGGCCACACATGGGTGGATTGAAGGGTCCGATTTGGACTTATCTACACAAGGGCGGCTACACATAGCCGCCTCTAATGAGAGAGGGCAGCCCTTTTGGCCTATAAAAGAAGGCCATTTCTACACACATTTGATAGAGTGTGAAGTTGATGCAACAAGGTGAGTGTGAGGTGGTGAGAGTGAAGCAAGGCGGGAGCTCCATGAAGGGTATAATCCCTTTGTAAACTACTTCTTGTTTTGAAGTACTAAAGCCATTGAGTGGCTGCTTTCCCGTGGACGTAGCCCACATTGGGTGAACCACGTATATCGTGTGTACTCTCTCTCTCTCTCTCTACTCTATAATCTCGTGTATGTAAATCTGTCTCTCTCCATTAAGTAATCTACTCAATTATCTATTTAGCTACGTCTTATTTCCTAACATTCAAGTTGTGTTTTGACACAATGCCTACTCCTAAAGAATCATGAGAGAATTCATTTTGGAACAAGCTTGTAGTCCATGCAAACCACTAAAAACCTCCTCTCAAGAAATAGAGAACAAGAATCATTGTCCCATTTTTGCGCATTTTTCCCATAATTCCTAAATATGTGCTAACTCGAAAATGCTGAAGAAATTGATACGGCCAGGTGGTGGCATGGTTAGGGGCGAGGGGGCTATATAGGGTCGAGAGAGTGAAAGGGAATGGGCAAAGGCAAGAGGGGGGTGGGTAGAGAGAGAGAGAGAGAGAGAGAGAGAGAGAGAGAGAGAGAGAGAGAGAGAGAGAGAGAGAGAGAGAGAGAGAGAGAGAGAGGTGGTAGATATGAGGTGGATTGCTTCTAGAGAGATAAAATATGCTCATGCACAAAACAAGAGATCAAATTTGTAGCTCTTCAGTGCTCAGTGCTCACAAGGTACTCAAAACTTTATAGTGTCTTTTGAAAAATGCACGGACAACTTGTGGATGTTGTTTTTTACAAGATAATCTTCTGCAGAATCTATGCTTAACTTTGCTAACAATTTGAAATATCGTAATGTTATCTCATGGGAAGGGTAAAGTAAATTGTGTTATCTCATGGGAAGGGTAGAATAGATTGTGGTGTGCAGAGGTAGCTAAAGAATGGAATTGTGGTCACACTAGATGGAGACTTGATGGTGGATGAATGCATGAACAATAAAAACTAACATAAGTGAAGATAAGATTCATGAAAGAGGAAGTTTGGATAGTTTTTTGAAGTCAGAGATTGGATCTAGGTTTAAGAAAGATTATACATGAAATTTGAAAGGTCGATACAAGAGCTCATAAAACCAATGCACATTATCAACAGAGTAGTGGAAATCAGATAGGTGCAAAAAATGAATATGCACTATCACTAATATCAATCAGGGGGATACAAGAAATAATAAAGCAGAACACTTTGATTACATATGATCATAGATGAAAGCCAATATAATAATTTTTGGTGACAAAAGGATGGACACATGGATTAGCTACCAGAGAACAAATTGAACTGGAAAGATGAGGATGCTACAAATTTAAAGTTCCATATGGGAAGCAGAATATCCTAGCATATGCCTTAGTTTGAGTGATAATAGCACTTTACCCTAGATCCATTTACAAGCGACAAAGGAACAATGCTCATAATGGTTAATTGCATTGTTCCTTGTGGTAAAATCTCTTGCACTTTGTATGGGCCTTGCAAGGCAGGGTGATATACCAACACCAAGAACACTTGCATGATTTTTGGTGTGCAAAGATGGTGATCATGCCACGCTTTGCAATGGAGCTACTTTTCCTAAAGAGTAATGGAAGCTAACAATCTACTTTCTTCAAGCATGGAGAGAGGAGAGATATAGAAAGAATCCACACATGAAAATTGCCTACCATAGGAGAGCCTGAGTGAAATTTGAAAGGGGCAATGGCTTCTAGTTCAAAGGCTAGTCGAAAAGGGTGTGATTGGTTTTTGTTTTGAAACAATTGTGAGATGCCTAGAGAGTGATGAGTATTGATTGAGCCCATGAAGTTGGATGCAAATGGCACACTTTCTGGAGGAGTGCAATTAGAACATTGTTAGTGCTCTTTGGTTGCCCATTTGCCCATAGGCAGTGTAAGCAAGACTTGTGATGGAAGATCTTGTAGTTGGTGAGAAGTGTTGAGATAAGATCATTGACAAAGTGACTACCTTGATTGACACTGGTGATCTCAAGGGGGCATTCAAACGTGCAAAATATATTCTCATACAAAAACTTGCCCATAGGAATACCTGTGCAATTAGTGGTAACCTGTACGTGCCCATTTGGTGGCATAATATGTAGCTACCATGAGATACTTGTGATTGTCTAGTTGGGCAAGGGGAGAAATTGGACCAACAAAATGTAAACCGCACCATTCAAATGAAAACCATGCCATTGAAGCCTGTAAAGGACGATTGAAAAGCCTATTGGGTTTAGGTGAACAACCATGAGACACATCACAAGCCTTCACATAAGCAATTGCATCCCCAGACACATGTAGCCACCATAAATTATTCTAAATAATTTTTTGTGATGTGATGTGACCAAGGTAATGATCCCCAATTGGACCATTGTGGGTATCCTCTAAAATATGTTCGACTTCATGAGGGGAGACACAGCGATGCAAAACACCATTTGGTCTAGATTTGTAGAGCTGATCTCCAATTAGAGTGATTGGTATAGACTTTAGCAATAGTCTTCTTTTTTTCAAGGAAGATCCATTCTTTGTGTGCAAGCCAATGGACATCAAATACAACATATTGGCAAACCATTCCGAGGTTGTGTCCACTTGCTATCTGGGAAGTCATCATGAACACCTATAGCGGTCATGTTTGTAAGGCCATGGCTTCTGTGGTCAGATTCTTCCTAAGATGCCTTTCAACAAGGGCATGCCTTTTCCTCAAGGCTTCCCTGCATGAATGTATGCTTCTTTCTACCATATGGACATGGAGGCATTGCAGATTGTAGTCCACTTTAGACCAATTGTAAAATTGATGTACAATAGACTACATTCCAATAATAAGGAAGCACTCACAATAACACGATATTGCGTTGTAATAATAGGGAAGTGCTCATAATACCACAAAAGTCTACATACAGCACTATCAGTATCAGATGTTGTTAAAACCCCACAACATCATACATGAATTATACATGAGAGCTTTACAACTTTTGTAGTCATGCTCCAAAATCCTGTAGAGGATGTGCTCTAGAGAAGCCTAGAGAATTGTGTGCAGAACCTGCTTGGGGGGAAAATACTAGAAATTGATCAAAGAACATTGATAACCCACAAAAAGCCTTTTTTGGAGAACATTAGAGAATCCTAATAGGAACATTAGAGAATCCTAATAAGAACATTAGAGAATCCTAATAGGAACATTGATGACTGGAAAATCGTGGAGAAACTGATAGGGTGAGGTGGTGGCATGGTTAGGGGCGAGGAGGCTATATAGGGTCGAGAGAGTGAGAGGGAATGGGCAAAGGCAACAGGGGGGTGGGTAGGGGTAAGGAGGTGAGAGGGGGTGGGTAGGTGTGTGTGTGTGTGTGTGTGTGTGTGTGTGTGAGAGAGAGAGAGAGAGAGAGAGAGAGAGAGAGAGAGAGAGAGAGAGAGAGAGAGAGAGAGAGAGAGAGAGAGAGGTGGGTAGATATGAGGTGGATTGCTTCTAGAGAGATAAAATATGCTCATGCACAAAACAAGAGATCAAATTTGCAGATCTTCAGTGCTCACAAGGTACTCAAAACTTTATAGTGTCTTTTGAAAAATGCACGAACAACATCTGGATGTTGTTTTTTACTACAAGATAATCTTTTGCAAAATCTATGCTTGTCTTTGCTAACAATTTGAAATATCGTAGTGTTATCTCCCATGGGAAGGGTAAAGTAAAATGTGTTATATCCTGGGAAGGGTAGACTAAATTGTGGTGTGTAGAGGTAGCTAAAGAATGGAATTGTGGTCACACTAGATGGATACTCGATGGTGGATGAATGCATGAAGAATAAAAACTAGCATGAGTGAAGATGAGATTCATGAAAGAGGAAGTTTGGATAGTTTTTTGAAGTCAGAGATTGGATCTTAGGTTTAAGAAAGATTATACATGAAAATTGAATGGTAAATACAAAAGATCATAAAACCAATGCACACTATCAACAGAGTAGTGGAAATCAGATAGGTGCAAAAAAATGAATGTGCACTATCACCAATATCAATCAGGGGGATACAAGAACTAATAAAGCAGAACACTTTGATTACATATGATCATAGATGAAAGCAAAGAGAATAATTCTTGGTGACAAAAGAATGGACACATGGATTAGCTACCGGAGAACAGACTGAACTAGGAGGATCAGGATGCTACATATTTAAAGTTCCATCTGGGGAGTAGAATATCCTAGCATATGCCTCAGTTTGAGTGATAATAGCACTTTACCCTAGATCCATTTACAAGCGACAAAGGAACACTGCCCATAGTGGTTAATTGCATTGTTCCTTGTGGTAAAATTTCTTGCACTTTGTATGGCCCTTGCAAGGCGGGATGATAGCAACATCAAGAACTCTTGCATGATTTTTGGTGTGCAAAGATGGTGATCATGCCACGCTTTGCAATGGAGCTACTCTGCCTAAAGAGCACTGGAAGCTAACAATCTACTTTCTTCAAGCATAGAGAGATGAGAGATATAGAAAGACTCCACACATGAAATTGCCTACCATAGGAGAGCTTGAGTTGAATTTTAAAGGGGCAATGGCTTCCAATTCGAAGGCTAGTTGAAAAGGGGTGTGATTCGTTGTTGTTTTGAAAGAAATGTGATATGCCTAGAGAGTGATGAGGATTGATAAGCCCATGAAGTTGGATGCAAATGGCACACTTTCTGGAGTTACTGCTGTTTGCTTGCCCATTTGTCCATAGGTAGTATGAGCAAGACTTGCGATGGAAGATCTTGTAGTTGGTGAGAAGTGTTGAGATAAGATCATTGAAAAAGTGACTACCTTGATTGACACTAATGATCTCAAGAGGGCATCCAAACTTGCAAAATAAAAACTTGGCCATAGGGATACGTGCACAATCAGTGGTAGCCAGTATTTCTGCATTTGGTCGCATAATCTGTAGCTACCATGAGATACTTGTGATTGCCTAATTGGGCAAGGGGAAAAATTGGACCAACAAAATGTAAATCGCACCATTCAAACGGAAACCATGCCATTGAAACCTGTAAAGGATGATTGGAAAGCCTATTGGGTTTAGGTGAACAACAATGAGACACATCACAAGCCTTCACATAAGCAATTGCATCCCTAGACACATCTAGCGACCATAAATTATTCTGGATAATTTTTTGTGATGTGATGTGACCAAGGTAATGATCCCCAATTGGACCATTGTGGGTATCCTCTAAAATATGTTCGACTTCATGAGGGGAGACACAACAATGAAAAACACCATTTGGTCTAGATTTGTAGAGCTGATCTCCAATCATAGTGATTAGTATAGACTTTAGCAATAGTCTTCTTTTTTGCAAGGAAGATGCATTTTTTGTGTGCAAGCCAATGGACAATAAATACAACATATGGCCATACCATTCAAAGGTTGTGTCCACTTTAAAGAGATTGCTATCTGGGAAGTCATCATGAACACCTATAGCTTTAGGGTCATGTTTGTAGTGCCATGGCTTCTGTGGTCAGATTCTTATTTATCTGTAAAAGATGCCTTTTAGCAAGGGCATGCCTTTTCCTCAAGGCTTCCCTGCATGAATGTATGCTTCTTTCTACCATATGGACATGGAGCCATTGTAGATTGTAGTTCACCGTAGACCAATTGTAAAATTGATGTACAATAGACTATGTTCTAATAATAAGGAAGCACTCACAATAACAGGATATTGCATTGTAATAAGAGGGAAGTGCTCGTAATACCACAAAAGTCTACATACAACACTATCACTATCAGATGTTGTTAAAACCCCACATCATCATACATGAATTATACACGAGAGCTTTACAACTTCTGTAGTCATGCTCCAAAATCCTCTACAGGACGTGCTCTAGAGAAGCCTAGATAATTGTGTGCAGAACCCGCTTGGGGGAAAAATGCTAGGAACTGATCAAAGAAAGTTGATAACCTGCAGAAAGCCTCTTTTGGAGAACATTAGAGAATCCTAATAGGAACATTGATAATTGGAAAATGCTGGAGAAACTGATAGGGCAAGGTGGTCGCGTAGTTAGGGAGATAGGGCTACATAGGGTTGAGAGAGTCAGAGGGAATTGGCAAAGACAAGAGGGGGGTGGGTAGGGGCGAGGAGGTGAGAGGGGGTGGGTAGGGGTGAGAGAGAGAGAGAGAGAGAGAGAGAGAGAGAGAGAGAGAGAGAGAGAGAGAGAGAGAGAGAGAGAGAGAGAGAGAGAGAGAGAGAGAGAGAGAGAGAGAGAGGGGTGGGTAGATATGAGGTGGATTGCTTCTAGAGAGAGAAAATATGCTCATGCACAAAACAAGAGATCAAATTTGCAGCTCTTCAGTGCTCAGTTCTCAGTGCTCACAAGGTACTCAAAACTTTATAGTCTCTTTTGAAAAATGCACGGACAACTTGTGGATGTTTTTTTTTACAAGATAATCTTTTGCAAAATCTATGCTTGACTTTGGTAACAATTTGAAATGTCATAGTGTTATCTCATGGGAAGGGTAAGGTAAATTGTGTTATCTCATGGGAAGCGTAGACTAAATTGTGGTGTGTAGAGGTAGCTAAAGAATTGAATTGTGGTCACACTAGATGGAGACTCGATGGTGGATGAATGCATGATGAATAAAAACTAGCATGAGTGAAGATGAGATTCATGAAAAAGGAAGTTTGGATAGTTTTCTGAAATTAGAGATTGGATCTTAGGTTTAAGAAAGATTATACATGAAAATTGAAAGGTAAATACAAGAACTCATAAAACCAATGCACATTATCAACAGAGTAGTGGAAGTCAGATAGGTGCAAAAAATGAATGTGCACTATCACCAATATCAATCAGGGGGATACAAGAACTAATAAAGCAGAACACTTTGATTACATATGATCATAGATGAAAGCGAAGAGAATAATTCTTGGTGAGAAAACGATGGACACATGGATTAGCTACCGGAGAACAGATTGAACTGGGAGGATGGGGATGCTACAAATTTAAAGTTCCATCTGGGGAATAGAATATCCTAGCATATGCCTCAGTTTGAGTGATACTAGCACTTTAGCATAGATCCATTTACAAGCGACAAAGGAACACTACCCATAGTGGTTTATTGCATCGTTCCTTGTGATAAAATTTCTTGCACTTTGTATGGCCCTTGCAAAGCGGGGTGATATAGCAACACCAAGAACACTTGCATGATTTTTGATGTGCAAAGATGGTGATCATGCCATGCTTTGGAATGGAGCTACTCTGCCTAAAGAGCACTGGAAGCTAACAATCTACTTTCTTCAACCATGGAGAGACGAGAGATACAGAAAGACTCCACACATGAAAATTGCCTACCATAGGAGAGCTACTTGCCTAAAGAGCACTGGAAGCTAACAATCTACTTTATTCAAGCATGGAGAGACGAGAGATATAGAAAGACTCCACACATGAAAATTGCCTACCATAGTAGAGCTCGAGTTGAATTTGAAAGGGGCAATGGCTTCCAGTTCGAAGGCTAGTTGAAAAGGGGTGTGATTGGTTGTTGTTTTGAAAGAAATGTGATATGCCTAGAGAGTGATGAGGATTGATTGAGCCCATGAAGTTGGATGCAAATGGCACACTTTTTGGAGCAATTAGAACATTGTTAGTGCTCTGTGCCTGCCCATTTGCCCATAGGCAGTATGAGCAAAACTTGCGATGGAAGATCTTGTAGTTGGTGAGAAGTGTTGAGATAAGATCATTGACAAAGTGACTACCTTGATCAACACTGGTGATCTCAAGGGGGCACCCAAACCTGCAAAATATATTCTCATACAAAAACTTGGCCATAGGGAGACCTGTGCAATTAGTGGTAGCCTGTACCTGCCCATTTGGTGGCATAATCTGTAGCTACCACGAGATACTGGTGATTGCTTGGTTGGGCAAGGGGAGAAATTGGACCAATAAAATGTAAACCGCACCATTCAAACGAAAACCATGCCATTGAAACCTGTAAAGTGATGGGGAGGAGCTGGGAGCACAACGGAAGAAGAATACGCACGCACACACTCACACACACACCACCATAGCCACACACAGGTTGAAGGGGGAGAGCCAACGTACTGTGTACCCCCTTTCTTTCTTCTCTTATCTTATGCACTAAGGCACAATACACATTGTACTTAGTGTTAGTGGCTGACACAAGTGTATATTTGTACAGTTAGGGTTAGTGGCAGTTAGTGATGGACGGTCGGCCACATGGCCATTAAACCTAACATTCTCCCACTTGATGGCCAATGTGGGAGACTATAAAAATGGAAGAGAACCACTCTTCACCCAATGCCCATCAACTCACGACAGTATTGAAACTGATGGCTGGAGAGACTTTTAGTGAGTGCATCCGCTGTGTTCTCTGACGTAGGAATCTTCACTAAATCAAGGCTCTTGTTTGCTAGGCATTCACGACTGAAGTGATAACGCACATCAATGTGTTTCTTTCTCGAATGAAACTCTGGATTGTTAGCCAAGGAAATAGCACTCTGACTGTCACAATGAATCCAACCTGTTGCTGATTTATGACTGTCAACACAGCCTTTATAGTCACTGTCTACAAATCCCTGAATGGATGACTCTCCACGACCATAGCATAACTGTCTATCTGCAGTGCCACTCAAGTATCTGAGAATCGACTTGACAACATCCCAATGCTTTTTACTAGGGTTAGACACAAATCTGCAACTCCCATTGCATCCCAATGCTTTTTACCACGGTTAGACACAAATCTGCTAACAACTCCCAATGCTTTTTACCAGGGTTAGACACAAATCTGTTGTTGAAAGCACCCCAATGCTTTTTACCAGGGTTAGACACAAATCTGCTGACAACTCCCACTGCATGTGAAATATCAGGTCTTGTAGCCACCATGGCATACATGAGACTACCACAAGCTGAAGCATAAGGAACCTTAGCCATTGCAGCTTTTTCCTCAGCAGATTTGGGACCATCGTTCTTGCTAAGTTTCAAATATGGAGGCAATGGAGTACTCAAGGCCTTTCCCTTTTGCATGTTGAAACGATCAAGAACCTTGTGCACATAGTCTTTTTGAGAAAGGTACAAAAACCTCTTCTTACGATCACGAGTAATGCGCATACCCAAAATGTAATTGGCTTCACCCAAATCTTTCATGTCAAATTGACTTTTCAGCTTGTTTTTGAAGTCAGCAATGTCCTTCTTAGAATGACCAGCAATAAGCATGTCATCTACATAAAGGATAAGCATAATAAGCTGTCCATTCGGTTGTCTTTTCACGTAAAGACATGGATCCTCATTACTACGCTTATAGCCTAGGGAATGCATAAATGCATCAAACTTTTGATACCATTGTCTGGACGATTGCTTCAAGCCATAGAGACTTTTCAGAAGCTTACAAACCAAATGTTCCTTGCCCTTGAGCACAAACCCTTCAGGTTGCTGCATATAAATCTCTTCCTTGAGATCACCATGTAAGAAAGCTGTAATGACATCCATTTGATCAAGCTCCATATCTTCAATGGCAACCAAAGCAAGCAACATTCTTAGTGTCGTCATCTTGACCACTAGAGAAAAGATTTCATGGAAATCTACACCATATTCTTGCTTGAAACCTTTGGCCACTAAACGAGCTTTGTAATTCTCAACATTGGATGAAATCTTCTTCTTGTAAACCCATTTACAAGGCAAAGCTTTCCTACCTTTTGGCAATGGAACAAGTTCCCATGTTTTGTTTTTTGCAATACTGGATAGCTCCCTCTTCATAGCATGTTCCCACTGAACCTTATCATTGGCTAGCATAGCCTCTTTGTAACAAGAAGGCTCACCACTATCTGTCAACAACACAAAGTCCACGCCTGGAACAAACCGTTCTCGCGGATGTGAGACTCTTTGAGATCTCCTTGGCTGATCAGAGCTTGTACTAGCCTCTGTAGTAATTGGCTCCGGAGCTATATGTGCAGGAGGTGATACATCGAAAAACGTCACTTTCCAGAATTCAACCTCTTTCGTTGGCTGCCTATGCATCTTGGTCTCATTGAAGACAACATCACTGCTACGGATTACTGATCGACTTTCCGGATCCCATAAACGATAGCCAAATTGACCATCTGCACCATAGCCAATAAAGATGCATTTCCTGGACTTAGGATCAAGCTTAGCACGCAACTCCTTGGGTACATGTACATAAGCTTCGCAGCCAAATGTATGAATTTTTTCATAAGACAACTTATGTCCTGACCACAATTCCAAAGGTACACGAAACTGTAATGAAGCATGTGGTGATCTATTGATCAAATACACAACAATGTATAATGCTTCAGCCCAAAATGCTTGCGGTAAATTAGCCTGTGATAGCATAGACATAATCCTCTCTTGGATGGTCCTATTCATTCATTCGGCAACACCATTTTGTGCAAGGGTATAAGGAGCTGTAAACTCGCACTTAATTCCCCTACTTGAACATAAGTTTGCAAACTCTTTGGAGACATATTCTCCACCATTGTTTGAGCGTAAAGCTTTCAACTTATGTTCAGACCGAGTTTCCACACTAGATAAGAACTTTTTGAAACAAGAAAAAGTCTCATCTTTAGACTTCATGGCATAAACCCAAACATGTCGTGTTGCATCGTCAATGAATGTAACATAATAAGATGCACCGCCATGGGATTTAGAAGGCACAGGCCCACATAAATCACTATGCACAAGCTCTAAGGGCTTTCTTTCTTTGTCAAAAGACTGTGTACGATGTGCTCGTGTTTGCTTACCATATTGACAGTGTTCACAAAAGGGAAAATAAGAAAATGATAAAGACGGTAAGTAGCCCAAACGAGAAAGAGTTTCCATTCCCTTCTTTGACATATGACCTAACCGGCTATGCCACAAAGCAATAGTTGGCAACTCGGTTACAAAAAGAACACTGTTCTTGTCAGATACATAAAGAGGATAAAGCGTACCAACTTTAGAGCCATGGGCTAAAATAAGATGACCTTTCGCAATACGCTAAGACTTCTGATGAAAAGTGACTGTGTAACCCAAGTCATCAAGACGTCCAACCGAAATCAAATTTCGTGTCAAAGCTGGAACATGACGCACATTATGTATGGTAAACCTCACCCCATTTGCCATAACCATAGCAATATCACCTATGCCCACAATGTCACAAGAGTAGCTGTCACCTAGCATAATAGTGTCAATGGTTTCCTCATATGTAGTAAACCAATGCCTATGCGGTGTGACATGCAACCAAGAGCCCGAATCAAGAATCCATGTATGGGACACTTCACCACTAACAAGTAGCTCTGTTGGCATAGAAATATGCAAAGATAGAGTTTCTTGTGCATCATAAAATACATAATTATTTTCAGTCAACATATTGATGTCTTGTGCATCACAATCATCTTGCACTATGTTCAGTTCTTCAATCTTAACCGAACTCTTTGGTTTCTCTTCTTTATCATCATTGTCTTTGCCTTTGCCTTTACCTTTGTCACACTTCCAAGCATAACAATCCTTCTTTATGTGACCAAACTTATCACAATAATGGCATTGAACATTGCGACGACCAGGAGACATTGATCTACCCTTTGAAGCATCTCTATTGTCCTCTTTCTTGGATTCACGATTCCAAGAACGACCTTTACATTGTTTTCCATCCTTTTGCACATAATGAGCTTTGCCATGATGCGAGCTATCCATAGCCTTGTGGCGCATTTCCTCTGGAAAAAGAGAATTAGTGACATCAATGTACACTAGCGTACCATTAGGAGCAGAGTTACTGACAACTGTGCAAAAGATATCCCATGAGGGTGGCAACGAACAAAGCAAGAAGATTGCTTTCATCTTATCATCAATATTGATCCGTTGTGCACGAATCTGAGCAAATAGAGAATCAAGGTCATTAATATGACTTTCAACACCGGCTGACTCCTTCATGCAAAGGTTAAACAGTTTTCGCATCATGAAAACCTTATTACTTGCCGTATCCTTTTCATAAGTGTTGCATAACTTTTGCCATAAAGCATAGGTAGATTCACATTCTAGCACTGAAAAGTACACTGACTCAGCAAGGTGCAATCTAATAGTAGATCTGCATAGCTCATCAAGCTCCTCCCACTGAAACTGAGTCAAATTCATATCTTCACTCCGTGTCGCATAAATAATAGGCATATTCTTTTTTTTTTGGACAAGCACATCTTGCATCTGATTCTTCCAAAGCTGAAAATTAGTGCCATCAAAATTCTTTATGTCATAAATGTCACGGTCTTTGCTAGTAGACATGGTGACAAAACTACCAAAAGATTATGGGAAAATCTCAACAGAGTCTCCTTTGTATTTGGGACTCTGTCAACCAAAATATGAGACAAAATGACCAAGTGTGTCACCCACAAAGCATAAAAGAGAGCAATGCCTCTCAAAAGCACACTGTATAGAGACAAACTGAGGTGCATAAACTGTCAAACTGACCATAGACCACCAACTCGGCGTCAAAAGCACCTATACCACTCTATACATGTCCTATGGTGAGGCCTCGTAAGGGATGCTCCAGCTACCTATATCACCGAAGGTATCTCCACATTTGAGAATACCCTAGCTCAATGAAAACCTCACGCTATCGACCCTCAACAACGTAGGTTATGCAGAAAAAACGTATAGCCAAGTCTCAGAAATGGCTATCTTCCGGACCAAGTCTTAGAAATGGTCGGGACTGTTGTACTAGCCAAAAGATGGCTCCACAAAAGTGTACAATGGTAGTATCCACAAGTAGACGCTCAAACACAAAGACGTACAAGTTTGTCAAGATGCTCAAACAAGCCTCAAAAGCATGCACATGCAACTAAACATCCCTGTGGGGAGTCAATCCGCTCTCAAAAGAGCTCAAACACTGTCAAAAGTGTCAACATATGTATGTACGCATAAACAACTGCTCCCACTGGAACCATAATATCGCAAGCACTGAAACCTGTAGCCTGTGAGTCGATGCCAATGTCGTAAGTCTGAAGCCAAAAGCGAGGTCAAGAAGCACAAAGAAAGCTAACCAAGCTGCTCTATGTACCTGTACCTGTACCTGTATCTATACCTGTAATCGAAGAAGACAATGCTGTCAAGCTCCCACTTTATGTGTGTGTATGAGGCCACTCTGAAAGAGGCTACACACTCTCAAATGAGCCGTGGGCTCTCTAAATGGAAGAGGCTGCAACAATGGTACCTGTATAACTGGCTATGGAAGCACCGCAACACAAACTACCACAAGAGGGCTGAAAATTTCAACTCTCGAACCGTAGCTTGAATGGGGTTTTTGATGGCTCGAATGGCTCCGAAAGGGGGGAAAACCTTAGGACGCTTGGTAGAAACGCTCTCGGGAAGCTGAACTTGCCAATGGAAAAATCAGAATCCTATTTGCACTCTTGAAAGTGCGCGCGCGCACGAAAACGATTTCGAGAATGAAACCGCTCTGATACCAGATGATTGGGAGGAGCTGGGAGCACAATGGAAGAAGAATATGCACGCACACACTCACACACACACACACACACACACACACACACACCACCATAGCCACAGACACAGGTTGAAGGGGAGAGCCAATGTACTATGTGCCCCCTTTCTTTCTTCTCTTATCTTATGCACTAAGGCACAATACACATTGCACTTAGCGTTAGTGGCTCACACAAGTGTATATCTATACACTTAGAGTTAGTGGCAGTTAGTGATGGGCGGTCGTCCACATGGATATTCAACCTAACATAAAGGACGATTGGAAAGCCTATTGGGTTTAGGTGAACAACGATGACACACATCACAAGCCTTCACATAAGCAATTGCATCCCCAGACACATCCAACCACAATAAATTATTCTGAATCATTTTTTGTGATCTGATGTGACCAATGTAATGATTCCCAATTTGACCATTGTGGGTATCCTCTAAAATATGTTTGACTTCATGAGGGGAGACACAACGATGCAAAACACCATTTGGTCTAGATTTGTAGAGCTGATCTCCAATCAGAGTGATTGGTATAGACTTAGCAATAGTCTTTTTTTTTTCAAGGAAGATGCATTCTTTGTGTGCAAGCCAATGGACATCAAATACAACATATCACCAAACCATTCCGAGGGTGTGTCCACTTTAAAGAGATTGCTATCTAGGAAGTCATCATGAACACCTATAGCTACTTCATCTATTTGTATGCGACAAATCTATTCAGCCAGGATGTGACGCTTGCTTGGACAAAGGACCACTTCAAAATCAAACTCCTGGAATACAAGCATCCACCACCAAACCTGGCCTACAACTTGTGGCTTATTCAATAGATAACGTAGAGCATGATGATCAATAAAAATGGTGAAGTGAACACCTAATAAATAATGTTGAAAATTTTGCAAGGCATATACAATAGCCAAAACTTCTCTCTTTGTTGTGTTGTAGTTGCACTTAGCTTTAGTGAGCATGGGAATTGCATAGTGGATAAGGCGATCCAAGTTGAACTCTTTTCAGGTTGAGTGAGAACAACACCCATAGTGGTTTGACTAGCATCGGTATGCACATGAAAAGTGAGAGATCAATTTGGAGCAACTAAAGGTGGCACCTTAGTCAGGCATTCTTTTTTGTAAGGGAAATCTTGGGCCTCAACCTTGGACCACTGAAACGGTACAACAACTCTAGTCACAAGCGGGTTAGGGGTTCGGCAATATCATCTTACATACAAATGAACCTACAATGATACCCTGTGTTGCCTACAAAGTTGTGAACACCCTTGGGGTTGATTTGGAGAGGTAACCTCAAAATGGCCACAATTTTATTAGGGCCAGGAGCTAAACCTTTAACAGACACTACATGACCCAAAAGCATACCTTGTGTGATCAGAAAGTGGCATTTGTTGGGATTGAGATTAAGGCGTGCCTGCCGACACTTGAAGAAGACTACAAAGAGCTGAGCTAGACACTGTTGAAAATTTTTCAAGGCATAAACAATAGCCAAAACTTCTCTCTCTGTAGTGTTGTAGTTGCACTCAACTTTAGTGAGCATGGGACTTGCATAGTGGATAAGGAAATCCAAGTTGAAATCTTTGTTAGGTTGAGTCAGAACAACAACCATAGTAGTTTGACTAGCATCGGGATGCACATGAAAAGTGAGAGATCAATTTAGGGCAACTAAAGGTGGCGCCTTAGTTAGACATTCTTTATTGTAAGAAAAATCTTGGGCCTCAACCTTGGAACACTAAAACGGTACAACAACTCTAGTCACAATCGGGTTAGGGGTTGGGCAACATTGTCTTACATACAAATGAACCTACAATGATACCATTTGTTGCCTACAAAGATGTGAACACCCTTGGGGTTGATTTGGGGGGGGTAATCTCAGAATGGCCACAATTTTATTAGGGTCAAGAGCTAAACCTTTAAAGACACCACATGACCCAAAAGCATACCTTGCGTGATCAGAAAGTGGCATTTGTTGGGATTGAGATTAAGGTTTGCTTGCTGGCACTTGAGGAACACTACAAAGAGCTGAGATAGACACTCCTCCAAATTTTCCAATGGGGTGGAACATTGAGCACTGGAGAATGTCAAAAAATCATCCATAAAGATTCAAAGATGATCAACGAAGCAGAGGGTAAAATATGATATAGACTGTACGATTGAAAGAACCTTTTTTCAACCCAAAAGATGTTCTTGTATAAATGAATATATCCCATGGAGTCACAAATGCGGTCATGATCTAGTATGTAGGATGAATGCCCAATTGATTGTAGTCACTAAGCCCATCCATGAAACTGTAAAGTATGTGCCCAGCCACATCTTCGATACGTTTGGTGAAATTTGTTGGAAAACCATCAAGGATTATCACCTTGTTCAGAGCATGGCAGTCGATGCATACACAAATTTTATTGGATTACTTCTTAGGCACCATGACCGTGCATGACAGCCACTTGGAGTGCTCCATAGTCACAATGATCCCTGCTTCTTGCATTTTCTCTACCTCCAATTTGATAGCTTGTGCATAATTGGGGTTGAGTTTGTAAGCACAACTGGTAACTAGCTTAGCCCTCTCAACAAGAGTGATAGTGTACACTGTAGACTCACTGTAGACAAACATTTTTGGTGGAATTCCTTCCAAATCCTTCTAACATCACGCTAAAAGAGTGCATAAAAGAAATTACATATTCAAGTAGTAAAGAGTGATCCCACAACCAAGCGATGAAAAGAATGGATCGAGGGTTGTTAGGGTCACCAAGGTTGACTTCCTTGAATCAACATATTCTTCTTGTAACCTAGGTTGGATAGTCAGACACCGAGGAGGTTGAGAGTTGAGAAATGCTTGTGAAAGAGACTTCTCACCTCTTCTATGGTATTTGATAGGCTCACCAAGCCTATAGGCCTCAATAGTAGGAGCATCTAAGCCAAAAACTTCCTTGACCTCAAAACCTACTTCTAGGCCGAGTTCTAGGCTAGACAACACATTGGGCCCGACTACTATAAGGACCGGGATAGATGGGTATCCTTGGGCAAAGATTGAATAAAAACCACATAACAAGGCATGGACTTCATAGCTTCCAGCCACTCCAACAAGTCTTCCTCTGGCCCATTAGGTGGGGTTGGCTATTCCAGTTCAGGGTTGGACTCCACTGACAAAGAACTATGATGCACCATTGGATCCATGCCTCCTTCTCGAGGGGTACACCTTTAAGAAACTATTCATATAACGTGCATTGAAAGGGTATTAAAAAAAAACCTTTTACATACATGCTTAAGGTAATAAAATGATCCCTTTTTCTTCAAAAATTTATGGATTTTTCTTGAAAATCAATTTAAAAACTCCTTCTGTTAACATAATTAACATTTTGGCAATTAAAAAACCTATTTATTTGAACTCACGTGATAACTTACATGTCTAAGAGTTGAACCCCCCGAGGCCTTCTTCAAGGAAAATGGGTTTCATTGGGGAACCAAGAGTATGTATCCACATGGCATCATTGCCCCAATCATGTAAAGCTTTAGTGTGCTACAACCATGGTCGATTGATGAGCAAGGGAAAGTTTCCCTCGACTTGGGGAAGGCAAACCACGACAAAATTTGAGTTGAATGTGAAGTCTTGTACCTATAGAGACACCTTGTCTACTATGCCCAAGGGGTAGACAATCCTTTGGTCAGCCAAAGTCAATGGGAATGGGGCATTCCTAGTAGTCTAGAGACCTAATGCCAACATAGTTAAGTTAGGCATCAAGTTGATGCTAGATCCCCCATCCATGATTACACATGAGAATTGATCCCCTAGAGTAGACACAATGAGATGAGGAATCCTGTAATCAATGAAAGGAGTAGTGGAATAGGATATCATGTGGGACTCTAAGGGTTGCACTGAAAGGTGCCCGTCCTATAAGACCCGACACCGGGGTACAAAGATTGAATGACTGCAAGGGTGTCACTGTGAAGTTTTGCACCTAGCCGGAGCATGTCATAGAGTGACACTTGTTGAAAGGTTTTATTCAAGATATTCTCTACTGTAGGGTTTTCTCTTTGGATCACAATGTTGTCTTGTACCTATCAATATCAGAGAGTACAGAGGTAGGTCTGCCTTTGGCACTAGTGGGTAGCTTGTCAGCTACTAAAGGTGGACTAGGTTGTGAAACTCGGGAGTGAAGAGTTGGAACTTTTGGAAGACTTAGGCCAAGGGCTACCATCATTGCCCAAGTGAGGACACCAACGGGATCCTCTATTTGTTGTATTTTTTCTATAGGGGAAACCATATAGGTAACATGTGACGAGTGAGGGATGGAGCTCACGCTATTAGGGAGATCTTTGGAAATGTGAAATGTAGTTGGTTCTGACTTGGGTTTGAATATGTGGATGCCCATTATTTGGGATGATCCTTATTATTGTAGTGATCCTTAGCCTCATGACAGTGACAACAAGGAGGAGACCCTTCGGGAAGAAGGGGACATTTGCTTTGGTAATTCCCATATTGATGGGATCGAATTGCACTCTCCAAGCTTGATGGTAAGCTAGAAAGCTATGGTGGATGGAGCCTTAGCTTAGACATAGTGCTAGGGTTAGGGTTAGAGCAATAGGATTAGGGTTAGAGTTGCTTAGAGAAAGAGCATGAAGCTATAGTGTCGACACGATGATAAGATGCAAAGGGCAAAGAATCATTAGAAAAGATCCTCCAAATAGGCTTGGTGCTTTACAATCATTGTCTAGTGCTATTGCATCCTCTTGGTATTGGACTATGTCATTATTTCAAACTTTCTAGGTGTCTAGCTGGCTTTCCCATAAAGGCCACAAGTTGGGCTTACCCAGCAATGGCCCCCTTAAGTGAAAATTGGGGCTTTAAAAATATTTCATGTTCTATGGTGTCACAGTGCCTAGGTCTCTTGTTGGATACATCTACTCATGGTGGTTCTCACTAGATTTAATAGTTCACATTTCATAATTGGATACATTGTGGTGATTCTCATCGGATTTAGCAACCATGGTTCAATAAGATAAAACATGTAGGGTCTCATGAGATCTTAACACTAGGTTGGTAATGGGACACTTTTATGTCCTGTTAAGTGACCATTTTCCTTGAATTATGTCAAGAGTTTCAAAATGGATTTTGAGGTGCTATCTGTCTAAAAAGTTGTCTCATGAGCTGAAAAAACCTTGACATTTTTTTGGAATATCAATTCCATCTTTAACCTTGTCCTTGCACAACATTTCACAACCTAAACTGTGTGAAAAAACGGGTCCTGTTTTTGGCTTTTTTCAACTTTTTGCAACTATACCACTCTATAATTCATGTTTGTGAGGTCTATAATGCTAGAGAACTATCTTTAGTAGTCCTCAACATGTCTTGATGCTTCTAGGGAGAAATAAATGTTAAAGTTGTAAGTTATGACCAAATTACAAAAATTGTCAAATCCTGTTTTTTAGCCAATTTTAGCTCTTCTATGATTTTTTTGGTGGCTTTCATGATATCCAAATGCAGTTTTGATTTTCTATGTCCCATATTGTAACATAAAGCTAATATTCCTTGAGTTTTGGGGCACCTAATACCCTATTTTGCATAGTAGACAACGATGGTTGATTTTTCCAATTATAGAAGAAAACAAAACATTCTAGTATATCAAGCATAGCTTTTTCAATATTGTTAGTTTCTTATGACAACTACATGCATTTTGTAGTTAGTAACCATATCTAGTCATAAGAATCAAATCTGGCTAGATACTGAATACTTTCTATGGGATTCTACAACTCATAATGTTGAACCGAGTTTTTTCATGTTTGCTGTATTTAGCACTTCATCTTTGTCCCCAAGATTCCCCTTGGTAAGAGATGTATTATTCTTTTGACATGCTCCATGGATCCTTATGAACCTAAAGGACAATACGGAACTAAGAAAACATGCATATATTATTTGTATTGAGTGTGGCTATAGAAACTTTGATGATAGGTCTGCAGAATGGTAAAAATTCAACTTTTTTGTACCTATTTCTTTTGGCAAAACCAAAAATAGTGAGTGAGAAGCAATCATATGTTCTGATCACCAACCCATTGAAGTTAACTAGGGAATTTATCTCAAGCCCTACAAAAATCCGTAATCTTATTTTTATGCAACAAAATGTAAGAAATGACTGTTTTGATGAAAATGTAGTAGTCCATCAACTTTGGAGGCTTGGTGTGACCAAAAGATGAGAAATTTTACAAGTTTCTTATTTTTTCCATGTGTAGTAGGCCTTGAACTATAACCTCATGAAAGGATTTTACAAAATGAGTGGATCTACTATGGTTTTGGAGGTTTTTTTCAAAACCCTGAAAGGACACTTTTATGTCCTGTTAGGTTACCAACCTAGTGTTAAGGCTCATACCGAATCTCATATAAAAAACAAATTCATGTGAAGAGGGAAGTGTCACCTCTTCTTGTGTATCATGTTTTTTGTGAAGGTGATGTTATTGTATTTGGGGATATGAATGCTCACACAAAAACATTGCAACATGATACTCAACAATTTGATATGCCATACATTTCAAAGGATTTGGAGGAAGTTCACTCGTATGAGCGTACTTCAATGGATGAGAAAGAGCCGGATCACTATAAAAAGTTACTTTTACACATGTGTAATAGCACGGGTATAATCATTGCCAATGGTGTATCTTTGTGGAGTGGAACCAATGGATTTACATGTAGGAGACATAATGGGGACAATGTGATTGACTATATGCTACTCTCTGAAGCCATCATGTATCACATAAGAAGTTTTATGTTTGGCCAATGGACCCCGGAATCCAACGATCGCACCTTATGTATTGACCTTTCATGTGGAGAAGCAACTAAGCATGATAATCTCAGCCAAAGAAAAGAGAAATTATCACTATGTATGGATTTCAAATAGGCACCAATGTACATTGAAATGGTTGAGCAAAAATTATGGATGACAAAGCTTCAATATGATGCACCATTGGAAACTAAATGGAAAGCTTTCACGAAAGTTATTTGTTCTTGTGCCGAAGAATGCTTCGCCATAAAGTATCTCCATGGTATACAAAGATAGATCACACAAAAGGTGTTTTGATAAAGAATGTTAAGATGCTCGAAAGTCCTTGATAAAGCTTGATGCAATTATGGACAAAGACAACTATCAAAGTCATTTGCATACATACAAGCATACATACAAGGCATTGATTCAAAAGAAGAGGAGAAGATGGGAAGTAAAGCAACAACTTTTTCAAGTCCAAGAAAAGGCACATGCATGTGGAAGAATTTGGAGAAACTTGAGGGGCAAGCGGGTTCAGAATTTTGGTAACATACATACAAGCATACATACAAGACATTGATTCAAAAGAAGAGAAGAAGATGGGAAGTAAAGCAACAAATTTTTCAAGTCCAAGAAAAGGCACATGCATGTGGAAGATTTTGGAGAAACTTAAGGGGCAAGCGAGTTGAGAATTTTGGTAACTTGAGTCTTGTGGATATGTACACACATTTTAGGCAATTATATGAGCAAGCAAATTCTAAAAAAATACCATTTTATGGTTCACTCCCATGTATGTCCTCTTTTTTTACTATTGAGAATGTATGCGGTGGGCTTGAAAAGTTGGCAACTCGTAAAGCGGGAGATCTTCAAGGTATCAAGCCGGAGATGATTAAATGGACATGAGACTTTACCCATTTCACCCATGAGAGATGTGTGATATGTTCAACCTTGCACTTCAACATGGTATGCCTTATGATTGGAGTACTAATTGGGTTAAGCCTTTGCACAAAGGAGGGGATGTAAAGAATGTAAATAACTACCGGACTATAATGATTGGGTCTCTTATGGAAAAGTTGTTTGGGTGCATAATGGAGATGAAATTGAGTGATTGGGATGAAGCGAATGACAAGCGTGCAAAGGCTTTCCCCAACCCTCTTTGGGCTACTCATTGATGAATTGGAATGCATGGTTCTTGATTTTAAGCAACAAGAAGGCATAGAAGAGGTTTAGATCGAAAATGTGGTGATCATGCTTCTGCTTTATGCTGATGATGTAGTGCTCTTGGCACATACCTTAGAAGATGCATAAAAGCTTATGAGTGTCTTGGAACGCTTTTGCCTACATAACGGGCTGAACATGAATATATCCAAAACCAAGGTTATGCTTGTAAAGACCTCAATGACAAAAATCCATGCATTGTATACAACAATGAGCAACTTGAAAAGGTAGATAGCTTCAAGCATCTTGGCCTTGAGGTTCCATCCAATCATAAATGGAAGGATTGAGCAATGTGTCGCTTGGAAGCCGGAAAGAGGGCTTATTATGCATTTGAGAACATATGCAATGCTGGAGAGATCATGTGTTGGGCTCTCAAAAAGTACCTCTTTGACACATTGGTGACACCGATGTTTCTTTATGGAGTGGAGGTGTGGGGTGGTAATCGGGAAGTCTACTTGGAAAGAGTTTGAGAATGTCCAAAAGGGTTTTCTCACCAACTTTCTTCAAATCAAGACTCCCAAGTTAATGCAGCCTTCTTACAACACCAATGTATCATGGCTTGGGAGAAATCTGGAGGTTCTTGCTTTAGCCATTACACCACACACATTTCCCCAAACTACAAATCTCTCTTCTTATCCGAACGTGGTGAGGCGGTCCAGGGCGGGCAACAAGAAGAGCGGCCTCTAAACACCCTTCGAGGCTTCCGTGCTGCTCAATTGGGACTGGGACAAGAATCAGAGACAACAACAACCCATAGCCAAAAACCAAACAAGAAAAGGGGCACCACCTAGTTGTAGATGCGAACTAGGACGCGCGTGATATCTCCTTGTACTCAAACGCACAAAGAGAGGGGAATGCAAGATAGCCACACACACCAAACACAAACATTCACCATGCCAGAGAGAGGTAAAGAGCACAAATCAACTTGAGCAACTCAGTCTTAGCCTTAAAGACTAGATGCACACAAAGCTTGATGAGAAATAGAGAGACAACACAAAACTTGACCTTGTTGCCAATACACAAATTGTCTTGGGTCACGGGAGCCCTCTCACCGAGCACCCTCTTACAATTGACCTTTTAGGCAAAAAATTCAACAAGCCCTCAAACCACCAAGCATGAAATGGCACAACAAACTTCAAGGACAATATACCTTCAACCACCTAATTAGCCAACTTATCAAGTCAATTTGGAGAGAAGAGTCGTAGTTGCAACATACAATTGCACCCAAAACTATAAATCTTATTTATGCACAAGAGTAGGCTACAAGTGTGGTGAAGAGTATGGCATACACTCCACTCCTCTAGATGGCATAACTAACTTCAAGCTTCTCCATGCACCTATGTGTAATGATGGAATAGAGCACTCACGATGCACACCCTCTACACAACTAGGCTTGAAGAGTGGTGTGTTATGTGTTGAGAATGGTGTGGTGTAGTGTGATCATGTGATGATTTACAAGGGAGAGAAGAGCTCTATTTATAGATTTTAGAAGCCCCGATTAGGATTAAGCCTAATCAAGTTTATTTGAAGGAATAAAAGATTATGCATATATATATATATTTTTAATGAGGGTGGGTCTCTCTTGTCCTTTGAGTCACATGGATGTGGGCTCAAGGGAAGAGAATTATTGAGGATGAAAGGAGAGAGGGATTGAGTGAATAATTTGGGAGTGCCTACCCTAGTAGAGGGTGCATTTTACAATAAGTTAGTGGTTAGAAGTTAGTAATTATCACTACAAAATATTTACAAAATCATTCACCAAATGGTGAGATATACGATGAGAAAATTTAGAGAAGGGATGAGCTTGTAAAGAGAGGTTGAAGCTTTGGAGAAGTTGACATTCACCTCTTTACAGCACCGGAAGAAGAAGCAATCAGCATGGCGAAGTAGCGCGTGTCGATGAAGCTATGTTATCTTCAAACCTTGGAAAATTCATGATAAAAGCCTTCATTTGCAGAGGTTATCCTTGGATTTTTGCTGATTTTTTGAAGTTCTTTACAAAGCTGAAGAGAGTATGGTAATATGGACATATATGTAGAGAGAAAGGGGGACACATAGGGTGTAGAAATGTAGGATGAAGGCTATGGGGGGGGGACACATAGGGTGTAGAAATGTGGCAATGGTGAAGAGGGTGAATTAGGACATGGGAGTTACAGGTTTGGGAGTGGGAAGGAGAGGGAGGAGTGTGTATGAAAGAGGAAAATGATAAAGTGGAAGAGGGAGTGTGGTTGCATAGCATGGGCAAACTGGGGTCTACCAATAAAATCATAGCTCACAGCTCGTAGCTCAAAAAAATATGAAAAAATTTGAGGTAAAAGTTCAGCTCACGAGCTACAACTTTTGTTTGTATCACCTTTTCAAATTCGGGGAGCATGTGATCTTTAAAAATTCAGCAAGACTGACTGTTTTTTCCACTGCACAAAGTCCTTGTGAGGTCCTTCTTTGGATGATTCTTTTGAATACCTCCAAGAGTGAGCTCCCCATGGTGCATGCATGCATGTCACATACCCTTGACTTTATTTGGTAGGTCTATAATTGAAGATATTATTGAGATCATGATATAAGTGAATAGTACAACTAAGAAAATCAAATATTGAGAGGTTTAAAAAAATATGTACATGTCAAATATAAATAATATAGGTGGAAAAAATATAAAGGGGTCAAAATAAATCTCTCTCATTATAAGTCTACCATAAAAAGATGAATATTTTTGGTGGTCTAATTTATGAGAGTAATAGAGAATAGATGTAGGAAGGAAAAAATGACAATAGCGAAAAAATATACACATAAATAAACTAGTTTTTTTGGATTTTTGTTGGGATGGAGTTACACAAAAAATAAGAGAGGCTTGCATGAAATTATTTTTATATGGAATAAAGAGTATGCAAAATGGTAAGAAAAAATATGGTAATGGTGAGTCAATGTACATAGCATAAATAACACACCATAGGTAGAAATATTTAAATAAATACTAAAATAATTATGAAAAATCCTTTTATTTAGGCCCTATATACAATGAAATATTTACACACAAATGGGCCATAATATACTTATAATTTTTATTATTTTTTATTTTTTTGACTCAACTAGCCTAGTGACTAGCTAATTGAGGGTTTTTAAGAAGATATGGGAAAAGTCCCCTAACTCACACACACCTATATACAATGAAATGGTAGGGATAACCAAAATGTTTGAGTAATTTGATAGGGTGAGCTAGCTTACTATGGCAATTATGGAAAGCCGAAAAACGGCTATCAATGGTAACCGAATGCATTCCTATATCCTTGAGTTCATCCCATTGAGTGTGATCCTCACCATTGCCTCCATTCATCTTAACTCCCATTCTCTATGCTGCGAGACAGGACGTTGGAGGCACTGGCGAAGAGTCGCTTGGCACCTTATGCCCTCATCAAATGTGAGAGAGTGAGTACCACAAACTACTTGAGTGCTCAGCTTTTGACGACATTCGGTCCTCTTTTCCCTATATATTCAGCCATGAGCTCTCCCTACATACCTTCCTCTCCCAACCACGATGTGGACTCTATATTGCGACGTTGATTTCAGCCATTCTTGAGCATCGACAGTCACTTATGACCTCCACTCACACCACGTGACATGTTCATTTGGTTCCATAGGTCATATTTGACCTCAAGGACGATAATAGAACTATCTCTCTCTCTCTCTCTCTCTCTCTCTCTCACACACACACACACACACACACACACACACACACACACACACACACACATGCACATGCTAGCATCTCTCTCTCTCTCTCTCTCTCTCTCTCACACACACACACACACACACACACACACACACACACAGTAGAGTAGCAACGGAGCTCTCTCTCTCTCTCTCTCTCTCTCTCTCTCTCTCTCAGCCATTTTTTGACCTAGTAGACAACAGTTCACTCTTGTGATCATAAGTTCTTTATTTGAACTCCGATTTAGGTGATCTATAGCCTCAATCGAAGAGCACAAAGCCCTCTACGTATTGATGTCAAGAAATAATTTGTCTGAGCAATGGAAGGCTTTGTTGTAACAACATCTCAGAACTGAAAAACTATCAAAACTTTGCGTTTTTCTTGCCGACTTGAAGGCAATGTCGAACAAAACTCGCAAGGATGGAAAATCCACACTAGCCATGGAGAATGATGCAAAATCTCCAAGGAATTTGTATGCTAATCCATCCACATCATCTACAACAACGGAAGCAGTGATCATGGCTTACTTGATCTCATTACAAGAAACCGTCAACAAGCAAGGTGAAGAGTTGCGTGCACTTGCAATGGAGAATGGTACTTTAAGAGTTCTTGTTGTGGAGAATGAGCACCTCAAGAAGGTTCTTGAAATGCAAACAACAAGCTTGGTGCATCTTAAGAATGAAGTTCAAGAATGTAAGTTCTCTCTTGTGGACATGAATGTATTGAAAGAGCGTTTGAGCAAAGTTGAGAGTGATCATGTATTGAAAGAGGAAACGATAGATACAATACGACATGATGTATGTGAGATGAGAAATGCATCCAAATCATGGGATGATATATGTAAGGATAATGTGGTTTCTACATCTCCTATCACACAAGTTGTTGTCCAAGCAAAGAATGTAGAGAATGTGGACACTCAAGAATTGCAAGAACGACAAAAATGCTCAAAGAACATCGTCATTCATGGAATCAAGGAGGAAAGCATGGAAACACCCCAATCTCTTGCGGTTGCTATTGAAGTTTTTTGCTACACACTTTGGCATGTCTAGAATCATGGCTTATGGTGCACATCGAGTTGGAAAGCAAGGAGTCCCTCGCTCGGGAGAAAGACCTATTGTATGTACCATGGCTGATGAGGTAAAAAGAAAGATCATCCTTGACAATAGTTGGATCTACCTCACAGAAAAGGGTTGTAATGTATATGAGGATCGCACTCTTATGAAACAAAATGTACGTTGCAAAGCATATGAGGAAAGAACCAAGAAGGTCAAGGTGTCATCTCAAGAAGAAAAGTCACTTGAGGAGGATGCAAGTCCACCCAACAAATAGGGACACATGATCTATGAGACCAACTCACGCTTGTGAATAAGCTTTTGGAATTAGAACGGCTATCCATGGAATGGGGGAATTGGAATTGATGATCTTACCAATGACTCCGATGTGATACTTCTTGTCGAAACATGGGAGCATGATGCGCAAGTAATTCTTGGATTTGACAAATATAATGTGCATTCTTTGATGTGGACCAAAAATGCAAAGCAACGTAGAGGCCAAGGAGGTGTAGCATGTATGATCAAAAGGGTTTGAAAGATGTTTTCATTGTCAAAGAAGATAAGTATAAATGCTACTTATGGCTAAAAATCAGCCCACCCAATGGTCAAGTCATGTTTGTGGTTGGTTGCTACATTCCGCACTGTGACTGCAACTTTTCTGCTCGCTTGGATATGGATAGAGATCAGCCCTTTGTTGAACTAGAGGAAGACATTTCTCATTACAAGGACTAAGGTGAAGTCATTGTCTTTGAAGACATGAATGCTCGCACAAATACGTTACAACACGACACACAACAAGTGGACATACCTCATGTCTCAAGAAGAATGGATGACTCATACATGTATAATAGAAGTTCTAATGATGCAAAAGAATTGGATCACTATGGAATTTCACTTCTACATATGTGCAATAGTACTGGAATGATCATTGCAAATGGTGTATCTTTATGGCAAGGCACCAATGACTTTACATGTAGAAAGCATAATGGTGATAGTGTGATCGACTATATGTTGTTTTCGGAAGCCACTCTAGAATCCATACAAAGCTTTACACTTGGTGAATGGAATCCGGAATCCGATCATAGGATGCTATGTATTGACCTCAAGTGTGGTAAAAGAGGCGAGCTTGTAACCTCCAATCATGATGTGAATCATTTGTACCTACGTCTAGACTTCAAACGAGCACTTATATATGTTGATATGGTGGATCAAATGTTAAGCACGACAGAGCATCAAGAGAGCCCAAAATTAGAATGCAAGTGGAATGTTTTCAAAGAAGTAATTTGCTCTTGTACGAGGGAATGCTTTTCGGTGAAACACATGTCTTGCAAAAGATCTAAGAAGGGTAGCATCAAGAAGAAATGGTTCGACATGGAATGTAGTCAAGCCCGAAAACACTTGATAAGGTTGGATGCAAGCAAAGACAAGAAAAGTTACTTGGAACATTCACACACATACAAAGCACTTGTTCAAAAAAAGAGGAGAAGGTGGGAAGTCAAAAAACAACTTCTTTTAGCGCAAGAGAAAGCACATGCATGTGGCAAGTTTTGGAAAAATCTAAAAGGCAAGCGTGTTGAGAGCTTTGGTGACTTGACTCTTGAGGATATGTATATGCATTGCAAGAATCTCTATGAGCAACCCAATGTTGATTAGATGGAATGTTGTAGCTCCCTTCTGTTTATGCCTCCCTTCTTTACCAATGAAGATGTATGTTGCGTGCTTGAGAAACTTGCTACCCGCAAGGCAGGGGACCTTCAATGTGTCAAGGCTGAAATGATTAAATGGACAAGCAAGAAAAGATGATATTGGATATGCGATATGTTTAACTTTGCACTTCAGCATGTCATGCCTCATGATTGGAGTGAAAATTGGATCAAACCTTTGCACAAAGGAGGAGATGTAAACAATGTGAATAACTATCACATTATAATGGTTGGTTCTTTGATGGAAAAGTTATTTGCATGTATTATGGAGATGAAGATAAGTGAATGGGCTGAAAAGGATGGCAAATGTGCACTAGGTCAAGTAGGTTTTTGAAAGCATGATCACCTTGTCACTCTTTGAGTTCTTATGGAAGCATCTTGATTGAACGGAAAAAAGTTGTATTGTTGCTTTGTAGATTTCAAGAAAGCTTTTGACATGGTACCGCGAGGAAATTTTTGGAGACGTATGCAAAGCCTTCAAGTACTGAGATAATTTATACATGCAATCTTTTGCATCTACCAAAAAGTGATATGTCGACTACATATGGGAGATGGATTTTCAGAATTTTTTGCAAGCACCATTGGTGTCAAAAAAGGATGCCCACTTTTCCCAACCCTCTTTGGGCTACTCATTGATGAATTGGAATGCGTGGTTCTTGATTTTATGCAACAAGAAGGCATAGAAGAGGTTAAGATTGGAAATGCGGTGATCATGCTTTTGCTTTATGCCGATTATGTAGTGCTCTTGGCACATACCTTAGAAGATGCACAAAAGCTTATGAGTGTCTTGGAACGCTTTTGCGTACATAGCGGGCTGATTGTGAATGGATCCAAAACCAAGGTTATGCTTGTAAAGACCCTCAATGATGAAAATCCATGCATTGTATACAACAATGAGCAACTTGAAGTGGTAGATAGCTTCAAGTACCTTAGCCTTGAGGTTCCATCCAATCATAGATGGAAGGATTGCGCAATGCGTCGCTTGGAAGCCATAAAGAGGGCTGATTATGCATTTGAGAACATGTGCAATGCTGGAGAGATCAAGTGTTGGGCTCTCAAAAAGTACCTCTTTGACACATTGGTGACATTGGTGCTTCTTTATGGAGTGGAGGTGTGGGGTGGTAGCATCGGGAAGTCTACTTGGAAAGAGTTTGAGAATGTCCAAAAGCGTTTTCTCACCAACTTTCTCCAAGTCAAGACACAAACACCCTACATGCTCTTACTTCTTGAGTCCGGGTTGCTTCCCATTGAGGTCTTGGGCATGAAAAGGGTTGTGGAGTACATGTTTAAAACACAACGTAGCCCTTTGTATCGACTTGCTAGAATCGCATATGAAGCAAGTCAAAATGTCCAAAAGACATGCAAGAGCAAAATACTAAGTTCGGGGTGGATGATTGACATGAAGAAATGGTTTGGAAGATGGGATGCATGTCACTTGGTCAAGGATGAGTCGATTGACTCCCAAGTTAATGAGGCCTTCTTACAACGCCAATGTATCACTGCTTGGGAGAAATCCGGAGGCTCTTGCTTCAAGCATTACACCACACACATTGCCCCAGACTACAAATCTCTCTTCTTCTCTGAATGCGATAACCAAACCCATCCCTACATCCTTGACCCCATGCCATTCAGTGCAATCCTCACCATTGCCTCCATTTGTCTTAGCTCCCATTCTCTACGCTACTAGATAGGACGTTGGGGCACTGGTGAGGAGTCTTATCAACTTTGCAACTTATGCCCTCGTCAAGTGCGAGAGAGTGAGTACCACACACTACTTGAGTGCTCAGCTTTTGACCACATTAGGTCCTCTTTTCCCCATATATTCAGCCATGAGCTCTCCCTACATACCTTCCTCTCCCAACCATGATGTGGACTCTCTATTGCGACGCTCATTTCAACCATTTTTGAGCATCGAGAGTCACTTATGACCTCCATTCACACCACGTGACATGTTCATTTGGTACCATAGGTCATATTTGACCCATGAGGATGATAATAGAACTATCTATCTATCTATCTCTCTCTCTCTCTCTCTCACACACACACATACACACACACACACACACACACACAGATACACATCCAGTAGCAGTAACAACCCTCTCTCTCTCTCTCTCTCTATCTCTCTCTCAATTCAGAAAGATGCACGCATGGTAAGAAGTGGAGAAACACGTCTCTCTGTCCCTCAACAATGCAGTTTATTATTAGGACAAAGTGGAGGAGGAGAGCTAGATCTTGAACGAAGGCGAGCTGCAGAAGCTGCAAAGGGCGATATTTCTTGCTCAAGCAACTGATGATGAAGACAACGACAATCCCTCAAATCCTTGCAACGGCACTATAAATAATTTAATGAGTAACCTGCCACTCTACTAAGCCAAGGTGCCCATTACAAATAATCTAATGAGTAATCTTGTCACTGCTAAGCCAAGCCACCCAGTACAACCGTCTCTCTCTCTCTCTCTTACACATGCACACACACACACACACACACACACACACACACACACACACACACACACACACACACACACACACACACACACACACACACACACACACACACACACACACACACACTCACACACACACACACACACACACACACACACGAACTTTGAAGTGCAAGAGTCGATAGAATTACCTTGGCAAACGGAATGGCAAAAGCCATAGGATAGAGCTTTGGATAGATCTCTCTCTCTCTCTCTCTCTCCTCTCTCTCTCTCTCTCTCTCTCTCTCTCTCTCTCTCTCACACACACACACACACACACGCACACACACACACACACACACACACAACTCTGGATAGAAAAATCTGTCTCACACATTGGCACACACATAAAGCTGTGAATAGCGCTCTCTCTCTCTCTCTCTCTCTCTCTCTCTCTCACACACACACACACACACACACACACACACACACACACACACACACACACACACACACACACACACACACACACACACACACACACACACACACAAAAAACTTCATGTGTCTTGTCTCTTACTTCGCCACTTTATTTAAGATGGAAAAGCCTGATTTCTAGAAAGAAAAAACCCCCTTTTTTTGTTTTTTTCTCCCATACATATCAAGTAAACCTTCCATTACATGATCGCACAAACAACTATCGCAGTAATAGCAGGTGTTTGGACGCTCAGCCAGAGGTAGGATACGGATTGTCAAGACCACACATACTCCTTAGTGCGGGGAGTGCAATTAAAATACCCTCGTAGTGGCTGCCGGCCATATCCACGATACAAAAAAATCTTTTGTGGAGGAAGAAACTGTGCTGGTAGATATAACCGTTCAGAAAAACCTTGCTTCATTGAATGTTCTACATAATAGTATTGTGCCCCTGGGCCCATTTCTTCTACCACCATAGCCAGACAGATATTATTCTTAAAATGCTCTCGACCCCAAAGAGTCACCTGCGTCACTCTATCCCTATATCTCCACCACTTAGTCTAAGCAACTGATGTTTCGAACTACGGAAATAAATGACGTTCATAACGGAGTAGTGCGGTCCTCTTTGTAGACTCATTGGACTGTTGGAGATGGGCAATGGATATTGCTAAAACCTGATCATCACTAGAAGTCATAGCATATGGTGGATGAAAAAACTCTCAGAAAGCTACTCAAGGCAGATTTTGTGCACTCACCCTTTTAAAAAAGATTGCCCGTCTTTTATAGACCTACACTAATACCTATACTCAATGTATATTGCTTCAAAATTCCCAAAATTATTTAATCCCTCACTTTATTTCACTTTGTAGTGACTGGCAAAATGTCTACTCTCTTAATGTGTCTAATTTATATGGCTTTCTAATTATAGTTGCATTAGAAATATCGGTGTGTACAGATGGTCTTTTCACCCATTGAGGTGAACAATTGTGTGTTTAGTAACTTTGTCTACCGGGCTTTTCGACCACTCGAAAGCCGGTAAGAATACTTGGCTATCTACCAACTTGGTTAATAAAGCATATTTGGCTCATTTTTTTTGGGTATGCCTTTTAACTTATTGATTGTTTTATCCTCAGTTACCTTAGGGTAATTTATCCCTTGATGCTCAAATCGGTGTGATGTGTGTAAATATCTTTGCAGAAATGTGCTCTGTAGGTTACTGCCGCACGACTTTGTTTGCATAATAAGAGTGGCTGAGTGTTTGTATATTGTGTGGAAGGATCTTGCGTTGGCCGCTTGCATTCGGATCCTGTGCTATATATAATCCCTATATAGGGGGTCTTCAATGCCGACCTCGTTGGGCTGCAATACCTACTTGATTCTGGCCCCTTCTACTATGGAGTAGCTTCATCTCCTATAAATACCCTGGAAGGTGAGTCTTTATGCTCACTTTGCATTGGGTTCTGTAACCACTGTTGTGCGATCATTTCTGGTTTGCTGTGGTGTCCTCATCATGCCAAAAAAACTGATAAAGTGGTGATGGATTCATCGTCTCCAAATCTACAGGTTAATTGATGTTTTCTTAAATGCCTCAAGCATTGTCGTAAGCTGGACTGTTTTTTGCTAATATTAGGATGGAGAATCTAATGGCTGATATGCATTTAGTATAATGACGCTCAATATGACTGTTTTTTTTGGTTAAAGTTATGGGAAGAAGGCTTAAACTGATTTTCTTGATAGAATTTGGGAACCGCATCTTGACGTTTTGCTGCCAGATCTTGAGTTGATAAATACTTGACCATGATTGGGAAAATTTTGCAGATTGTTTCTGTGCATAATAGGATGTCTATTAAAAGACTTGAAACTTATAAGAATATATTTTTTAGGCGTAGTACGTACAGTGGACTTATTGCCTAATTTCGGTTTTGTTACTTTAGTCTCGACTTCCTAAACTTAGCTATGTTGATTGTCCTTTTACCTACTATCCTCGGACAAAATCATTGGAGTATTACATGAATGTTGTTTTGAGAAAAAAATTTGAAATGTTTCCCCACGCTTACTATAAAGACTATCAATGAGAATCATTTATGTGTGACCTTGTCACTGAACCGTTGGAAATCTCGATGTTTTTTTTGGGTTATTTATCTTTGGCTGGGTAACTTGTCCTGGATAATAGACATTCCATTTAGATCTTATGGAATTTAACTTAAGACTTACTCATTAAAAGGATGTGGCAAAAATCTGGTCTTTTCTGTCCTATACGATTATGACTTCTATTAAACCATGCTCTTTTTGACCTGGCTCACCGTACTGATGGCTTCATAAACTAGTCGACTAGCTAACATGGTTTTCAACTTTCTTGAAATCCTAAAAACAATATATGTTGGTATGGTTGACCTAAATCGATGGCATCAATAGTAGATCGACTGGTATACTAAATGAAATTGGTGCACTTTGACTGTAGCCATTTGCTACCTATGCTCGAGACTTAAAAATGATGTCTCTACTATGATTATGCCAGGTAGTATAAAAAATTGCTATGAATGTTGATACTGTTCTTATCCATATAATATAGTGATTTCCGTTTAGATGCTTGAATCTTGAAAATAAATTTTACAGACTTAGTTTTGCCTGGTTACTTTCTTACAGGAGATAACTTAAAGGATATTGCCCTAAATATGATGATCACTTACTGAAGGAAGTCCTAAAGCATGACTTGTTTTGAGCTTGATCTTTGTTATATACATGGTAATATGGTTGCATACTTGCATAAATGGAAGGTTATTGAATGAACTTTTTTCAGCATTATCTGTAGTCTTTGATTAAAACATTGAATGTAAAATTTCCTTCTCTTGCTTTAAAACCAAGGAAGGTCTCGGTGTGTCGTTGGGCTGGTTATTGTTTCCGTGGATTAGACCTCCCTTACAGGTCTTAATGAGATTGACTCTGATCATACTCGAAGGGGTTACTCATAAAAAAGAGTCAACATAGTTCAAGCTCTTTATAGTGCGTACGGTCTTTGTTATTATGCTGCCTATGACCTGACCTACTGGTTTGCTTCAGCTCCTGATCTACTGGGTAATTAGGGTTTCGGATACCTGTAGGCTTTGAAATCATTACAAATAGAATGATTTGGCTAATTAAAAAAAAGCTTTAAATTGTTAATTAGATTGGTATTCTATGAAAAATAACTCCTTTATTCTGAGGTTATGATTCCAGCTGGTTGTTTTGGGACTATTTTCTGATGCTATGAGATGCAAAATCTCAAAACTAATTCACTTGTTGGTTGATGTGGGACAGCCAGATTTGGGAAACTTGGTTGGAAGGTTATGAGCATTTGATTAGTAGGAGTCGATTTAAAACAAAAATAAGAAAGTTGTCTTGCCTGCTGATGTTTGTTACACCCCTCAAAGGGTATAACTTGTTGAATAATCGATGCATCTTGTTTTTTTTCTTTTTAAAGATGGGTCTCCAGCTTTAAAATTCCTTAACATGAAAGTTTCTTAAAAGTAACATCACTTACGCTATCAGTACATGATGGAATGACCCCACACTTGCATAATGATATATGGAAGAATGTCTCCAACATAAATATGTAAACTATAAAGGAAGACCAATGAAAAATTACTTATTCAAGAGTAAGTGCTGGTCCGGTTTCTAGCTTGTACTGGTCTTGTCGCCTACTTTTAGCTGATTGCCTATGCCACGTTTGTAGACCTTCCCAACTCGACTGACTGTAACTGGACTATCATTTAGTGAGCAAAACTTTGATTATATGGCACTTCGGATTAGAGTTGTTGCTGGGCCTATTTTGCGACTTTATGGGATACTGGTTTTTTGAAGAATATGTCGATTATGGCATAATATGTGACTCAGATGATGATAGGGCATATGGTTTGGTTTTTATAATTTTTTTTTATAGCCTTGAGAGGAGGCTCACTCCTAAAAAAAAGGGGTATTCTTAGTATAACTCTATTTTTTAACATATTGAAGAACGATTTGTTTTTTCATTGTGACATGGATAACAATTGGGATGCCCAGCATCACCTGTGTACAGCCACGTGCTAACGATCTGTTTTCTTGTGGCTATGGATGCACGGTGAGGGCTACCTTCATTGATAAAAACATTTTGTTCTTTGTGGTAGACGACTGGGGGTTGTTCGCTTACCTTGAAGCAACTTCACGCCAGAGTCTGGGATGACTATTTCCCAAGCTTTACTTGTTATCTTTACTACCCTGTACAAAATTTATTTTCAAATGCAAATAAATTATTGTACTAAACCTTTGTATTTGCCTAGAATTATTGGTCTGTGAACTGTATAGTTCGTTTGCGTATGTATTTGTATATATTTAGAACTGCTACACACACAATAAACGCATAAGAGATATTGACTTGTATGTCTTTGTCTCTCAGAACTTAGTTCTAGATTTAAGCACCTATTATTATATAATTTATTATATGATAATAGGTAGGGGTGCTATCACACAGTCTCAATGGTCCCCCTTGACCTGACTGGTTAAAGGTTGCTAGCACAACCATTCCAAACTGTACTCTCACTTTCTAGATTTTCCCTTTTGGTTCATGTCATTTCACTAGTTTATTACTTCTGTCTACCAGGTTACTGGAAAACTCGCTGCAAGAATTAAAGTCTGTTTTGACCCTGTCAAAAGAAATCTGATTTCAAAGAAATTATGACTTGCTAAAGAAATAGAAAGCACCTTTCCTTATATCTCTCTTAGGATTCGGCCTTATCTGCATAGGGCTGTAAAATTCAAAAAACAATTACACTCTGTATAAGATTTTCAAGTCTACTCAACCCTTCCAAAAGGATGTAATCTAACTCCTGTTCTTGAAATCTATGCAGATTGTATCCCTTTCCCAAGGGCTCAAGCTTCTGATGGAACCCCTTTCCATTGCTTCGTTACTTGTGTTAAAGTGTATTTAGGATAGCGAGGCTTCAACCTTAATTTTTGATGCCTCGAAGGATTCTAGTCTGTCTCTTGTCCAGCTTATCTCTTTTGACCAATGGATGAAGGTTCTGGCTCTCCTTGTTAAGAATAAATCTCATGGTATCAACCTACTTCGAGAATTTACCTCTAATTTGGCGATTATTTCCAAAACCCATTTACAGGACTTAGCTTCCTTCTCGTCTAAAGGCTCTGAACTTTCCAATCTCCTCAGAAAATTTTGCGGGCTTAGTCCCATCTTTATTACTGCTCCCTCTACACCTATAGTTCCTCCGCCAAACAGCCTCTTTTGTAGGGATGCCGCTGCTTTGGAAGCTGTAAAAGAATTTCAGAAGGACCTATGTTGACTTAGTGAAGCTTCCCTATTAGATATGGTGCCGAAGGTATCTAGGGCCTTTCCTTTTCTACCATCACGACAGATTGAAGTAGAATCCCTGGGTGTAGAGCACAAACTTTGGTTGTTCCCAAATAAAGGATTTCTTGCACCCATTTATATGGAAACTTGGGTCTTCCTGGCCAACCTAGCACCTGCCACTATTGAAGAATGCAAACTTAAAGTTCTTAACATTGGAATGGTAACAAGACACTTTTATGTCCTTGGACACTTTTGTGTCCTGTTAAGTGACCATTTTGCTTGAATTATTGAAGAGTATGAAAATGAATTTCTAGGTGCTATATATCCACAAAGTTGCCTTATGAGCTGAAAAAAACTTAGCATTTATTTTGGAGTATCGATCTCACCATTAACCTTATTGTTGCACAACATTTTTGAACCTAACCCATGTGAAAAAACGGGTCCTGTTTTTGGCTTTTTTTCAATTTTTGGCAACTATACCACTCTAAACTTCATGTTTGTAAGGTTTAGATGGCTAGAGGTTAGGCCCTCATAGTTCTCAGCATGTTTTGATGCTTGTAGGGAGAGATAAGTGTTAAAATGGAAAGTTATGACCAATTTACAAGAATTGCATAATCCTGTTTTTTGGCCAAAATTAGCACTTTTATGAATTTTTTGGTGGCTTTCTCGATATCCAAATTCAATTTTGATTGTGTAAGTGTAATGTATAACATATAGCTAATCTTCCTTGAGTTTTGGGGGACCTAATATGCTATATAGCATAGTATATGATGACGGTTGAGTTTTTTGATTGCTGAAGAATACGATACATTTTAGAGTAGCAAGTATAACTTTCTCAATATTGCTAGTTTCTTAGGCCAATTGTGTGTATTTTGTAGGTAGTAACCATATCTAATCATAAACTACAAACTTGGCTAGATATTGAGTAGTTTCTATGGGTTTCTAGAGGTCATAATGCTAAACCCAGTTTTTTCATGTTTGGTGTATTTAGCACTTTATCATTGCCCCCAAGGTTCCAATTGTAAGAGATCCATTATCCTTTTGACATGCTGTAACATTTAATGGCCTAAAATCTTATGTGTAGCGGAAATTAGCATGAATATAGTGGGCATTTCATTAGAATAGATTCCTAATGAGAATTACAAGAGTGCTTGGGTGGAGAGAGCAACAAAAAGCATAACACCTAGTTAGATAGCATCGACAATACTTTCAAAAGGGAGAGCAATTAAGCTATTGACAACAGTTGAGGACCGGATTTGCATGGAGCCGGTCCCCCCTCCAAAAGGCTTTGTATTATGGTTTCTCCCATCAAGAGAGACATTGTACAATACAATTCTTTGTGTTCCTTCAAGACTAGCTAGTGCAATGAAGATGGAAGCTTCATACACCAAGCAAAACACTTAATCAAACACAACTTGAATTATCCCCGTTCTCAGACCCAAGACCTCACACACCTTCGAAGATGGTGAGAGCTAGCAGGGTATGAGAGTAGATTGAGAAGAAAAAGAAGTATCTTACGAGAAAGATGTACATCTCCTCACATAATCACTCATATTAGCATAGCTTAGTAATTAGCTTGGTAGAGAAGATGAGCATGCATTGAAGCTTGGCTCTTGGTTGGATTTGCATCCATATGCCAAGAGAGTGTTGATGTAGGCTTCTATCTCACAAGCTTGGAGTAGGTGATGAGCTCTCCATTAAAGCTTGGGAGGAGATAGAGTATTCTTCCTTCACACATGGTCAAGTGTGAGTGTGTGTGTGTCAATGCCAAGCAAAAATCAGCCCCCCCTCTCTCTTGGGCGAGCCCTAGCTGCTAATTAGGTCTGGCTTTTGCCTCATTGGACCTCCCCAGGTCAAGCCAATAGGAATTAAGCAGCATAAGTGATAGCCTTCTGACATGTGTCCCCCTTTCCCCTTTTGTGAGAGCTTTAGGTAATTAAATAATTAAACTAAACTCTCATTGGACCCCTTTGCCTCCTGGCCAATAGGAATCAGGCAAGCCATGGGGCTCCTGAATGCTCATTGGACCCCTTGGGAGACTGCCCAATAGTCTTCTAGGAGACTTAATTCTCATTGGTTTCTTTTATTAAATGTTTTTAAATTAATTAAACTAGATTTACTCTAGCTTAATTCTCATTGGTCCACTTCAAGGGTCTTCCAATAGGAATTGGGCACACCTTGTGGGCATCTGGCCTAGGGAGCTGACATGTGTCCCTCATTCCCTTTGTGTAAAGGGAGCCTGTGTGTGTGTGTGTGTGGCTTTCTCTCTCATCCCCTAGCTTTGGGGCTCGCCCCCTCCCATGTAGGGATGTGCAAAGACTTTTTAGGGCACACACTAAGCATCCAATTTTCCCTAGGGTTGACCTTTGGACACAACCTTTGAATTTTGGAACCTTAGCATTTTGGAAGTCTTAATGGGCTGAACCTTAGGGTCTTTTTGGCCCATTGTTTCACATGGCTCTTTTGCAGATGGCCCCCCCTTTGGATCCCTATTTTCCCTCCTTTGGATCCCTACTGTGGCCGGTCTGCTAGCTTAACCAATATTCTAGCTTTTTCTCCCTTGGCACTTCCCCACATTAAATGATCAGTTTAATATGAGAAAATCATTTAGGAGAATTAGATATTGATTATTATGACATTACCTCTCTCTTGAAATCATAGTCGTCCTCGACTATGGTGTAGAGAAGATAAAGCATATGCATGAGTCCTTTTCTTTAGCGGGTAGAGGATCCCTATGTTACCCTACGACATCATTCCATAATGGATGACTAGTCCATTTGGCGCTTGAGAGCCTGAGGCTGCCGCAAGCATGTCTGCACATTAGTCCTATCAGTCTTCCATAGTAGAGTGACAAGCTCTACTTGGTGTTCGGGAGACGTCGTCTCCGCAAACTTGATCTAAGCATGCATACTACTTCATTTTTGTGCACAAATAAAGAAAAAGAGAGTCTTATAAGACAAAAATTTTTGTTCATTTTTAACATTTTGTACATTTGCTTACTCTTGGGAAGCATTGTAAGCATTGACAAGGTTTAGGTTATCCTTTAATTGTATGCCTTGCATCCATCTAGCATCTTCAAAAGGATAATTCTTAAACTTAATAAGATATCGTCGGATAGTCTTACCGCCTCTTAATACCTTGTCTTCATGTCGGAGAATGGACTCGGGCTGCAGCACCTCCTCGTGGTCCTCGATCTCCGGTGGATCTTCAATAGTTGGTTCTTGAGGTGGCTCTCCTTTGTAAGGCTTTAATAGGCTCACATGAAAAGCATTGTGTATGAGCCAATGATTGGGCAACTTAAGTTGATAGGCCATCTCATTGATTGGCCTAAGAATCTGGAAGGGACCATAATACCTTTTTGCTAGTTTAGCATAGTACTTTTGGTGGCCCGTAGGATTCTTGCCCGTCATGTGCCTTAATCGAGCCTTGGGAAACTTTAACAAGACCCAATCGTTTTCTTTAAAGGCTTGGGCTCTTCTGTGCTTGTCAGCAGCAGCCTTTTGCCTTTGCTGTGAGATAGAGATAGCATCCTTAATCTTTTGGAAAGATTCTTGTAGGTCTCGGCTATACTCATCTGCAGCGAAGATCTTCCCATGTACCTTAAGTAGCAAGGGACTTTTTGATCTTCCCTCAATTACCTCGAAAGGTGCTTTTCCTGTGGAAGTATGTACAGTGTTATTGTAAGCATACTCTACTAAGGGTAAGTACTTCTCCCATTGGGATCTTTGATCTACTTCCGTTACATAGGCTTTTAGTAGATCGAGAATGGTTAGGTTAGCTATTTCACTTTGGCCATCAGTTTGTGGATGATAGGCCGAAGAGAAGTTTAGCCTTGTTCCTAAATTCTCAAAGAGACCCTTCCAGAAATTACTGGTCATTCTAGGATCTCTATCCGACACTATGGACATTGGCAAGCCATGGTACTTGAAAATTTGTGAAATGAAGAGGGTTGCCATTTGATGGGCTTTGATAGTCTTTTTGACAGGTATAAAATGAGCTTGTTTACTGAACCTGTCTACTATCGTCCATATTCCCGTATTCCCATGGATAGACTTAGGCAATCCAAAGATAAAATCCATGGATATGCTCTCCCACGGTGAATTAGGGATTGGCAAGGGTTGAAGCAATCCAAGTTGCTTCCCTCTATCAAATTTTGTCTTTTGACATACCACACATTTGGAAACATACTCGTGTATGTTCACTTTCATGGTAGGCCAATAGAAATATGTTTCAATTCCCTTTAGGGTAGACTGAATCCCTCTATGCCCCGCATATGGGGGAGCATGAGATTCATACATTACTTTCTCACGTAGTGAGTTAGTAACGCATAGTCTATTGCCATAGAGAAGATAACCATCTTGTAAAGTAAATGGTTCTTCTTTCTTCCCTAATGCAAGGGCTGAAATCACATCTCTAAAATCGGGATCAATAGCATACTCATCTATCATTGAAGATAGATCATTGTGAGTTGCTATGGAAACCGCATTCACTCTCGGTCGTCTTGAGAGTGCATCGGCTACTTGATTATGCTTGCCAGCAATGTGAGCAATATGAAAATGAAATTGCGAAAGGAAATTTGCCCACCTCATTTGTTTGTCGGAGAGCTTGGTCTGCGTCATGAAGTACTTAAGACTTTGGTGATCCGTTCGCAGAATGAAAGGAGTCCCCAATAAATAGTGCTTCCATGAGTCTAAGGCATGTAGAACTGCAAGGAGTTCTTTTTCGTATATGCCTAGAGCTTGCTCAACAGGGTCGAGCCTTCGACTCTCATAGCCTATGGCGTGCCCTTCTTGGAGCAAAACAGCCCCAAGGCAATCACCACAAGCATCACATTGGACCTCAAATGGTTTTGAGAGATCCGGTAGTGTAAGCACAGGTTGAGAGATAAGCTTTTCTTTAAGCTTTTCGAAAGCATTGTTCTCCTTAGCAGACCACGTATACCTAACATTTTTCTTTGTTAGGTCATGTAATGGTCCCGCAATTTGTGAGAACTTTTCTATGAAGCGTCTATAGTATGCACACATACCTATAAAGCTTCTTAGTTCATGAAGATTCCTTGGTTTAGGCCATCCTTTTATTACCTCTAACTTGGATGGATCCATTTGGATTCCATCTTGAGAGATAATGTGACCTAAATATTGAATCTCTTGCAAGAAAAATTCACTTTTCTTTCGATTAACATAAAGTTTATTCTCTCTTAAAACTTGAAATATTACCTGGAGGTGTTGCTTGTGTTCCTCCAATGAATTAGAGTAGATGATAATATCATCAAAGAACACTCCAGTGAAGGTTCGATGAGGCCTGAACAGCTTCTCCATCAAGCGGTTAAATGTGGCTGGTGCATTAGTCAAGCCAAAAGGCATGACAATGTATTCGTAAAGACCAAATGTAGTACGAAATGCGGTCTTTACAATGTCTTGATCAACTATCCTTATTTGATGATAGCCACTTTTTAGGTCAATCCTACTGAAGTAGGTCGATCCTTGTAGCTTATCAAATAGGTCTTCTACCCGTGGAACGGGAAACCTATTCTTGATAGTGATCCTATTTAGTGCTCTATAGTCGACACACATACGATATGTGCCGTCTTTCTTTTGCACTAATAGCACAGGTGAGCAAAATGGAGATGAGCTAGGCCTAACCATGCCCTTCTCAACTAACTCATGCACTTGCCGCATAATCTCCTCTTGTTGAGCTTGAGAAACTCTATAAGGAGGTTTGTTAGGCGGTGAACTTCCTGGAAGAAGTTCAATTGCATGGTCGTCATTACCTCGTTTAGGAGGTAGCTCACAAGGGATGTCGTCAATAAAGACATCTTGAAACCCCTTGAGAAAATTGGATAACTCTAATTCCTTTTGGTTGCTTTTATTTTCTTTTGCTAAAGCATTAGGTTCATTTTGAGAATCTTTAACAAAAATCATGTACACGGAAATAGAGCTCTTTATTGACTTGTTGAAAGCTGGTGTATGTACAATGGGGATGGTGTTACCCATCTCCTTAGCATCTATATACATGTCCTTTTCCCTGAACTTAAAGGAGATTCTCCTTTCAGGAAATTTAACATGGGCAGCCAGGCGGTCAAACCATGGTGCCCCTAGGATTACATCCTCATGCTTGAGAGGAGAGATAAAGAAGTCCTCTTTGTCCACATAGCCTTGGACATGAAGCCTCAATTTCCCGATTAAGGGAGTGACTGAAGCTTCTTGCCCCTTGAAGGCACTGTCTGCGGGTAGGATATCTCCCATCTCGTAGGATTGTATGCCTAGCTTGGTGGCTAACTCCATAGATATGAAATTGTGAGTAGAACCAGGGTCAAAGAGAATAAAAGCATCATGTTCTCTTACCTTTCCCCAAGCATGGCATAGAGGAGATCCTTTGTGGTGAGTTTGGTGAATCTCCTCCTCTTGGATTTCAACCAAAGAAGCTCTAGGAGGATCTTGGCGGTTGTTCTTTTGGGGACAAGCGCGGTACGCATGCCCTTGTTCGCCGCACTTGAAACACCGGTTATCTTTACGATAACGCTCAAGCTCTTCAGGAGAGAGTTTATTCTTTCCTTTGTAAACTCCCTTCTCTTTAGCTTTGTTGGAAGTGCCCTTAGGAGACTTTTGGACATTGTCCTTCCCCTTAGGCTCATTGGAACCCTTGTTTTCCGGGGGCTTATTATTTCTTTTACCCCCCGTTTGGAAATTGATTCGCGAGGCCACCATAGTATGGTGTATTACCGCCGATATGGTACGTGGCCTTTGGGAGTTGACATACTCCGCCATTTCTTCGGTTAAGCCCGCACAAAATTGTTGCTTTTGCTCTCCAAAATCCAACTTTTTGAAGACAGTGGCTTTGAGTTGTAGGTCCCAAAACTTGTCTACATATTTGTGGATGGATTCATTGGGAGAGAGCTTTAAGCTTCGCCATTCGGTGAGTACTTTGTCTTTGGCATCGGTGGCCAAAAACTGCTTCATAATGGAAGCTCTTAAAGCCTTCCATGTTCGTGGAGCTTCACCGTTGGCTCGTAGGCTAGACCACCATTGTCTGGCGGACTTTTGAAAGTGCATAGCTACATGGCGTAGCTTAGAGGACTCCGTGAAGCCCTCATCTCCAAACGCCGCATCGAATTGCTGGATAAAGGCCAAAACTTTGTCTGTAGCACCGAAGGTGCCATCATAGGTAAGGAAAGAGATGCTCTTCCCTCCCTCTTTGAATTTCTTCAGCTTGGACGACCTCTTCCATGCGGCATAGGATTTCCTATGGCCTCTTCTTTTTGATGGTTCAAAAGTTGCACCATCACTTTCTTCAGAAGATGAAGAATTTGAAGAAGGTGGAGAAGAGGGTGACCTCTTTCTCGCCTTTTTCTTGTCTTGATCTTTGTCGTCTTCACCATAGCTTTCATAAGAGGAAGAGGATGAAGAAGATGGAGAAGAGGGTGTCCTCTTTCTCGCCTTTTTCTTCTCTTGCTTTTTATCATCCCTCTTTGAATTATGGCGTGGAGAAGAGTGTGATGGTCTTCTCCGCTTTGGTGGTGATGGAGAGCGTTTAGCCCGCCGTCTTCGTGGAGCCATCTCCGCCGAGGTGGCGGGAGACTCGCTTCTTTCTCGTTCCTTCGGTGGAGGCTCTTGAGTTCTCCTTTGGGAAGGAGATGCATCATCAAGAAGTAAGTTCTTGAGCCCTTCATATGGATTCTCTTCTTCTTCCGAATCGGAGAGAGACCTCTTTTGGTAGTCTCACAAGGAGGCTTCCTAGGTGTTCTCTCGTCATGGTGATGAGCTTGGAGAATCCCGTGAGCACGGAGCTGCCGTTGCACTTCACTTTGGAGAGATGGATTGCCCATGGCTTGTTGAAGCCTAGAAACAAGATAGTTAACAAGCATTGAAGCATCATTAGTAGCTTGCTCATGAGCAAAATCAAAGTTATCAACATTAATTTCACTCTCTTTACTATTGTCAGCCATTCTAACAACTTTTAGGTGTAAACTTTTTAGGTGTACTTTGGCACTTCAAGCCCTAGTTGCTACTCCTCTTTACCCCTTTAGAAAAAGCACTCAAGCTACTGTACCCGCGGCTCGAATACCATTAATTGCAAGGAATAGAAGAGAGGGTCTTTCGACACCAAAACAGCACCGGCTCCTGTCAAGCTTCTAATAGCTCAATAGTGGTTAAGCCGTAGGCAAGCCCCGTAGGACTCCACTATTAAGACCATAGCTCTCGACGGTGATGCCCCGTTAACTGCACAAAGGCAGGCGCACTGCAAGGCTGAAAAATCCCTATTCTACTTACTCACAGGCAATTAATAATACCAACCATTTGTAGCTAGCTTGAGGACCTCCCTTCTTGAGCAAGAAAAGAGAAACCTTGAGCTCTGATACCAATGTAACATTTAATGGCCTAAAATCTTATGTGTAGCGGAAATTAGCATGAACATAGTGGGCATTTCATTAGAATAGATTCCTAATGAGAATTACAAGAGTGCTTGGGTGGAGAGAGCAACAAAAAGCATAACACCTAGTTAGATAGCATCGACAATACTTTCAAAAGAGAGAGCAATTAAGCTATTGACAACAGTTGAGGACCGGATTTGCATGGAGCCGGTCCCCCCTCCAAAAGGCTTTGTATTATGGTTTCTCCCATCAAGAGAGACATTGTACAATACAATTCTTTGTGTTCCTTCAAGACTAGCTAGTGCAATGAAGATGGAAGCTTCATACACCAAGCAAAACACTTAATCAAACACAACTTGAATTATCCCCGTTCTCAGACCCAAGACCTCACACACCTTCGAAGATGGTGAGAGCTAGCAGGGTATGAGAGTAGATTGAGAGAAAAAGAAGTATCTTACGAGAAAGATGTACATCTCCTCACATAATCACTCATATTAGCATAGCTTAGTAATTAGCTTGGTAGAGAAGATGAGCATGCATTGAAGCTTGGCTCTTGGTTGGATTTGCATCCACATGCCAAGAGAGTGTTGATGTAGGCTTCTATCTCACAAGCTTGGAGTAGGTGATGAGCTCTCCATTAAAGCTTGGGAGGAGATAGAGTATTCTTCCTTCACACATGGTCAAGTGTGAGTGTGTGTGTGTCAATGCCAAGCAAAAATCAGCCCCCCCTCTCTCTTGGGCGAGCCCTAGCTGCTAATTAGGTCTGGCTTTTGCCTCATTGGACCTCCCCAGGTCAAGCCAATAGGAATTAAGCAGCATAAGTGATAGCCTTCTGACATGTGTCCCCTTTCCCCTTTTGTGAGAGCTTTAGGTAATTAAATAATTAAACTAAACTCTCATTGGACCCCTTTGCCTCCTGGCCAATAGGAATCAGGCAAGCCATGGGGCTCCTGAATGCTCATTGGACCCCTTGGGAGACTGCCCAATAGTCTTCTAGGAGACTTAATTCTCATTGGTTTCTTTTATTAAATGTTTTTAAATTAATTAAACTAGATTTACTCTAGCTTAATTCTCATTGGTCCACTTCAAGGGTCTTCCAATAGGAATTGGGCACACCTTGTGGGCATCTGGCCTAGGGAGCTGACATGTGTCCCTCATTCCCTTTGTGTAAAGGGAGCCTGTGTGTGTGTATGTGTGGCTTTCTCTCTCATCCCCTAGCTTTGGGGCTCGCCCCCTCCCATGTAGGGATGTGCAAAGACTTTTTAGGGCACACACTAAGCATCCAATTTTCCCTAGGGTTGACCTTTGGACACAACCTTTGAATTTTGGAACCTTAGCATTTTGGAAGTCTTAATGGGCTGAACCTTAGGGTCTTTTTGGCCCATTGTTTCACATGGCTCTTTTGCAGATGGCCCCCCCTTTGGATCCCTATTTTCCCTCCTTTGGATCCCTACTGTGGCCGGTCTGCTAGCTTAACCAATATTCTAGCTTTTTCTCCCTTGGCACTTCCCCACATTAAATGATCAGTTTAATATGAGAAAATCATTTAGGAGAATTAGATATTGATTATTATGACACATGCTCCATGGCTCCTTTTGAATCCAAAGGCCCAAAGGGAACTAAGAAAACATGTATATAGTATCTGTATTGAGCGTGACTATAGAAACTTTGATGATAGGTCCGTAGAATGGCAAAAATGCAACTTTTTTGTACCTTTTTTTTGCCCAAAAAAAAATTAGTGAGGTAAAAGAAACCATATGTTTTGGTCACCAACCCATTGAGGTTAACGGGGCATTTTATCTCATGTCCTACAAAAATCCCCACTCTTATTTATATGCAATCAACCGTAAGAAATTGTTGTTTTGGGCAAAATGCACTGGTCCATCAACTTTGGAGGCTTGTAGTGACCAAGGGATGAGAAAAATTACAAGTTTCTCATTTTTCCCATATGTAGTAGTTATTGAACTATAAGCTCATGAAAGGATTTTTCAAAATGAGTGGATCTACTATGGTTTTGGAAATTTTTCCCAAAACCCTGAAAGGACACTTTTATGTCCTGTTAGGTTACCATTCTAGTGTTAAAGGAATTCAACTCTTGGATAAAGGTGATCTGATTAAAGCTCCGTTCAATATGAACTTCCTTGATGACAAAAAATGCAGTTCGAATACATGTCTATATGTAAGAACAAAAGGTTGATGACCTTCAGTGAAAATAATGCTGACTATTACACTGAAACAATGTGGAATGTGTTCAAACCTTACCTTAAGTGTGCTTGCAGATTTTTAGATCCTAAAGCTACTTGCGAGTCGAGCATCATTTGGTTTGCCCATGCCATTTGGTATGCCCTCAATAATCTGCCTAGTATCTTTCCTGACAAAGCAGAAGAATTTCATCTCTCCCTCTTTTGATCATGGCTTGGTGGACAAGCTAAAGAGCTGGTCTTGGCTCAAATCGCCTTTATTCAGTACAGATCAATTATGCGTTGTCGTGCTGTGACACGTATATAGTGGTAACGCATGCTACAAGATCTATCTTGTAACTTTTTAGATACATAATTACATTTCCTATAATGTACATATGCATATTTAAGTATAATAATAAGCCTTGTATCTCATCCTATTATTTTTCTCAAGGGTAACCTATCCTTACTTTACCATCAGAAAATACTATGGGAAAAGCTCAATAGCTCCGCCTCTTTAACTTGGGGCAAAAAGCATTGATTCTTTATTTCTACTATCTCATTATCATCTCACACACTAGCTAGATCCTATATCTAGGGTAAACTCCAATATATATATATATATATTCTATGTATTTTTTATACTTTTCTTATATTTCTTTTTAAATAGCTACTAGGAGGGAATCAAATCCTAGTGGGACACTAGGTGGCATGATTTCAAAGATACACTTATTTTAATGCATTATTGCAAGCATGATTACAAAACTTTGTCAAGGAGCAATGTCATGCTTTCATATGGCATGAACTGTCCTTTGGAATTAAATGAAAGTCTAGGCTAAGGGGACCATGGGAAGACTTTTGCTGCCAGAAATGGACCCTATTTTGATGAATTTTTTATACAAGGTTCCAATCCGAATTGGAAAATGATTTTAAAATGAAAATCGTAGCTAATAAGCTGAAGTTTCTGCCCATATTTTTACTTTTTTATTTGGAACCACGGTTGAGGAGATATGATCAAAATACTGGACCCCAGTCTGCCCACATCATGCAGGGACAACTCATTTCCAACTTTTCCAATTCCTATTCACACTGGCTCCTCTCTTCTTGTGTAAACCCTTGGGGGTTCCCTTCACCTATAAAAGGGGACCTCTTCTTCCTTGAAAAAGAACTCAAGCATTCAAGCCATTGATGAGAGGAATTCTTGAGGGAGTGAGTAGTAATGCCTAATTGTACTTAGCCCCATTAACATAAGCCCAAGCCTACACTTTCTCCTAGAGGAAGACTAGCCATTCTTGTACGCTATCCTTGGAAGATCAACTCTAATCAAAGAAGGTGTTGTACTTGGCGCATCAATCAAAGTGGAGTGCTCCCCTCTTCTTCTCTCTCTATCAATAATGGTGCCAAAGGGTTTGTCAAGTAAGATGTGTTCTACATTGATGTTTTCTTGATTTCTTGTTGTTTTCTTTTTCATCTCTAATCCGATATATATATATATATATATATATATATATGTATGTATCTAATCTCATCTCCTTAACCAAACATATCTCTCTCATTCTTAGTAATTCATCCTCTCTGCAAATTCTAGGTTCTCTTTTCTACAGGTACATCTCTCCCCGCAGTATCCTTATTGCCTACGAGCAAGAATAGGGCTTGGGAGGAAAACTTCTCATCTCTTCACTTCTCTCATATCTACATTTCTCACATACTATCCTAAATGAATAACCCACATGATGATCATTTCTATCGCTTTCACTCTGTACGATCTATTAGAATTAACGTATGGATTAGCCGAAAAATACACTTTCAACAACGTATAGTGTTTCTCTTTGGCCCAGAAAGGCTTAATGAAATACTTCTATCACCGGATCCCATCATACTACCTCTCATAGACTATAACTTTTCTTTTGACGTAAGCGTAGTTATCTTGCTATGAACCAAGAGGATTTGTACACACAATTAATCCCAATCACTAGACAAAATATATATATTATGGTAAGCACAAAACTACAATTCCAAAGAACAATTCGTAGCCTATTTGGTCAGTCAAGATTGAATGCCATTAACTCATCTATTAACCCTTTCATATTACCCATGATACGATATGACCATAGCCTTGATGTTTTCATCTTCGTATTGTTTTGACATTCTCTTTTGTGTTCTTTCTTTGTGTGTGTGAGTGCAAGAGAGAAAGAGTGAGTCTTCTTTGATTGCACTTCTTTTCAAACCCTAGTCTTCATGGCATCTATGGTTTAAGTCCTTCATATAGTTTTTGTTGAGTTCTCTCACAAACTCTCATAGCCATAAGCCCGGTGCTTTCCTGGCAAGACCGCAAATTTCTCGACAGCGTGACACTCTCCAGGAACTTGGTTCTGATGAGTGCGTCACACTACTAACCACATATGGAGGATACAAAGGAATCAAAAGCATGGTTGGGCAAATCAATCCTAATATTGATGATGAAGAATCTCGAGTTTCAAAATGCCCCAACACTCTTGTCTCTCTGTCTACGTCTTACACCTCTTTCTTGATTCCCTCCTCGAGTGATTCCGTTTTTGGGAGGGGGAGAGGTAGAAGTTATGTTAGAGGCCGTGGTAGAAACCTACCAATCAGAAATCTTTTGGATATGTAATGTGCAGGTACTGAGGAATGCCTGTGTGGTAGCCTTTACCTACCTTCGAAGGATGAAGCGTGTAATCGAATTTTTGTACATTGCTTGTTTACCAGCAAGATTTTGGATTTCTTTACTCCCTAAGCTATCTTTACAGAATGCCTTAGACATGTTTTTGGATCTAATATATTTCTAAAGGATGTGATGTTTGGTTGGAAATACTTGCCACCTATCAAGAATCTATTTTATTCAAATAAGTTCCACGATATGGATGAGGTTCCTATTTGTTCTTGTCACCTATTTCTGAAGTTTTGTAAGACTTTCACTGATTTTGGCTCACATGTATGTACGTCTAACACTGAAATTATATCGAATACTTTGGTTAGGAACCTCTTGAATAAAGGCTTGAATCATATTCCTCCTTTTCCACTTAATCCTCAACTTGCCTTAGTGGCTCTACTTGAATGCCTGGCCAACTTGGCCTTAAAAATCCAGCTGGAGTCGGATGCTTACATTCTACTGATCTCAACCCTCAAAGAACTTTTTGGAAAAGGATCAGTCTTATGCCGCAAGTATGGCTAAGTACTGATACTACCTGGCTTACGCCTAATATGAAGAAGTCCATTTCTGATGTTAAAGAGAAATGGTTTATTATAGGCCTTGATAAAGCATCGAATACTGCTTCCTTTATATGTAAAAAGTTAGCATTTGAGTCTGCATTTGCTAGACTCAATGGCTTGGATTTTTTTAAAATTGATACCTCTCCGATTTGTACTGCTACACTCGTAAATGAAGAGCTATCAGAATTAGGATATTGTCCTAACACTTTGAAAATTCCTATACTCTTTCCAACGTATAAAAATCATAAACATAAATTTAGATGGATTTCTGACGCATCCAATTGCCTTTTTTCCTTGATTACGAATGACATCACCTGCTGCTTAAATTATATTCTGCTTGAATTAGAAGAAATTTGCACCATCAAGCGTAATGATCTTAAACTATTCAGAAATATAGATTGTTGCCCGTTTTGGATCATAAAAAATGCGGCGGAGTTGACTATTAACCTCTCAGAAAATATTTTTTCTATTTTTACCGCAGACATAACACAATTTTATGAGAATATTCCTCTAAAAGGACTCGATGGTCTGCTTAATACACTTTCTACTCTTATTAAGTTGGCCTTTTCTCACAGAGAGAGATTAGGATATACATGTATCTCAACTAAAAGGCCTATAGGTTGGTTAAAAAAGTCTAATAAATCCTCACCTTTCATCTTCAAAGAAGAAGATTTATATAAATATGTGTCTTGGCTCTTTAACAACACTTGTATCCAAGTAGGAGCTACCTGCTACTACAAGCAGATCTTAGGGATCCCAATGGGTTTTTCGTGCTCTCCGATTATGTGTAATCTCTATCTGTGTCACTTCGAATGCCAATGGCTCTTGAAAATGTTTAGCAACCCAGCCAATACTACGTCACTCTCACACTTTTGTCATTCATTTAGGTTTATGGATGACTTGCGTAGCCTTCACAATCCATTGTTCTTGGAAACACTTAAAGATATTTATCCACCATGTCTTAACATTGAATCGACCTTCTCAGATAGAGTAATATGGCTTGACAAATGGGTCATTTCCAAGACGCACTTTCTGAATATTGAGATTACTCTGACCTCCCAATTCATGGGTAATTTTTATACTCATTTCTTTTGGAAAAGAGAAAATCTCAATCTCATATCTTGTGAATTCACAAAAAGGAAAAGCAATAGACCCTTCAAAAACTCATTACACACCTGTCTAGGTATGCTTTTTCTTATTATGTATGCCTCATCAGAGAGCTTTATTGCTTTTGAAGAAATCATGACTCTTGTCACCAAATTCATTAATAACGTGTTTTCTAAAAGAGACCTTATTGCTTGTATCTGTAATTCCCTAAAAAAACACAACTGGTCTGGACTTAAGTTTGACTTGCAGAATTTGATTAGCCTTCTTGAACCACAATAAGAGGATTAAAAGACTCTAATTTATACTTAAGGTAGTAGGCCCATATTCTATGGGTCTACTACCTATTAGAATATGGTGCCTGGGAAAGGGTGGGCACACACACACACACACACACACACACACACACACACACACACACACACACACACACACACACACACACACACACACACACACACACACACACACACACACACACACACACACACACACACACACAAAACTTCATGTGTCTTGTCTCTTACTTCGCCACTTTATTTAAGATGGAAAAGCCTGATTTCTAGAAAGAAAAAACCCCCTTTTTTTGTTTTTTTCTCCCATACATATCAAGTAAACCTTCCATTACATGATCGCACAAACAACTATCGCAGTAATAGCAGGTGTTTGGACGCTCAGCCAGAGGTAGGATACGGATTGTCAAGACCACACCATACTCTTAGTGCGGGGAGTGCAATTAAAATACCCTCGTAGTGGCTGCCGGCCATATCCACGATACAAAAAATCTTTTGTGGAGGAAGAAACTGTGCTAGCAGATATAATCGTTCAGAAAAACCTTGCTTCTTTGAATGTTCTACATAATAGTATTGTGCCCCTAGGCCCATTCCTTCTGCCGCCATAGCCAGACGGATATTATTCTTAAAATGCTCTCGACCCCAAAGAGTCACCCGCGTCACTCCATCCCTATATGTCCACCACTTAGTCTGAGCAACTGATGTTCCTAATTGCGGAAATAAATGATGTTCATAACGGAGTAGTGTGGTTCTCTTAGTAGACTCATTCGACTGCTAGAGATGGGCAATGGATATTGCTAAAATCTGATAATCACTAGAAGTCATAGCATATGGTGGATGAAAAAACTCTCAGAAGGCTACTCAAGGCCAATTTTGTGCACTCACCCTTTTCAAAAAGATTTCCCGTCTTTTATAGACCTACACTGATACCTATACTCAATGTATATTGCTTCAAAATTCCCAAAATTATTTACTCCCTCACTTTCTCTCACTTGGTAGTGACTGGCAAAATGTCTACTCTCTTAATGTGTCTAATTTACATGGCTTTCTAATTATAGTTGCATTAGAAATATCGGTGTGTACAGATGGTCTTTTCACCCATTGATGTGAACAGTTGTGTGTTTAGTAAATTTGTCTACTGGGCTTTTCGACCACTCGACAGCCGGTAAGAATACTTGGCTATCTACCAACTTGGTTAATAAAGCATATTTGGCTCATTTTTTTTGGGTATGCCTTTTAACTTATTGATTGTTTTATCCTCAGTTACCTTAGGGTAATTTATCCCTTGATGCTCAAATCGGTGTGATGTGTGTAAATATCTCTGCAAAAATGTTCTCTGTAGGTTACTGCCGCATGGCTTTGTCTACATAATAAGAGTGGCTGAGTGTGCATATATTGTGTGGAAGGATCCTACGCTGGTCACTTGCATCCGGATCCTGTGCTGTATATAATCCCTATATAGGGGGTCTTCAATGCCGACCTCGTTGGGCTGTAGTACCTGCTTGATTCTGGCCCATTGTGCTATGGAGTAGCTTCATCTCCTATAAATACCCTGGAAGGTGAGTCTTTATGCTCATTTTTGAAAATTGGGCATATGCACATTTACAAAAAAACTGAATCTAGGCATAATTGTTTCTTGGAACTTGTATACACTACATGAGTATTGAACCTCACTGCAAACTTGAAAAACTTGTTGAGAACCTCACTGAAAAGAATTATAAGTTGAGAACTCACACTTGTGGGGGTTGAACAGTTATGTGTTTAGATTTTGATAAATGCCTTTCTATATTAACCTTGATTACCATAAAGTGCCTTGAAACCTCCCGTGAAGGGCTCTAATAAGCTGGCTTACGTTTGAGTACTTGAAATATCACTGAAAGAAGGGTAAATTCTGTCAATTTTTTGCAATCGTAAGAGTATCTTAATGGTTTCTTTTAAAATGAAAAGAGATTTTAAACCGTGTTGCTTACCTTTGTTGGACACAAAAATACCTCGACTTGCTATAAGGGCTGACAATATTTATTGAACATTATATTGAGCCTCTGCTAAACCAGGTTTGGCTTGATGGTTTTTTAACTTTAAAGTTGTTTACAATTTTTACTTGTGAATATTTTATCTTTAATTGGTTGCTAGAGCCTTAAACCTCATGTGAGGGTCTCAACAGAGATGGCATGGATTGGATAATTGAAAAATTGTCCGTTTTCCAAAGGAGATGCTGCCCAAATTTTTATGTTTCAGAGATTAGTAAACTAGAAGATGGAATAATATGTAAATTCTGGACATTCGCCTGTTGTGGGGATCTTGGCTTACAAGGGTACCTCATAACATAGAAGTAAGAAGATTTTCACTGTGTTCGAGTAGGAATTGATAAACATACACGGTCTTAAAAAAATATATCCAAAATGCGGTTCATTTTATCTTATCATATATCTAATCTCTACTTAGCTGTTAGTTTTTTTGTAATTTTGGACACCGATAACAAGGGGAAGGAGTCATTGACACCTGTCTTCCCAAGTAATGCCAATACTGACATACTTGTGTGCTTGGATGGTGCAGGTAAGAGGCTCCTTCCTTGGGATTACGAAAAAAATTGCAGTAATAGTTGGAGATTATCCAGTGTTTGGTTTTATTTTTAACAATGTATAGATGGTACTTGTAAACACATCTTTGATAAGTATATATATGCGTAATGTGTACAATTGTTATCAATACATCCAGTCTAAATGTTGTCAATTTTACATTCTTGTCTTTGTTATTTTTTTTTACTATAAAGACATATTTGTATGTATTTATGTAACCCTTGTCTGTTCTCTAATCCCATTGTATGGTTCAATAGTTTGTTAAATCAAACTGTTGTTAGATAATCAATCATTAAAAAAAAAAAAAAACACACACACACACACACACACACACAAGTTTTGCATTGAGTAAGTCGGTGAATTTAGTTGCACTTGAGCCGCGGTTGTACACGCGTGAGGTGACAAAGTTGGCAAAAATGCGGCTACACGTTCAAAGGCAAGCAGCTTGTCCACGTGTGGAAGTGTCCAACGTTAGAGAAATTTTTAAGCCCAATAATAAAGTAGTATAGATGTATTGCATTGACGTTTATCAATGATGGTCAATCTTGTGTCCAAATTGAGTTCTAATTTATCTCTCTCCTTTTACTTCTATTTTTGTTTATGGATTGTCCGACTGTGGTATTGAGGTTTTGGAGTTTTATTTTTATTTTTTGTTTTGGGGGGGGGGGGGGGGGGGGGGGAATAACTTGCCCTCCAATGCTCATATGAGGGGGAGTCTTTGGAGAAAATCTCTCCTAGCCCCCCCCCCCCCCTTAGAGTTCACAGATGCCCCTCGGGGTAACTCGCAACCAATTACCAACCGCTGCAAGCATTTGTGGTGGTGGCAGGGGCATCTGGAAACTCAAGTGGCCATTTGGGGGGCCTAGGAGACATTGTCTCCAGAGCCCTGTTCTCATATGAGCATAGGAGGACAAGGTTCCCCCACCATTTCATTATGGGATGGGTTCCCGAGAGAGCGAGAGAGAGAGAGAGAGAGAGAGAGAGAGAGAGAGAGAGAGAGAGAGAGGAGGAGGGGGGGGGAGTAATAACTTGCCCTTCAGTGCTCATATGAGGGGGATCCGTTGGAGAAAATCTCTCCTAGGAGCCCCCCTAGAGTTCACAGATGCCCCTAGGGGTAACTTGCAACCAATTACTAACCCCTGTAAGCATCTGTGGTAGGGGCATCTGGCAACTTGAGAGGTCACTTGGAGGGCCTAGGAGACATTGTCTCCAGAGTCCTGTTCTCATAAGAGCACGGGAGTGCAAGATCCCCCTGCCATTTCATTATGGGATGGTTTCCCTTGAGAGAGAGGGAAAAGGGGGAGGGGGGGGGGGGGGGGGGGGGGGGGGCGGGGCGGGGTAAGTAATAACTTGCCCTCACATGCCCAAAGGAGGGGGAGCCTTTGGAGAAAATCTCTCCTAGGACCACCCCCCCCCCCCCCCCCCCCCCCCCCTAAAGTTCACAGATGCCCCTAGGGGTAACTTGCAACCAATTATCAACCCTCGCAAGCATTTGTGGCAAGGGCATCTGACAACTCGAGAGGCCATTTGGGGGGCCTAGGAGACATTGTCTCCAGAGGCTTGTCCTCATATGAGCATGGGAGGGCAAGGTTCCCCCACCGTGTCACTATGGGATGGGTTCCCTCTTGAGAGGAGATCTATGGCCCAAATAGGCATCACGGAGTGGCTTTGGTCTACGTTGTTTGATCAAATTAGTGAATTGGGGGTGGGGGGGGGGGAGTAAACTAAGGTAGTGTACATCCATTGTGCCATCATAGACACCTACACACAATAGCATGGTGGTAGCGTACTAAGGTAGTGTACACCCATTGTGCCATCATAGACACCTGCACGCAATAGCATGGTGCTAAGGCATTCGTGGGGAAACCATGAGACCTTGCGTGGTGATGCAAGGGTAAAAAACTAGGAGTGTGAACTAGGGCCACCATTTTTGAGCCATAGTTCACTCCTAGTTCACTAATGCGATAAGATTATAGAGAACAAAGCCACATTGCATGGCCTAATCTAGGCCCTAATCCCCCCAAAACACACCACGCACTCCATAGTACAAGAAGCACAATTGTGAGACAATTTGAAGACTAAAATGAAAGTACAAGATAATTTTTAAATTCCACGTTTGAAATTACAAGAGAATTTAGGCTTGGTCAAGGCTTGGCACGTCACCCCTCACGTGAACATCCTCCAAGCCAGTAGCCTGCATAACTCTTACACTAAGGCTATGGTCACGTGAGGCTTAGTTTTCGGTTCTTTTTGCCGACCATATCTGACGTTTGCTAGCTTTTGATAGTTGTTGACCGGCTTTGTTCTCTAACTATGCCTAAAAAGGTATAGTCACAAAACTCTTCCCGATCACTACCGATCAACACCAAGTTTCTCTCTCCTGCTTGCACATATTCTTCATCTCTCTACCTGTTGTTGACGGTGGATGTTCTGAGCTCTTGTCAGAGACTTCCGAGGCTTAGTTCTAACTAAGCCTCGCGTGACCATGCCCTAAACAATACCTGACCACAAAAGTGAGTCATAAAAGTCAAAGTAGCAAGTGTTCTATGTAGAAGGTATACAATCTAGGAGGCTTGTGAAATTGTGGATAAGTTGAGGATGCGGCTCATAGACTTCAAAAAGGAGACACCAAAGGCCCCCACAAGGAGTGAAGTCCTTGTGAATTATGGCCATGGAATGAACGTGCCGCTTTCCAAGATCCCTAGCGACAATTGTCATCCAATATAGTGACCGACAACTACACAAAAAGCATTGGAGCCTCTTTAAGAAAATGGTTGATTTCCCTTGTGTAAGTAGCAGAGTACGTCACATGGCACCCACAACGATTGTGGTGCGGCGGAATCAACACTCTATGCTTGTCAATATATGTGCTAATGTAGTCAAGGATTGGTTGATTGACAGCGGAACTGAAACTAATTGTAACATTGCTGTCAAGGTGGTGAGAAAACTACCCTCAAACCCCTCCCCCCCCCCCCCTCTCTCTCTCTCTCTCTCTCTCTCTCTGTGCATTGTTCCTCAGTCAGCCCCTCAGTTGCATGAATCCTACGCCTATCAACATCACACGTATGTTTTGTGGTGCCTACAATTCAAGTGCGAATCACCAACTTCTAGCCTCTAGTATGTATCAATTGAAGCATGAGGGTGTCTCTCAAATGCAAGAGCGCACACAAAGAGAGAGAGAGAGAGAGAGAGAGAGAGAGAGAGAGAGAGAGAGAGAGACCATCACAGATTCGCAACCATGTGTGACCTTAGTTCTTCTAAGAAACTGAGCAATGAAATGTAGGGCTCTAGTGCATAGAGGAGCTTGTGACCTACACTCTCTTCGGTGGCAGGGTTCTTATCATAAAAAATGACTATACTCTATACTCTCTCTCTCTCTCTCTCTCTCTCTCTCTCTCTCTCCCCCCCCCCCCCCCCCCCCCCCCCCCCCCCCCCCCCCCCCCCCCCCACCCCACCCACTCCGGCACAATATCATGGGCTGGGAGTGTTTTATTTGTAGATCGAGAGACACAGAGAGGGGGCACTATAGGAGCTGACAACATAAAGGGGATTACAAATGAGATAGATAATGGATTTCTTTTAGAGATTCACCCCACCACTTACTACCACACAACACAACTCACACTGAAAAGAGCCAAGAGCCTAAGAGATAGCTAGAGAAAGATAGTGCACTCGTTTTCAAGAGCCAATACTCCACCATAGAGAAGTGGTAGAGATCACACATCGATACCACCGAGAGATGGAGGCAAGGATCACCAAACTTTGAGTGGGCCTTGATAGAGTATTTAGGGAATTCTTCGCCCCAACTTCACTTTATCCCCCATCGACACACAATGAAGATAGCTGCATATGTTCCTTGTACATACCCGATGCATGTAGTGATGCATTACTTCTAGTGAGCAAGCTCCATCTCGCCTCATTTCCCCACCATACCTTTGTTGTAGTTATACCATTGTACACCATGGATTGTACCACCTCTCACAGTCGCTTCTAGCTCCCCTAGCTAGTAGTTAGAAGTTTTCTTGCCTTTTCAAGTTCACTATTCATTTGATGTTGTTTTTGATAGTGAGCTCCTCAAGCGTAGGTAATTGCATATCGAGGAATTCCCTCACTCCACATCTCTAGAAACAAATCACAGCTTCCTCCCCTACCCTCTTGGACATATGCCATGATCAATGTGTCCCAAGGGAAAATGCTTCGGATAGGGAGTTCTCAAGCATAGGTGAAGGTGATTGCATTTGAAGGGATGCCCTCACTTTGTATATGCTAAAGAAAATCCAAAGCCTCCTCGTCTTGCGCCTCTTGTGCTCATGCCACAATTAATGCAATTTAGGAGAGGAAATTCTGGATGTAAGGCTCCTACGTGAAGTGCACGTGCGAGAGCGTGTGTGTGTGTGTGTGCAGCAATGGAGAAGAGAGGAGACACAGGTTTGGGTGGACTCCAAACACAATAGTGTTAGGGTTATGAGTCCTTATTCTTTTATGTAGAATGAATGGTTAGTGTTAGTTCCCGGGAGTCTTTGGCCGCCCAACACTTAGGCGCGGCACATTGGGCTTTACCACCCCAACAACCTCCCACTTAAAGGACAATGTGCCTTTAAGCTGGGGTGACAATGTATATAGACATACAATACAGGTAGACAATGACCATGATCATCTACCCAATGCCGATGAGTGCGCGACAATGTGCAAAACTCTCTGAAGGTAAGCCCTTTGTGAGCAAATTAGCAAGATTCTAAGTGGTGTGAATCTTGGCAAGCTGCAATCACTTGTCCTCAAGTACCTCATGAATGAAGTGATACTTCACATCCACATGCTTTGTCTTTGCATGAAACACTAGATTCTTTGCCAATTGTATAGCACTTTGGTTATCACAATGTAACACATGCATCTCAACATTGATTCCCAAGTCTCCCACTAGCCAACCTAGCCATATAGCTTCCTTGCAAGCTTCTGAAGCTGCAACATATTCAGCCTCTGTAGTAGACAAGGTAGCACAATCTTGCAAACGAGATCGCCATGAAACTGCACCTCCAGTGAATTCAAAAACATAGCTTGAAGAGGACCTTCTCTTGTCCAAGTCTTCTACATAATGTGCATCCGTGTAACCCATTACACATGCTTCCTTTCTTCCAAAGCAAATGCACATGTCTTTTGTACCATTCAAATATCACATAACCCCTTTCACTACCTCCCAATGTTTCTTGCATGGATTTGCGAGTACAACATAGTAAGGGGGAGAACTTAGAGCTGAGAAAACTGCCTCTTTCTCACTCTTAGGTCTCTCGCTCTAATTGACTCCCGCTCCTTCTTGACCATGTATGCCCAAGAGCCCGTAGCGACATTATGCCATCATAACATTGGTATGAGAGATTCGTTCGATTTTAGGGGTAGCCGAGCACGTGAAGCGGGCTCGGTGCACCTTAGCTCTATTTGTTATTATCTAGAAGGTGTGGATAAGTCTGGCGTATGGAGCTAAGAGGACAAGTAATCTCCGGCTATGAGGAAGAAGAGGGGAGCTCAGGAGCTCCATAGCTTAGGTTTGGAAAAGGGGGCTTGCTCTTTATCTATTTTCTTTCTTGCACTCTAGGAAATCCTTGATTCACACCCATAATCTCTCTCTCTCTCTCTCTCTCTCTCTCTCTCTCTCTCTCTCTTGAATAACAGGTCTTGAGTTCAACTCTCCTCGTCGAATAGGTCGTTAAGGTCTGTTGGAATAGTTTTCTACGACGTTAAAATTCTCTTCTTCATCTTCTTTTCTCTCTCTCTCTCTCTCTCTCTCTCTCTCTCTCTCTCTCTCATAGACAATGGAGAGCGAGTACAACATAGTAAGGGGGAGAACTTAGAGCCTAGACAACTGCCTCTTTCTCACTCCCGCTCTAAGATCCCGCTCCTTCTTGACCATGTGTGCCCAAGAGCCATTGGCTGCTCGTTGCCACTATCTCCCCCACTGAATTGGTAGCTCCTCCAATACCCTGTAGCATAGCAAGATGTCAGCCATGGTAGCACCCAGACACCATTCAACTCTTGTTGCACCTGTTGTGGTGCAGCACCCAACCACCATTTTTTGTCCCGTCCAACACCGCCCAGTGCTTCTTGCCGCCATCGCAGTTGTGTGGTCTGCACTCACCGCGCCTACCTGTAGGAACTTGCTAGCACCACCCTAAACCTCTGGCAGTGGAGGAGGAGAAACGTTAACATCCATGGAAGCTGAGGTGCCATGCACTATGGGACAATCCTGCCCCTGTACTTGGCTATCTACTTGACTGCCAGCTACACCATGTCGAAGTGCTTTAAAGGGGGTTTGCAGCAGCTACCGTTGTCATTTGACAGTGCATAGTTGGACGGACAAAAGTTGATGGCCGAGATGATGATGGATTTTCCACCAAGAAAGCACCACTCTGACTGAATATCGCTCCCGCATGCCAGCTCAAAACATCCCCTGCATGTGCCACCCCCATTGAAGAGCATTGTGCTCAATGCTATCGTGTTGGTGTCGTAGCCCTGACTGTATAGATTGCCATACCCACACGCTCCAACTGCGACACAATGTTCACCACGACATTAATCACAACCCCATTCACATGTTTACCAGCCTGCAGGTGTATATCAATATCAACAAATACTGCTGCTTACCCATTGTGCCCAATGTGTTGCTGCCTCCATAGAACGTGGCGTGTACCTCCTGCCAAGCGTCAAGCCCACAAGAGATCCACTGAGCTACCACCCAACATACCAAGCTGACCACCACGGTCCTTAGGTTGTCGAGAGACCTTCTCTGATGCATCGTTCACGCGAGCTTCTCAGCTCAAACAAAATGGCGCAACCAGTTTTGTAGCCAAGGCAATTCAGATCATGGCAATTGTGGGTGCTCCTCACCGAAAAGAGAGAGAGAGACATGTACGTGCGCAGGTCAAGGAAATATAACTAACTCACTCACTCACTCACTCACAGCGACACAAAGCAATGGCCTCGTTGTCACCTTCGGCCACCAGCACTGCAGGCCGTGCGAAACTCTCGAAGGCTGCACCGTCGCACGTTTTCTTTGATGATAATAAAGCATCCCTCTCACTCTGAGAACCAGCGCACTCTATTCTAATTTCTCCCTCTCTTCAATCTGCACGGTGCCTCGCTCTGTTTGCGCAGGGCACACTGGTGACTACTTGAAGGTGCCGACACACGGGGGCTGTTGCCTCGCTGGGTGGCCGAGGACTGCAAGGCGCACAGACCGGAACACTCCTGGAGTCCTCGGATCAAGCAAATTGCACCATGCGGAAAAAAGGATGACCCCCCCTTTTATTATAGTATAGATATAGATAATAAAGCATCCCTCTCACTCTCTGAGAACCAGCGCACTCTATTCTAATTTCTCCCTCTCTTCAATCTGCACGGTGCCTCGCTCTGTTTGCGCAGGGCACACTGGTGACTACTTGAAGGTGCTGACACACGGGGGTTGTTGCCTCGCTGGGTGGCCGAGGACTGCAGGGTGCACAGATCGGAACACTCCTGGAGTCCTCGGATCAAGCAAATTGCACCATGTGGCAAAAGGGGGAGGGATTCTATTATAGTATAGATATAATGGTTATGATAACCTCAATTTGCTACAGTGTCTCCAAGTGGTTTTTTGGACATTATCTTTTATGTTTTTGAAATATATTGTAGTGTAGATAGTTTATTGTAATAATTTTTTTAAGAAACATAATAACTTATTATGATAACAAATGTTTAAAAAAATTTAGTCACTTTCTTGTTTTCTCTCACAAAAAAACCTTTTATTATTAAATTCTTATGATAGCCTTATGTAGGCCATAGTGAGATTTCACCTTGTTTCTTCATTATTTGGAGAAAGCATTTGGTCTCCGACTCAGTGAGTGTGCTTTGTGCCACTACCAATGCTGCGCTAATCAATCCCGCCTCACACCCTCTTGATATCACGCTTCTATCACTCGGTGAATCCCTTAGGGATACCGTGGCACTTCACTAGGAGGTGAAGATTAAAGTTGAGCATCCCACACCGCTTCCACGACCTGCTATAACCACACTCGGCCCTACCTCTTCCATCCTCCTTGACGAAAAGATGCACAACGCTGAAGATGACCACAAGAAGGAGGTACTTTTTTAGTTGTGATTAGGGTTTGGCTGTTATTCTCATGAATAAATCTTCTTACATATCTTCTTATGCATGTGGTGGAGTTGGAAGAGTGTGTAGGAGAAGGTGGTGACGATAGGATTGCTGACATTGGGTGACAGTTGTCATTGGGGCACTTCCTTGGAAAGCTGCTCGTCGATGCCATGGCCATAATCCACAACGACTACACTCCTTGTGGGTATTTTGTTGCCTCCTTTTTGAAGTCTATGAGCCACATCCTGTGTTTATCCACAATTTCACAAGCCTCCCAAATTGCATACCTTGTACATAGAACACTTTCTACTTTGACTTTTACGACTCACTCTCGTGGTCGTGTATTGTGTGGTGTAGGAGTTAGTTAAGCTATTGGCTTGGAGGATGTTCACCAAGTTGCCCAAAGCATCCGAAAGAAAGAGCTCCCAAATGCTGAGGGGCAACGTGCTAAGGCCTAGCTTCTCTTGTAATTTCAAACATGGAATAAAAAAAATCTCTGTACTTTCAATTTAGTCTTCAAATTGTGTCACAAATTTGTACTCATTTTCTTCTTGTACTCGCCTATGGAGTGCACCGTATGTTTTGTTGGTGGTGGGGAGGGGACTTGTTGCTATATATCACAAGGTCCCACAACGGGGATCGATCAGGCGATGCAGTGTGGCTTTGTTCTTTGTCATCTTATTGTATTACACTACAAGAGGCTCTTCATATTAGCGACGCTCACACAGCGACGCTCAAAAAAAAAAATTCCCGGCGTCGTTATGAGCGTCGCTATAAGCGTCGCTATGAGCGTCGCAAATTTACAAAGAAATTTGCGACGCTCATAGCGACGCTTATAGCGACGCTCATAGCGACGCCAGCTGGGGTAAAAAAAATAACCGAGCGCGCCCAAAAACTCAGATCTCAGATCTGAGTTTTTCGGCGCCCTCAAGCAAAGAGCAGGTAACGCTCTCCCTCACTCTCTCTCTCTCTCTCTCTCTCTCTCTCTTTTTCTTTTACGCACACACACACACACACACACGAGGAGAGGAAGGAGAGCCAGGTATGCTCCTTCCCTCTCCTCATTCTCATGTTCCCTTCCCCTCTTTCTCTCTCCCTCTCTCTCTCTCTCACACACACACACATACACACACACACATAGTGTTTTTGAGAGAGAGAGAGAGAGAGAGAGAGAGAGAGAGCGAGAGAGAGTGCAAAAACGCACACACATACATAAACAAAGAATGCACACACACATTGAGAGAGAAAGAGAGAGAGAGAGAGAGCATGCATAAACAAAAAACGCACGCATTGAGAGAGGAAAAGAGAGAGAGAACATGCATAAACAAAAAACGCACACATTGAGAGAGGAAAAGAGAAAGAAAACATGCATACGATCCAAAAAAACGCACACACATTGAGAGAGAAAGAAAGAGAAACTAAGGGAGCGTCGTAGGAAACTAATTAAAATTAAAAGACCTAAAGATCTAGCCGACGAGGAGTTGAACTGAAGACCTATTATTCAAGAGAGAAATGGCATAATCAATCTATCATACTTGGCATGGGTGATAGAAAGGTTATACCATTTATCTCTTTTTATTGGCACACACATCCACACACGCGCACACACACAGGAAGAAGAGAGTTATAACGTCGTAGGAAACTATCTTAAAAGACGTTAAAGATTAGGTTATATGTAGACTTACATTAAATTAAATTTAGGTTTATTTTTAACTAGATTTACGTTTATTTAAGCTAGATTTAGATTTACGTTATATTAGATTAGATGCGGGTCTCCATAGACTACGATGCCTGCATGAAGCGGGTGAAGACAGCCCTCAATGGAATATAGGGTATTGCTGCCTTCACTCATGGTGGGCTCCGTCGATCCAAAAGTACTGGTGAAATGTCTTCAGAAGATAGGGAAGAAGGTGGATCTTCAGGGCGGCAAGAGTCACTACATCCCCGACACAATGACCATCTAAACAACCTCTAGTCATTAGACTTACGTTAAATTAGATTTAGCTTTATTTTTAGTTAGATTTACGTTTATTTAGATTTACGCTTATTTACGTTAGATCGAGTCCACGCAAGAATTACTTACGGTTTAGGGTTTAGAGTTAGACGAACAGTGAAAAGATCTACTGTGAAAAGATGTTAAGATGAAGTGAAGTGCTACAGCTAGAGAAGAGGCAAAGGGATTTTGTCCACTACATGCAGTATCATGTAGACGTGGGTGTCTAGATTTCTTGTACCCACAAATATAGGTATTGACCAATAAAGACGAGATTATAACCCGGTGGTTCTGATCTCCGTGCACCTCTAGACCGAGGTGTGCGGGGATTGGACATGACTAGAGAATGTGAGGTAAAGAGAGAGAGAGAGAGAGAGAGAGAGAGAGAGAGAGAGAGAGAGAGAGAGAGAGAGAGAGAGAGATAAGACGAAGAATGCCAATAGAATATTAAATTTGTTGTCCAGGTTATAAGTTTTTTATCCTCATTATGAGTAGCGACGAGGATGTGGGACCGTCCAACCGAAACACCTATCTCTCAACGAGGGTCTTATGTCCTTGTAATCAATGCAAGCATGCTGTGCGACGGACAAGACGTGTTTCTTTGCAGCACGTTCGCGAATTTGGCGAGTTCGATCCATCTATTATAGATCGAGTTGTTGCCAATTATAACTCGTCGGTCTCTGACGCTGGCCAACAAGCAACAATCTTGCAACCCAATAGACGTATTCGCAGGCGCTTTGGTCAAGCAGCATATGTGAGGCCACAAGATGTAGCCTCTGACAGCTCGGGGGATGATCATGCAGAGCACATTCCCAACGAGGCAATGTTTGAGCCCGAGATTGATGAAATGATCGAGACGATCATGGATTCAGAAAGGCTTATCTATGATGATATGAAAAGTGAAGCCGATACATCATTGTATAATGGAGCACGTATGTCTAGATTGAAAGCACTCCTGGTTCTTCTCAACATGCAGGCAAAGTTTGGATGGAGTGACACTAGCGTCACAACGCTTTTCAGGTGATCTATTACAATTAGTTTACTTTAATAGAACTCTAAATGTATAATGATCTGATAGATTTTTACACGACTGTATCATATTTTTATGTTGTGTAGATTGCTGAAAGAGCACATTCTACCAGCTGACAATGTGATGCCAGATTCCCGAGATGAAGCAAGAAAGATTTTGCGAAACTTGGGGATGGATTACAATTCTATCCACGCTTGTCCTAATGACTGCATTCTTTTCAGAGGGGAATACACAGACATGGAGAAGTGTCCGAAATGTGATTCCGAAAGATATCGAGTAGATCTCCACGGGACAAAAATTCCACAAAAGGTTTTGCGACATTTTCCTTTGCTTCCTCGCATCAAGCATTTCTTCGAATGTAAGTCCATGGCCGCCCTAGCATCATGGCATGAGGAGAATAAATCTTCGGATGGTGTGCTACGAATTCCTGCAGATTGCGCAGCCTGGAAACATATAGATGGAACATGGTCGGATTTTGCCAGGGAAGCTCGAAATTTGCGCTTAGGCCTGGCTATGGATGGCGTAAATCCATTTGGTCAAAGATCAACATCTTACAGTGTATGGCCCGTTGTCATCGTCAACTACAACATTCCCCCGTGGTTGACTACGAAGAAGGGGCACCTATGGCTAAGCTTGATTGTGCCAGGGCGATATAAAGTGGGGAATATGGATGTGTATCTTCGTCCACTATTGGAAGAGCTACAACAATTGTGGATTGGCATAGAGGTGGTGGATATGAGCCGACACACAGGACGACGGAATGCTTTGATCAGAGGTATTCTAATGTGGACCATGCATGACTATCCCGGGCTAACAGAATGCTCAGGTGATCTATTGACACTCCTCTCTCAGACACTGTAAATCTTGTTTTTCCCCATTGTTGATCTATTATCATGTGTATACATGCAGGGCTTCAAACAAGCGGATACAGAGCATGTGTCACATGTGGACCTAGACTGAATGCACGTAGGGCACCCTCACTGAAGAAGCAAATCTACGAAGGTCATCAAGCGTATCTTCCGGAGAATCATGTGTTACGCGACGGCTTTTTGGGAAGAGAGCCACCAAGGATGTCTGCACAAGCATGGTTAGAGCAGAAGGAGATGTGCGATGACGGATTGCCTCCAGGGATGAAGAGACTATCTCTATGGTACGAGTTACCATACTGGCCCCGACTCGTGATCAATCACTTGCTCGATCCAATGCACATATTCAAGAATGTGGGTAATCTACTATGGGACCATTTGACCGGCAAGAAAGATACTTTGGGAGCCAGAGGTTACCTTAGAAATGTGGATCGTATGGAGCAATATTGGCCGCAAACAGCGTCTGATGGATCGATAAAACTTCCTAAAGCACCATGGATTTTCACAAGAGCCCAAGAACGCAAAGTAAAAGAGGCCATTCGATCTTTGCGGACCCCCACTGGCGTAATGCACTCGCTCCGAACGTGTTTTACTAAAGAAGGAAAGCTTACCGGTTTGAAGTCACACGATTGGCATAAAATGTGTCAGGTACGTTCATAGTGGACTTTAATATCATTGCATAAAATGTGGACTTTAATGTCATTGCTGCACATACTTTACAGTTTATTTTACCGGTTGCCATTGAGGGATGTTTGTCTCTCGACATCCGTAACACAATCTACAAACTTGCAAAGCTGGTGCAATGGATCTCACAAAAGGAGATCGACGTAGACTCCATACCATTCGCCAAACTAAATGCTGCGGAGCTTGTGTGCATGTTTGAGAAACATTTTCCTACTACAATACTAACCATTCAGGTGCATCTTCTTATTCACATAGTTGATGAGGTGGAAATAGTTGGCACAGTTCATTCCAGATGGATGTTCTTCTTAGAGCGTTTCATGAAAACGCTTAAGGGATATGTGCGTCAAAAGGCACGTCCGGAGGGTAGCATGGCAGAAGGTTGGTTGGTATCAGAGTCCCTAGTGTACATTGGAGAGTGGCTAGACGGATTTGATAAATCCCGGGACACGCTATGGCGAACCATAGATGATGAGCGCATATCTGGGATTGTCATGTGCAATCTCGGTGTTGAGAAGAAGATGACGGAAGATCTAGAGGCTAAAATCAACCGATTTTGCATGCTTCACAATCCAGTGATGCAAAAGTGGATTTCACAATATGAGGATGCAAAGCAAGAGCGACAAAGGGCACGAATCGAGTGGAGACGGGGAAGACGACCACCGATGCACTATCCAGCGGTTCTGGAGAGCCTACCAACCTTCATGAGCTTAAGATGGTTGCACAACCAATTGAAAAGCGCACAACAATGCGGTGACGAAGTGACTGAAGAAGAGTGGGAGTACTCTCGGGGTTGCGCGACCAAGGTAAGTTTGCAATGTATGACTAGCAAGTGACTTTATTTATAAACGTTTGAACGGCCACTCATAATCTTTGTTCGTTGTAGTATAAGTCATACACAGCAGCATGGTGTAAAGGTCGACATTTTAGGGTGGAACGAATCGACAAAAAGCGTTTTACTCAAGATTGTGGAATCATGGCAAAATTTGAACAGTCTAGTCGACGACGTTCCTCTGATGCAGATCCCGTGGTGGCGGAACTCACTTACTTCGGCACGCTGCAAGAGATTTTGAGGATCGATTACAGAGGATTTTTTGTCGACTTGTTCGACGTGCAATGGTTCAAGATAATCATGGAGGGTCGAAACGCTACTGTGCGTAGAGGAGAGTCTGGTTTTCTTGAGGTGGATTCTACTAAGAAATGGACTGACCTAAGAGACACTTTCGTACTACCCGAGCATTGTGAACAAGTAAGTATATAAATAGTTAACATCCCCCTTTTACAAGTTATGTGCTTGAAAGCTCTCATGTAAGTTATGTGGCTCTGGCAGGTAGTATTTCATCCTACAAAGTCTACATCAAACTGGTGGTATGTCATAGAGGTAGCCCCTCGTAGTGCAAGGACGTATGAAGGCTACCATGTGCCAATCACAACGACATCAATGGAGGAGATCAGAGAAGATGCTCAATCAGAAGCCGCTGCGGTGGTGCCAGACGAGCATCAAGATGCTACTACTCTATATGGGGTGCATGCAGAGGAGCTACAAAATGAAACAGAGGATATGTGTTTAAACGGAGAGCTCTATATAGATATAGGAAGTTATGCTGAGTTATGCGAGGATGAGAGAGAGATCTCTTAAAGCCACAAATATTGTATTTGAACAATTTTGCTCCGTGCTGTAAAAGCTCTAGCTCTCTAAGTAGCTTCCATGGTGTATAACGCTCTTTTCTACTCGCGCTCACATCTTTTGATTGAAAATTCTGAGTTTTCGACTTGCCTCTTCTATCACTCGATTCATTGCGTCATTGTATTTATATGCGTCATTACGTCATTGTATTTAATGGTCTTTGCGTCATTGTCTACTCTATTCATTCAATATTAAGTTTAAATATTCGTGTGTTTAATGCAGGTATGGATGATGAGGAGTTTCTTTCTTCTTTGTCACCGCAGCAGAGACAGTGGTACGTGGAGCGTCATCGCTCTGGCGCATCATCGCGCATTCCTACACCATCCGCATCTCCCTCTCTTTCGGAGCATTCGGCGCGCTCCGAAGCTTCGGCGTCGACGAGACGAGCGTCACACTCGTCTAGACACCGGCGCTCTAGTGGTGGCGGTGGCGGTTGTTGTGGGGATTCCGCCACCGATGCCTCCACACCGCCTCGTGTTCGACGAGGCTCTTTACCCTCCCCTTCTTTGCCCGCCCCCACACCAGCCACAGCATCGCCGTCTACGCCAGGTTTTGCACGGCTGACTGTTCCTAGAAGCTACACACCTCTACCTACTCCGCCAGGAGCCACCCCACTCGACACTCCTCGCTTCGGCGCCCAGACGCCGATGGAGACACCTGACGTCCGTACCCCCATCGACACGCCGCTAGAGACCCCTGCCGGGACACCCAGGTTCACGCGTCACCGGCCAGAGGGCTTGCCTTACTCCGTCGACATCAGCGGCGGCATCATCATGGATGATGACGGCAAGAAGGTGATCTCGCGCATGCGTGGTCTTTGCTCTCAGCTGTTTAGACACTATATACTAAACAAATGGAGTGAAGTACCAAGTGATTTAAAAAACAGAGTCATCAGCATACTTCATGATGAGTTTCCCGTTCCAACACGGGATCAGCGCTTCAATGAAGACCTGATGAAGATTCGAATGCGCGAATACTGCAAACACAAGCGTTCCGAAGTGCAAAAAGCAATCAAGAATGGGTGGAATAGGCCAGATTGGCTGGCCAAAGAAGATTGGAAGAATGCGAAGAAAGCAGCGCGCGAGAATCCCGACAAGTGGAAGCAACAAAAGGATGCAACCAGAGCGCGAGTAGAGGCAGGGAGCTCGCACCACTTGGGGAGCGGTGGATGGGCATCATTTGAGGCCGATTTTGTAAGTCTTTTCACATTGCTCTTTATGCATGTTCGATAGTTTAGGGTTTATGAGTTTTTTAGTTCTAACATAATGAAATCTTTGTATGTTTTGACAGTGGTCGATGACAGGACGTGATCCCACACCGTACGAGCGCGAGTACGCAGGCAGGAAGGGCTTAAACGCCCTGATGGACATTCTCAGTTCTCGCGGCGGCATGGTTAGTATTAGGGTTTACTCTTTTTTATTTTTTGTATTGTTTTATAAATGTCGTTATATGTTTATATTTACTGAAAACTGTCTTATTGTCTTTTTTTGCAGAATCCGACAGATACGCCGCTTGGACGCGATGAGACGTCTGATTAGACGACGTCAGTTTAGCCGTAGCTAGATAGCATTAGTTTAGGGTTTCTCATAGCTTATGTATCATGAGACGGATTTTAAACGTCTTTTTGAACCATGTATATTATTACATTTGTCACCGCAATTCCTTTTGCCAATCAATTCTTTATGCCTATGATGTTGTACAATTGTCATTATTACATTTGCCAATCAATTCAGTTTGTCTATGATGTGTACAATTGTCAATTTTGCAAACAATGCGTCTTGTGGGTGACTATTTTGGGTCTATTATTTACCTTTGCACTTTTTTTAAAAAGTGAATCAAGTACAATATGGTTGATGGGTGGCAGGGCATTCAATGCCCTGCCACCAAAAAAATATTCTCTCAGGCGTCGCTATAAGCGTCGCTATTTATGGCTCTGTAGCGTCGCTATACTCTTCTGTGAGAGCGTCGCTATCTGCGTCGCTATAGGCGTCGCTATGAGCGTCGCTATATAGCGACGCCTATAGCGACGCAGATAGCGACGCTCTCGTAGCGACGCTTTTAGCGACGCCGGGGGTTATAAAAACCCAGTGTATTTCCGTCGCTAAGAGCGTCACAAGAGCACACAACCTCTTGTAGTGTTAGTGAACTAAGGTTCATAAATTGTAGCCCCTATTTCACTCCTATCGTATTACCCTCTGACCATGTGACGTTGAAACCAAGACCTCATGGTTCCCACACGAATGCCTTATCAGCATCTTGAGTAAGTGTCTCAGATACAGAATTCAATTATGTTCACCCTTTAGGCGATGTTCTAGATGAATGTCCTTGGCCATGATTGTTACATGTTTTCCATGAATTGCACAAACATTGCCTTTGTCACCTCATGTATAGCTTCCATAGAGACACTCTTGCACACAAAATTTGGAACGATATTACATTAGTGCCACCCTACGATTAACCTTGGAGTTCCATCCTAACTTTAGGAGAGACAATGCAGGAGACACACATTTATCATAAATGTATGGATAAACATGTGAGTATGTGTTTGAGGCCAGATCATCCAAGAAAGACATATTGAGCACTATGTTTTCACTCTACAAATAAAACATGCACAAACATACCAACAAATTTGACACAATGATAGAACCTTTGCCTATACAAACACCCAATAAAGAATAATACTTTCACTGGCACATGATGAGGGGATCTCATTTTACAAGAACTACACGCAGCAGGGTGCCACTCTTGTGAGATCCACAAACTTTTTTTATTTAGAAAAAGAAACTCACAATAATGAGTGTGTATGTATATTAAGAAACCACAAAAGTTACATTCTAAGCCATGCTCCTATCGAGCCATGGCATCAACAACCGACTAAGAGCCGGGTCCAAATACATTGTTACATTGGCTGATATAGGGTGCCGCCCTAACAACATACAACTAGGATTGGCTTGGGGTTTGCACCAAAGAGAGGGCTCTGCCACAACACTCCTGTATACCTCAAGCCAAAACCAGATGCTGGATGTATTATTTTCTTCTTGCCATTCTTTTACCAAGCTTATAGTTGTAGTTGAAGAGTGTGACCTAGTCTTAGCCATATGACTAAAGAGATCTAGTTTTGGCAACTGCAGTTCCACCTCCTTAGTTACTAGCTCTAATTTGTCATGTACCTCCATTGACGGGCATTTTGTTTCTTCACCACTCCCGCCAAGGTTGCTGGTCTTTGTGCTTATCGTCTCTGGCTTATTTTGAACCTTTTCAATCAAGCATTTTGTCTCTATGCTTATTGATTCTGTCTTATTTTGGTCTTCTTCAGCCCGATATTCTGTCTCTTTGCTCACCTCTCTCTAATGCATCTCATTGTCCCCGGCCCCTTGTGAAGGCAGGTTGGATTTTTAAGGAGGCACTGTCTCCCTAGACACCCGTCTCCAAGTCATTTTGACCACCGGGTTGCGAGCAGTAATTTCCTCAAGACAATTTCTAGCATAATGTCCAATTCTTCGACACTTGTAACACGCATTGGGGAAAAAGGCAAAGGACAGCTCTTACGATAAGCACCAAAATCTCCCATGCTTAGATCCAAGTATTTTGGTATGGGCTTGCTCATGTTCCATAGAATACATACTTTAACATCTAAGCCCGGTTTGATACGTTGCATTTTGGGAATGAACAACAATCGGCTCATCAGCTTAACAATATAATCCACATGGCTTAGAAGCCAAAGCAGGAGGTTCTTAAGTGTGACCCACACTGGACAAAAACTCATAATCTCTTCATTCGACCAAAATTCTAGCACCCAAGGCATGGAGTACACAAAGAATGAAGCTCCTCAGATGCCTCCTCTAGTAACAAGGTCCTGCATTGTATGCTCGGATAGACACTCGGCCACATAGAAGCCTTTGCCAAGAGCTCTGAAGTGGCATATGGAATCTCTATTGTTAGTGACAGCTTTGCTGCCCAATCCCATCATTCTTTGGCAGACATCCACCAGCCCATAAAGTACATGACCACCAAGTGGAAGCAACATGCCTCTAGGCTCTATAAAGCTGGCTAGTGGTTGAAGTTAACTTGCATCACAAAGCCATCATCAACCTTGTTGAAGCTAAGCATATTCACCCCGTGTAGAATTTTTGTCGTCAGGGTACGCTCACCAAAAGTTTTTGGCTTCATAACCTTCTCAGGCCCAAAAGCGTTGGCATCACTTGCTCTCTTTCTTCCTTTCACAGAAAACATGAAGTCCCTGCCGACAGACCTACCCTCACCGTCCGGGTTTTCGGCCCTTCCCCCGAACAACTTCCTCCACTGTCAAGGTCCATATTCCCAGAGCAAGTGCTGGTGAGATCACTCCCTAAGGGCTGTGTATCAAAGTGTGCTTTGCCTTTAAAAAAAAAAAGGGGATCGTCATCTGTGGACTAGAGCAAGGATCGCGATTGAAGTGTAAGCACTACTTGTAATGGAATTGGCCTATTAACTTGAGAGTAGTGGAAATTAATGAGAGTACTTTTGAGAAATTACTTTGTGAGCATAGAGGGTGAACATAATTGATACTAGTAACATTAACATAGCATTTAGTTAACTTGGCATCAACAATACTTTTGCAAGAGCTAGAGAGAATTTAGAGAACATGACAACAATTGAGGACCGGATTTATGTGGAGCCGATCCCCCCTCCAATAGGCATTTGTATTATAATTTATCCCATTAAGAGAGACTTGTTACAATACAATCTTTGTGTTCTTTGTGATCTAGGTGATGCAATGAAGATGCAAAGCTTCATGCATCACAAGCATAACATAAACTTTGAAGAAAGCTTTAATTATCCCAAGCCTCAGTCCCAGGGCGTCAAACACCTTTGAAGGTGGAGAGAGCTCGCAGGGAATGAGGGTAGGGGAGAGGAAGAAGACACATTTCATAGGAGAAAGAATTAGTTCCTCACTTATCATAACTCTTCTTACTAGCATACATAATAGTATAGTAATGAAGATGGAGAAGATGTCAAGTTTAAGCATTGAAGCATGGCTCTTGGTTGGATTTGCACTCCATAGCCAAGAGTGTTGGTGTAGGCTTTGAACCTCTACTTGCTTGGAGAAGGAGAGGAAGCTCTTGCACTTTGCACAATGCATAATGAGAGTGTGTGTGGGAGAGTATACCCCCTAAGCAACCCCTAGCTTGCTTTGGTCGACCCCCCCTTGTAGCTCATGCTTGAAGCTCATTGGACCCCTCCAGGCCTAGGCAATCACAAGCAGGAGGCATTACAAGAAACAAGGGTAGACTTGGGACAAGTGTCCCCCTTTACCCTTTGAGAGAGAGGACTTGATAAATGCAAATAAAATTAATTAATTCTCCTAAATTATCATTGGACCCCTTGGGTGGCCAACCAGTAGGCTTCAGGCACACCATGAGGGAAACATGAGGAGGAACTTGACAAGTGTCCCCTTTGCTTTCTTTGTACTAGGCATGCCTTGTGTGAGTGTGTGTGTTTCTCTCTGATCCCCCCTCATGTAGGGCTTGCCCCCTCCTTGTAGGGATTAGATTTGAGTTTTGCAATCCACTCAACCTTGGCCTTGATTCCCACCACAAGCTTGGCCCTTAAGCACTTTAAGCTTGGACTGGGTTCTCACCTCAAGTACAACCCTAGCATCTCAAGCATGACAAGCTCCATTGGTTAACCTTGCTCTTTGATAGACCATCTCTCAGTTGGGCCCCTTTACCATTGGCCCCGTGTTGAGATAGATCTATAAGCACATGTCTATATCTTAACCCTTGTTCCCGTTTATTCTCCCACATTAAATGATCAGTTTAATATGAGAAAATTATTTGGGTTGGTTAGATATTAGGTTTTATGACCTTACCTCTCTCTTGAAATCATAGTCGTCCTCGACTATGAGGTAGAAGAGATAAAGCCTTAGTCATCAGTCAATCTTACTTAGCGGGTAGAGGATCCATTTTTACCCTAGAACATCTTTCCAAGATGGATGACTAATTCATTTGGTGCTTGGGAGGCATAGCTGTCGTAAGCATGTCTGCTCTTTAGTCCATTTCATTCTCCCAAGTAGAGTGACAAATTCTACTTGGTATTTGAGAGACGTCGTCATCACAAACATGATTCAAAGCATGCATACTATTTAAATTTGTGCACAAATAAAAAGAGAACTAATCTTATAAGACAAAAACGTGGGTCATTTAAAAGAAATTTGTACATTTGCTTACTCTAATCTAGCATTGTAAGCATTGACAAGTTTCATACTATCCTTAAGATGTATTCCTTGAACCCATCTAGCATCTTCAAAAGGATAATTTTTGAACTTAATAAGATACCATCGGATAATCTTACCATGTCTAAGTACCCTATCTTCACGCCAAAGGATAGCTTCGGGTTGTAGCACCTCTTCTTGGTCTTCAACTTCGGGAGGGTCTTCGATAATTGGTTCACTTGGTGGCTCTCCTTTGTAGGGCTTAAGTAGGATCACATGAAAGGCATTGTGTATGAGCCAATGGTGGGCAACTTGAGTTGGTAAGCCGTCTCATTGATGGGCTTCAAGATTTGGAGAGGACCGTAGCATCTTTTTGCTAGCTTAGCATAATACTTTTGATGGCCCGTAGGAGTGACTCAATCATTTTCTTTGAATGTTAAGGACCTTCTGTGCGTGTAAGCAACAACTTTTTGCCTTTGTTGAGAGATGGATATAGCCTCCTTAATCTTTTGAAAAGATTCTCGTAGGTCACGACTATACTCATCGGCAAAGAAGATCTTCCCATGTAATTTGACTTTTTGGTCTTCCCTCAATTATCTCAAAAGGTGCTTTTCCCGCAGAAGTATGTATAGTATTATTGTAGGCATACTCTACAAGAGGTAAGTACTTTTCCCATTGTGAGCGTTGATCTACTTCGGCAACATAAGTCTTGAGTAGATTGAGTATTATAAGATTGGCTATCTCACTTTGGCCATCCGTTTGTGAGTGAGAGGCCAAAGATAAATTCAATCTTGTTTCTAGATTTTCAAAACTATCCACAGATAAAGAGAGAGTTATGGGGTATGGTTACAACCTTGAAAAGTGGGAAAGAGTACCTAATTGGTGCATGTGTGGTTGTAGAAACAGATTGTCTACCACTTCTTGGGATGATTACTAGCTGCTCAATGCCAGACATTGCTATGTTGCGGTGGATTGCCTACATTAAGTCATTAAATCCTGAGTTTAAGCACATTGCAAGTAAAGACAATACAGTGGCAGATATGCTATCAAGGGCAAGGTATGAAGATGAGTCACAAATGATTGATGAGGGAGATGATGTAGGTACAAAGTTCTATTCTATCTCTCATGTCAAAGGTAACAATGTCTGCATGACTAATTCACTTGAATTGTTCTTGAAAGATCTTTATGAAGGTGATTGGATTTCTATTGGAAGCTACTTGAGTACTCTAACAAAACAGGATGATTGGTCTGAAAAAGAATTCAAGAGGATACGTAGGAAATCATATGGGTACTTTTTGAGGGATGGTTACTTGTGGAAGCATCCTAAACAAAAAGGGTGCTACACCACAACGGGTTATATGTAAAAAAGAGACTCAAGTAAAGCTCATGCAAGAGTTTCATGAGAGTCTATGGGCTGGACACAGGGGTGTGTGGGCAACCTTCTCCAAGTTGAAAGAAAAATACTGGTGGAAGGATATGTATAAAGATGTATCTCAGTTTGTAGAGTCATGTGTAACTTGTCAAATGTATTCAAATGTTCGACATCGTGATGGATTGCACCCTACATATCCACTAGCCATGCACTATAAATGGCTTGTGGATCTAGTCACAATGCCTTTAGGACTCTGGCAGATGAGATACTTGGTTCTTGCACGAGAGGACCTAACTAATCAGGTTGAAGGAAGAGCATTAAGAGCTAAAACCACAGAAGCTGTGTGCAAATTCCTTCTTGATGAGGTGATTTGCCGTTATGGTTGTGTGGGAAAGATCACTGCAGATAGAGGTGAGCTGGATGCCGAAGAAGCAAGGGAGTTCTTTTCTAGATTAGGAATCAAGCTTTCTCTTACTACAGCTTACAACCCTGAAGGCAATGGAAAGAGTGAAAGAGGGCATCCTACTATCATTAAATCTTTGGCCAAGGCTTGTGAAGGAAGAGTTGGTGAGTGGCCAAAATTGTTACCATATGCTTTATGGGCTGATCGTACAACACATAGTTCAGTAACTGGCTACATGCCTGCGGAGCTAATGTATGGTCAAAAACCAGTGATGCCGATTGAAGATACAATTCCCACATGGAATGTACTACCTTGGCAAGAGGGGCTTAACAGGGAAGATCTCCTTGCACTGTGTATAAGGAACCTAGAGAGAAGACCTGGAGACATTGAAGCTACAAAAGAAAGACTCAAAAATGCAAGGTTGAAAAACAAGGACTACTTTGATAAGAGACATCGACTTAGGAGGAAAGCAATTGACAAAGATGACTGGGTTTTAGTGTATGATAGTAGCCTTGATAACCAGCACACAGTCATGCGCAAGTTCTCAAAAAGATGGTTTGGACCGTATGTTGTAAAGCATGTGCATGAAAATTCTACTTACAGCTTGTCTGAACTAGATAGTACATAAGTAAAGATTCCCATTGCGGGAAAGGATTAAAATGTCTAAGAGAAGAGGAGACAATGATCTAGAAGATGTTGATGAGGAAGAAGAGCAAAACACAGGTGAAGATGAAAGTGAACATGAAGCTCTGGAATCATCCAGTGAAGAAGAAAGCAAGGAAGATGTACAAGAGGTCTGATCTTACAAAGAGACAACGTGGCACATACCTGAGGATGTGCAGGTTTAGAGGGGGTGGATGTCGTGCTGTGGTACGTATATAGTGGGAATGGGCATTAAACAATTTATCTTGTGACTTTTTGATGCATCAGTATACTTCATATAATACTCATATGCATAAATAAAAGCTTTGTACCATACCTTAGTATTACCTTTGAAGTAATATAAATGTACATTACTATTAGAAAGTACTGCAAGAGAAGTATCAATGATTGTGCCTCTTTTTGTCTGGGGGAAAAGCATTTGTATATTTCTTCTAATATCTCAGCTATACCCTACCATATATAAATTATTTTCTTCTTTTCACATTTATTTAATAATATAACCCTTCAATAATGCATACCTTCTTGGATACATACAAGAGGGAAGGGCCTACTAGAAGACTTTATGAAAAGGAAGATCCAAAGCTTCTTGGACCATCCCAATTTGAAAATCCCGACCTAAGGGCATGGAGAAAAGGCCAAAACCAAGTCAAGCTCTTTTAGTAGGCCAATTTTTCCTTTTGAAGCATGTCAATCCGAGTTACAGGTCAAAAGTTACAGGGAAACCAGTGAACAACCCTCTCACAACTACACTGCAAGAAGAGATGGTAAACAAGTGAATCAAGTGAAAAGAGGTAATCTTGGTCTTTTTCCATAAAATAAGATATTTGGAGGATAAAAGACACAAGCATGTGAATGTGACACCTCAAAGATGACTTGAAGGACAAGACACACAAGTTGGGACCCCCAGCTGGAGCCACACACAAGATGCCTAGGTGGGGCCCACATACATCATGCACCCACATGGAGCCTTAACGACCAAAAATGCTGAATTTCATGATATTTTGAGTCCTAATATTGTCCATTTTAAGAAATATCCAAAGAACATTTGATTTGGGCTAACTCTTTAGCCTAATCAAGTGATTATGTAAAACATGGCTCCCTCACCTATAAAAAGGACAACCTTCTCTTCATTGGGGGGAAAGTTATGAGTGAGTGAGAATAGCTCAATTCCATAGTGACACACTCGTCTTAGTGCCACACTTTCTCTTGAAGAAAGGCTGAAGTCTTGCCTCATCTTCTCTCTCCATTAAGGTGGTGGCGATTGCTCTCATGTAAGATATATGTTGCTAGTTTTTCTTTCATTTGCATATCTAGTCCAATACTTGTCTTTAAATCCTTCTCTATCTCTCATTATTTATCTTTAATACCACCACCACACTTAGATCTATCTCTAATTCTATCTTTACTCCTCTTTTCATCTCTCTTGTTGTGTCCTAATTGTTTCATTGGAAGGTATTCAAGCAGCAATCTTGTCAATGTAACGGGCACAACCTTCTTGCGAGAAACAATTATGTGCACAAGGTTAGTAACCATATCTTCATCTTTCACAAGCACCTCTCTCTCTTAAGATTCTCATTCTCTTCCACAAACTCTAGAATCTCCTTGCTATAGGTACTTCTCTCGCCGCAGTATCCTTATTGCCTGAGGGCAACAATAGGGCTTGGGAGAGAAACTCTCTTCTTCTTCTCCTTTCACTTCTTTCACACCTTTATCTTTGAACATACTAAGTATATCATCGATGAATAGCCATAATCCACATAGAGGCGATTTCTTTCATTTCCATTCAGTGCAATCTATTAGGGTCAACATTTGGATTAGTCGAAAGATTCACTTTCAGCAACGCATGGTGTTTCTATTTGGTCCTGAAAAGCTCAATGAAATACTTCTCTCACCAGATCCCATCATACTACCTATTATTGACTACAAATTCTCTTTTGATGTGAGTGTGGTTATTTTATTACGAATCAAGAGGATTTGTACTCACAACTAATCCCCATCGCTAGACAAAACATATACATTATAGTAAGCACAAAGCTACAGTTCCAAAGAGCAATCCGTAGCTTATTTGGACAACAAAGATTAAATATCATTAACTCATCCATTAACCCTTTTATCCTACCCATGATACGATATGATCGTAATCTCGATGTTTTCATTTTTGTTTTGTTCTAACTATCTTTCATGAGTTCTCTCCATCACGTGTGTGTTTGTAAGGAAAAGTGAGCGGCTTCTTTGGCTACATTTCTTCTTTAGCTCTAGAAGCTATGTTATCTACATCTTAGCTCTTTCTCATAACCCTTGAGCTTCCTCACAAACTCTCACAGCAAGAGTCCCGGTGCCTTCCTGGCAAGACCGCCTACTTCTTGACAACGTGGTCTTTACGATATCTTCATCCACGATCCTTATTTGATGATAGCCACTTTTAAGGTCAATCCTACTGACGTAGGTAGAGCCTTGTAGCTTATCAAATAGATCTTCTACCCGAGGCACGGGAAATCTGTTTTTGATAGTGATATGGTTTAGTGCTCAATAGTCCACACACATACGGTATGTATCATCTTTCTTTTGCACTAAAAGGACTGGAGAACAAAAGGGAGGGGAACTAGGCCTCGCCATCCCTTTGTCTACGTATTCCTGTACTTACCTCATGATCTTCTCTTGCTAAGCTCGAGAGACTCAATAAGGAGGTTTGTTAGGTGGTGAGTGTCTTGGAAGGAGCTCAATACGATGGTCATCATCCCCTCGCTTTGGAGGTAAGTCCATAGGGATATCATCGATGAAAACATCTTGGAATCATTTTAGAAAATTAGACAAGTCTAACTCTTCTTGATTCCTACCATTTACATTTGATGAAACATTGGGATATTTTAGAGACTCTTTGACAAAAATCATGTACAGAAACTGAGCTCTTCATTGACTTATCAAAAGCAGGAGGATTTACAAGTGGAATAGTGCGACCACGTTCACTTACATGTTCTTTGCCCTGTAGATGAAGTAGTTTCTCCTTTCAGGGAACTTCATATTGGCAGCCATGCAATCGAACCATGGTGCCCCTAGGATAGCACCCTCATATTGGAGAGGAGAGATTAAAAAGTCTTCTTTGTTGACATAGCTTTGGACATGAAGCCTCAACTTCCCAATCAAGGGAGTAACGGAGGCTTGCTATCTCTTGAAAGCTGTGTCAGCCATTACCATATCTGCCATCTCGAAAGCTTGAATGCTCAACTTGGTGGCCAACTCCATTGATATGAGTTGTGAGTAGAGCCAGGGTCAAACAAGATGAACGCATCATGCTCTCTTACCTTTCCCCAAGCATAGGAAAGTGATGATCCTTTGCAAATGAACATCCTCTTTTGGACCTTCGATGGTGGAAGCCCTAGGAGTCTCATTGCAAGCATTCTTTTTGGGGCAAGAACGATAGCCATGTCCTTGCTCCCCACACTTGAAACACTTATGGTCCTTGCAAAAAGATACAAGCTCTTCAAGAGAGAGTTTGTTTTTGCCTTTGTAAACTTCCTTCTCCTTGGACCGATTGTTGTTGTTGTTGGAAGTGCCTTGGGAAGAATCTTGAGCATTGGTTTTCCCCTTTGCATAATTTTTGTCTTTTTTTTTCCATGGGCTTGACATTTCGTCTAGCCCCTTGATGGAAATTGATGTGTGAAGCAACCATGGTTGATGGATTACTTCGCTAATAGAACCAGGCTGTTGAGAGTTGATGTATTCGGCCATCTCTTCAGGTAATCCCACACAAAATTGTTTCCTTTACTCGGCAAAGTTTATCTTTTGAAAGACAGTAGCCTTGAGATGTAAACCCCAAAACTTGTCCACATACTTGTGGATAGACTCATGAGAGAAAAGCTTCAAGCTGCGCCATTTGGTAAGCACTTTGTCCTTTGCATCGCTTTGCAAGGAATTGCTTCATGATTGAAACTCGTAGAGTTTTCCATGTCTTTGGGGCTTTGCTGTTGCCACGGAGGCTAGCCCACCATTGACGAGCTTATTTTTGAAAGTGAATAGCTACATGGCATGGCTTGGAGGACTCCATGAAGCCCTCATCTCCAAAGGCCGCATCATATTGTTGGATGAAGGCCAACACTTTGTCGGTAGCACCAAAGATGCCATCATAGGTGAGAAAAGAGATACTCTTTCCTCCCTCCTTGAACTTCTTGAGCTTTTGGGACCTTCGCCATGCAAGGTATGATTTGCGATGTCCTCCCCTCCTGTATTCTCTAGGAGAATAGCCATAGCTTTTTGGAAAGAGGAGGAAGGTGAAGAAGAAGGAGAAGAGGGTGACCTCTTCCTAGCCCTTTTCTTTCTTTGTTTCCTCTCTTCTCATTTGGAATGGCGAGGAGAGGGACTGTGTGTTGATCTCTTTATGTAACTTTTCTAACATAAGGCAATACCACCATCACATTGTTTAAACTACATACCCAAGTAATGATGCAACAGCCCCAAATCTTTCATCTTGAAAGTAGCATTCAAATCAGCCTTTAATTTAGAAATATGTCTCTCATTTGGTCCAGTGATCAGCAAATCATCCACATAGAGAACGACAATGAGAAGTACGTCACCCTCACGCTCTACATACAATGTGCTTTTTCTCTTGGGAGGAGTGGGCGATTGTCTAGACCGCCGTCTTTGTGGAGCCACATCTTCAAAGGAACTTATAGCTTCATTGATTTCTTGCTCTTTGGATTCCTCCTCTCGAATGAGAGAGAGTCTTGTTTTGGGGGTCTCTTCAAGAGGCCTCCTAAGCCAAAAGGGAAATTCCATAAGCACGAAGTTTTTGAGTAACTTTGGCTTGCAAAGCAGGGTTGCCCATAGCTTGCTGCAAACTAGTAACGAGATAATTTACGAACATGGGGGCATCATCATTAGCGCCTTCATGTGCAAAATCAAAGCTATCAATGTTCATTCTACTCTCTTGATTATTGTCAGCCATCTTAACAAAATTTATGTATGTACTTAGTGTATGCTTTGGCAATTCAAAACCTTAGTTGCCACTCCTCTTAGCCTTTGAAAATTGGCTCTTAAGTATTTACACCCACGGATCAAAGTGGTTAATTATAGACAGTAGTGGAGTAGGTCTAACATAGAAGAGTTGCCAAGGGCTAGCTCCTTTTGGACTTCTTATGGCTCAATAATGGTAAAGCTGTAGGCAAGTCTAAAAAGACTCCATTATTAAGTCCAAAGCTCCTGAGGTGTGCACCATATCCCACATAGTGGGCTCAACAAAACCGATAATAGATCCCAGTTCCACTTACCCTAATATAATTAACAACATCAACCATTTATAGGCTACTTAAGGACCTCTCTTCTTAAGAAAGAAAAGAGAAACCAAATGCTCTGATACCAATGTAATGGAATTGGCCTATTAACTTGAAAGTAGTGTAAATTAAGGAGAGTACTTTTGAGAAATTACTTGTGAGCATAGCGGGTGAACATAATTGATAGTAGTAACATTAACATAGCATTTAGTTAACTTGGCATGAACAATACTTTTGCAAGAGAGAGAATTTAGAGAACATGACAACAGGTGAGGACCGGATTTATGTGGAGCTGGTCCCCCCTCCAATAGGCATTTGTATTATGATTTCTCCCATTAAGAGAGACTTGTTACAATACAATCTTTGTGCTCCTTGCTAGGTGATGCAATGAAGTTGGAAAGCTTCATGCATCACAAGAATAACATGAACTTTGAAGAAAGCTTTAACTTATATCCCAAGCCTCACTCCTAAGACCTCACATACCTTCGAAGGTGGAGAGAGCTAGTAGGGAATGAGGGTAGGGAAGGTGAAGAAGAAACATTTTATAGGAGAAAGAATTAGTTCTGTACTTATCATAACTCTTCTTGCTAGAATACATAATAGTATAGTAATGAAGATGGAGAAGATGGCAAGCTTAAGCATTGAAGCATGAATCTTGGTTGGATTTGCACTCCATAGCCAAGAGTGTTGGTGTAGGCTCTGAACCTCTACTTGCTTGGAGAAATAGAGGGAGCTCTTGCACTTTTCACAATGCATAATGAGAGTGTGTGTGGGAGATTATACCCCCTAAGAAACCCCTAGCTTGCTTTGCTTTGGTCAACCCCCCCTTGTAGCTCATGCTTGAAGCTCATTGGACCCCTCCAGGCCTAGCCAATCACAAGCAGGAGGCATTACAAGCAACAAGGGTAGCCTTGGGACAAGTGTTCCCCTTTCCCCTTTGAGAGAGGGGACTTGATAAATGCAAATACAATTAATTAATTCTCCTAAATTATCATTGGACCCCTTGGGTGGCCAACCAATAGGCTTCAGGCACACCATGAGGGCAACATGAGGAGGAACTTGACAAGTGTCCCCTTTGCTTTCTTTGTACTAGGCATGCCTTGTGTGAGTGTGTGTGTGTGTTGTGTCTCATCCCCCCTCATGTAGGGCTTGCCCCCTCCTTGTAGGGTTTATATTTGACTTTTGCAATCCACTCAACCTTGGCCTTGATTCCCACCACAAGCTTGGCCCTTAAGCACATCAAGCTTGGGCTGGGTTCTCACCTCAAGTACAACCCTAGCATCTCAAGCATGACAAGAACCTCAAGCATCTCAATCATCAAGCACCTCAAGAATCTCAAGCACCTTAGTGATCAAGCACCTCAAGCATCTTAAGCTTGGGATGGGTTCCCACCTCAAGCACCTCAAGCTTGGGCCGGGTTCCCACCACAAGCTCAACCCTAGCTTACCTAAGGTCAAAGGACTTTTACACTAAGTATTGGAGGTCTTCAATGAAGCTAACCCTAAGGTCTTATGCTCCATTGGTTAGCCTTGCTCTTTGATAGACCATGTCTCATTTGGGCCCCTTTACCATTGGCCCCATGTTGAGATAGATCTATAAGCACATGTCTTTATCTTAACCCTTCCCGTTTATTCTCCCACATTAAATGATCAGTTTAATATGAGAAAATCATTTGGGTTGGTGTGATATTAGATTCATGACACCACCTTACTGTGAAGCCTATGTAGGATTCTGATCCTTGGGCATCCCTCAACTAGTGCGCAGTAGAGTCTTGCCCTTGATACCTAAGTACGGCCCTAGGCAAGACACAATGCAGTAGCCAAAAAACGGCACTCGGGTGAGCCTAGATGGATCATGATCCAGTGGATTGATCGTGATCGATGACTCCAACTCCACTTCACGTAGATTGATCCCAACAAGCAACTCAACAAGAGCACTGAATTCACCTCACCAACCACCGAAACAACAATGGGAAGGTGAAAGCAAGCTGTCCAAGCTCCCCAGCCCCAACCTAGTGAAACGCTCAAACGCTGAATAGCACTAGGTTCAAAACGACTTTACAAAATATCATGTTGTACCACTAAGATATGCACAATCCTAGAGGTGTCATGGATCGGCACTAGCATGGCAAGAATATGTAATGTTTTGTAGTTGTCAATATACTCTACTTAAAATAAAAAATAAAAAAAATCCACAATGCTACACCATGAATATCCACAATAAATGCAAACACTAGAATGATTAGAATGACAAGAGGAGGCCCTCAGCTTCAAAGGCCTCATCATCAGCCTGGAAAAAGACTTGAATCTAAGGGTGCGATTTGTTCTAGTCTCTCCATTGCTACCTCTTGGAATGGGAGAAGAGAGAAGTAGAACCTCTTATTGCTTCACCATAGCACCAAAAGCCGTGAAAGGGGGGCGGGGGGGGGGGGGGGGGGGGGGGGGGGTTGGGTTTGGGCTTGCAACCTCCTATTATCGCTCAGAGCATGGAATGAGAGCCATCACGCATTTGAGATGCATGTCCAGGATTATCTCAGAGTAGTCTAGATGTTTATATTACTACTTAAGTCCATGTATAATCCATCAAAAGTTAAAAATTTAGCCAAATATTTTAAAATGTGTTTTTATTCATTATCAGACGCGTCAAATTCTTTTCCCCTAAACTTAAACTCTTCTTTGTTACCATGTATGCAAGACGTGCTTGTCACCACAATATGTAAGATGCCCTACACTTGCAATCTACCACTGACCACCAGTAGTCTAGAAAAGACTCGAGGCTGAGTGTGTAAGTTTTTAACATCTTGCATTGTAGCCCTCTTGGAAGGGAGGGAAAGAGAGAAGTAAAACCTCTTGGAGAGAGAGAGAGAGAGAGAGAGAGAGAGAGACACTGGACAAGCAAAAACCTCATGCCATCATGTAGAGTATGGAATGAGAGACATCTCCCATCTCAACTGCGCTACCCTCTTGAAGTGCATTGCCAAAAATGCATGCAGTTATTCTTGAAGAGAAAAATACAAGCAAACTTCTTAGCTAGTCCTTGTCATCGTCAATGCCAACAAAAACTATGAAGCAATCGAGGTACTTCAAGGTATTTAACAATACTGCAAGGTCTTCCGCTGTGTTATGGAAATTTGGAGGATTCACGGTGAGTTGATTATCTCTGGAGTTGAGTATTCTTCAAAACTTCAAAAGGCCCCGACTTTGGACTTGGGCTGCTGCTCCACCATATTTAGCATAATGCAAGAATCATGAGATGGAAGACACAAAACTTCTAGCTGAGTTTGTAACGGAGCACCTTGCAAACTCGGATCTCTTGGGCCTAAGAATCCCAATGCTCACAATGCCAATGAGTTGCTCCATTTAAGCCAAGTAGCTGCCCTTCCATTCATTGAGATGGTCGTTGAATAGGGTCACAACTTCACTCGCAAAGCAGAGAGAATCTGCTCCACTTGTACCTAGCTTTTGCTAATCCACTTTGCTTGAAATCTGTGAGCAACATCCAAAAGTAGTGAATGTACGAGTCTAACAACATTAAAGGCTTGCAACACGAGAGGGACACGAGAAGACGAGAGAGGCTAGAGCTCAAGTTGATCTCAATCTTCAACCTTGCATGACCGGTCAATCCTAGGTTTATGGGGCAACACACAATCATTGCTTGGGCCCTCCGATCGGTAGCATAGGGGTTTCCACAAAAAAACAAAATTTGAGCAAAAAGCATAGGGGTTTCCACGAAAAAAAAAAATTGAGCAAAAAGCATAGGGGTTTCCACCAAAAAAAAAAATGAAAACGAGGCTTAAAACAACGCTACAGCCTGCCTCAAGTTTGGCGGGAAGTCTTGACTTCTTGACTCTGACAATTAAGATGAGACAAGTGATGCGATGGACTTCTAGCCTACCAATTGCAAAACATCTAACACCATCCATTGGGTGTGCATATAAAAAGCCAAGTTTATGAGAGGATGGTGACAAACATCATAGTGCATATCCGCCTGTCTTGTAGAGTAGAGTCGGCATACATGCTGATGCAAGCCCTCTTGCACCTACACAAATCATTGTCAACCATTCACCTCACTTATCATCCTCCTCCTCACTTTCCCCCGGTTCTTGTCCTCCCTAGACAGGAACTTCTAGCCTACCAATTGCAAAACATTTACCACCATCCATTGGGCGTGCATATAAAAAGCCAAGTTTATGAGAGGATGGTGACAAACATCATAGTGCATATCCGCCTGTCTTGTAGAGTAGAGTCGGCATACATGCTGATGCAAGCCCTCTTGCACCTACACAAATCATTGTCAACCATGTCACCTCACAGTGATGCGATGGACTTCTAGCCTACCAATTGCAAAACATCTACCACCATCCATTGGGTGTGCAAAACATCTACCACCATCCATTGGGTGTGCATATAAAAAGCCAAGTTTATGAGAGGATGGTGACAAACATCATAGTGCATATCCTTCTGTCTTGTAGAGTAGAGTCGGCATACATGCTGATGCAAGCCCTCTTGCACCTACACAAATCATTGTCAACCATGTCACCTCACTTATCATCCTCCTCCTCACTTTCCCCCGGTTCCTATCCTCCCTAGACACTTGCACAAAGCCACACCATAGCCAGCCAAAAGGCATGTACATGGATCTGAAAAAAAGACAGTGTTTTTGCACAACCAAAGCAGCAACATGGGTAGCTAGTCTGACATAGCAGGGCATTGAAGGGCGGCGTATTGACGATTGAGGTCTTTAAGACATCATCAAGGCTCACAACTATATAAGAGATCAATCAATACAACTCTTTAAGTGTCACAAGCTCCCATGTTCATGATTTTTTCGATATCCTAGTGCGTAATGAATGTTCACTACCTCTATCCATCGATAAAATAATAATAATAACTTTGGATTTTTTTAAATTAAAAATTAGCAAAATGGGGAGGCATCACTAAAGCCTCACCCCTTTCAGGTAGGCCAAAAATAGGCTCGTTGTCTAAAGATTTGTTAACCTTGTGTAAAATGGGATTCATTTAGCAAATATGTTGTTTTTGGTCAAATTGAGCACTCTTTTGGCTTTGAGAGCTTCCATGACCCTAAAGTCAAGGATTGAGTTGTGAGTGTTTCTTATTTTTTCCACATAAAGTGTGGTGTTAGCTTTGAGGTACCAAGTTGTGTAAAATGGGGTTCATCTAGGAAATACGATGTTTCTGTCAAATTGGCACCATGTAAAATGGGGTTCATGTAGCAAATATGTTGTCTTTGTTAAATTTAGCACTCTTTTGGCTTTGAGATCTCCATGACCGTACAATCAAGAGTTGTGACGAGTGTTTCTTATTTTTTCCACATAAAGTGTGGTGTTACGTATGAGTTAAATTAAGAGTTGTGATGAGGGTTTCTTATTTTTCCCACATAAAGTGTGGTGTTAGCTTTGAGTTAAATTAAGGACATCTACAAACATATACATATGCTATGCTAAGAGGATTTGATTTTTTTTGAGGACCCGAAAGGAAACTTTTATGTTATGCTAGGTTACCATAGTGGTGTTAATAAGGAGTTAAGGATTTTTCTTAAGAAGCTAATGTAGGGGCATTCCAAGCGAGATATATATGTATATGTATATGTGTGTATATATATATATATATATATATATATATATATATATATATATATATGTGTGTGTGTGAATTTGAACTTCAAACAAAAATGAAAACCTGAAATTGGTAAGGAAAAAGCATGTCATATGACATATGTATGGAAAGCTCTTGTTGTGTAGATTTAAGATCTACCTTCTCTGCAAAATTTTAAGCATAGATGCAAAAGTTGTTACCCACCCTTTTGGTAGGCCAAAGTACACCAAGTACCCCCTCTTACAAACCAAACACTATTTCACACATGGCATGTAACCATTTTCCCCTTCATTAAATACCCCAATTAGGCCTTCCCAAGATAAGTGGCCCTCGTACACTCCATCCTTTCCCTAATGTTGGACTGAGAGATTGCCTTAGGTGCACTGATTGAAAATCATTTTCATAGTTTCTTTAATTGGTGCAAATTGAATCAACAAATGTAGGTGCAAACTTGTTGTTTGCAATGATCGTGTAATAGAGCTAGCATTAGTGATGTCGTTGAGTGCCATGGTGTGTGTATGAGAGAGAGAGAGAGAGATAGAAGAGAGAAGCAATTTGTCTAAAAGGAGAAAAAATATTTGTTTATAAATAAATAAATAAATAAAATATGGATTAAAGGTGTACCATGAGCTGAGGTGCATCGCAGTACCACATCCATTAACTAGTGAGTCTCCTTACCTTTTGCGACGTTTGGCCTCCCTCTTTGGATGGTTCACGTATTTTATTTATTTGTTTATTTCCATGTATGACTCTACATTTCAAATAGATTCTCACTATTTTTTAATAATTTTTTTTCTCCCCCAAATTCTAGCATGGGCTCTTGCATCTTCTATTCTAATAATTCTTTTTGTCACCATTAAAAATATTTTACCACTGAAAAATTATCTACAACCATTGCCAAAACAGTTTCATTTCATTTGACTCGTTTGTACAATAAGGCATTAATGGATGCGACTCAACCATGGATAATGATGCCTACAACTAAGAATCATGGCACTTTGGTGGGATCTTAATGGAGTGTCGGGATGATATAGGTATTCTTTGAACATAACTCATTATTATAACTCAACTACATTCTTCTACCTTGCAAGTTGTTTAATTTCACATAAATTATTATGTTCTCAGACTTCAAATCACCAAGAGGGGAATCATTGCTTAATTGCGGCGATAAGTATACACTTACCCTAGAATTTCTACCAAGCATGAAAATTCGTTTTAAATCACCAAGATGTAAATTATTGCTCAATTGTGGTGACAAGTATACACTTACCCTATGATTTTTTTACCAAGCATGCAATTTTTTTATATTACAGATTGATATATCAATGGAACTTCATGTTGGAATTAGGGTTGCAGAGAAACGCACACAGCCTGGAGAAGACGAAGGAACCTCAAGGCACACAATAGAGAGTGTGTTACTTAGTGTGCAATGGAAAGATAGATAGCCCTAGAGTGATGGGAGTATATACAATGCACGGGGGAAAAAACCTCCTAAAGAGGGAAAAAATGCCCCGGAGGTCCTAGTGTGTTCACACATCACTACCACATTATATGGTAACAAATCCCCCCTGGAGTGATGCGGTGAACGAGAGCTGGCACATGAGTAAAGGGAAGTGCCATGCCCTAAGGACATGATGAGTCCACAAAGGGGAGTAAGCCCAAAGCTTTGCGGAAAGCTTCAAGCTTCTCACGAGACAATGCCTTTGTGAAAAGATCTGCAAGGTTGTCCTATGTTGGCACATAAGCCAAGCTAATCTCTCCTGATGAGAGCCTCTCCCTGACATAGTGGTAATGCACCTCAATGTGCTTTGTGTGAGCATGAAAAACTGGGTTCCTCGCAACTGCCAATGCGCTCTGAGTGTCAGTGTAGATAGTGTTGGCAGTGTCCTGTCCAACACCCAAATCAGCCATAAGGTGTCTGAGCCATACACACTCAATCATAGTTGTGAAGACTGCCCTGTACTCAGCCTCACAACTCGAAGTGGCCACAGTAGGTTGCTTCTTGCTTAACCATGATATACATGAACTGCCAAGCATGAAACAAAAACGACTTGTGGACACTCGCGTGTCAAAACAACCAGCCCAATCCGAGTCCGAAAAAGCATGTAAGTTTGGCGGCAATGATCCCCCCTTGGGATAAAACAAGCCAAGATGTAAAGTGCCACTAAGGTAGCGGAAAATTCTCTTGACAGCCTCCCAATGCTTAGACCCTGGGCTATGCATAAATCTGCTGACCCGTGAGACTACAAACTGAATATCTGGCCTCGTGTTGCATACATAAATGAGGGAACCAACAACAGTTTGGTAAAGAGTGACATCAGCAGGATCGCCAGCATCATGTAGACTCAACTTCAAACCTGTTTCCATGGGAGTGGCAATAGGTTTGCAATCCTCAAGTCCAAACTTACATAGCAATGTCTCTATGTAACTTTTCTGACACAACCATCACACTGCTTAAACTGTATACCCAAGTAATACCCAAGTAATGATGCAACATCCCAAAATCTTTCATCTTGAAGTAGCATTCAAATCAGCCTTAAATTCAGCAATATGTCTCTCATTTGGTCCAGTGATCAGCAAATCATCGACATAAAGAACCACAATGAGAAGTACATCACCCTCACGCTTTACATACAATGTGCTTTCTGTTGGACTGTTACAAAAGCCTCGTTTAACCAAATGAGTGTCAGCTTTCTCATACCAAGCACGAGGAGATTACTTCAACCCATACAAAGCCTTCTTACATCTGCACACTTGGTCCTCTTGTCCTTTTATGACAAAACCGCGAGGCTGCCTTACATAAACTTCCTCAAATATGTCACCATTCAAAAAAGCAGTAACAATGTCTGATTGATGTACATCCCAACTGTTAACCCTCACGGCACACGGACACCCTATCACCTACGATGGACGTGTATTATGTATTTGGTAGAGTCAGGTACCGGGCTTGTCGGACCAATAGGGAAAGGTAGAGTGATCGCCGATGAGAGGCGCACTTTAACTTGGACATTCAAGGGATTAGTTGGTTAAGCATGGGCGCCCAAGTGTGAATGGGGTGAGCTCCTATAAAAGCCAACTAAACCTAATTTTTACTCATTCTCTCATTTGTGCAATTGAAGAGTGCTCTTGCTCCATCTCCATCTTCTTCTTCTTCACCTCCTTGTGTGTGTGTGTGTGAGAGAGAGAGAGAGAGGGAGAGTGTGTGTGCGATCGAGCATTACGAAGGCACGACGGCGGCGAAGCGGTTGAGCGCGGCACGACTGCAGCTTCTTCTTCATCGCGGCGAGGAATCCACCACGAAGGCGAGCGTAGAGCGGTGAGTGACACACCCTTTGTTTTCTTGAGCTTGCTAGTTTAGGCTTGTTGTGTGCTTGGAGCCGTTTGTGGCTCGCATACGGTGTATTGGCAAGTCCCTTGCTTCGACAGTGCGGCAAGGAGCGCACATTTTTGGCGCCGTTGCCGGGGATATGCCCTACACTAAGCTCGGTTAGCACTTTACGCTTCCTTGTGGTGCAATTTCTATCATAGGAAAGGCAGGGAAGGAGTGTGTGGAGATTTCTGTTTTTTGCGTTTTCTGCAATTGCTGTCAAGTTTCAATTTCTGCTATTGTCTGTGTTTTTTCAATTTCTGCAATTTCTGCATTTTCAAGTTCGGCGTTTTCAATTTCTGCAATTTTCTGCAATTTCTGCGTTTTTGCTGCATTTTCTGCAATTTCTGCGTTTTTTTGCATTTTCTGTCAATTCTGCAATTTTCTGCATTTCTGTCAACTCGCTGCAATTTTTGCGTTTTTTCTGCATTTTCTGCAATTTCTGCAATTTCTGCGTTTTTTTCAATTTCTGCGTTTTTCTGCATTTTAAAAAAAAAAAAAAAAAAAAAAATTTTGGGGAAAAAAAGTTTTTGAGAAAAAAAAATAGTGAAAATTTTTTTTTTAAAAAAAAAAAAAGGAAAAAAATTCGGAAATTAAAAACGCGAGCGAGCGGGCGGCGAAATTTTTTCGAAAATAAAAAACGTGTCTCTTAAAACGGACGGGTTGGAAATTTTTTCGAAAATAAAAAACGTGTCTCTTAAAACGGACGGGTTGGTTTGTATAAAAGATAGATTGGGATCGGGATCATTTTCCCAAGCCCAGGCCCAGGCCCAGGCCCCAGTCCTCAGTCCTCTGATATATACTAGACTCACTCTTATATATATACCCTACTCCCTCAAGAGAGAATGAGGGCATGTGGGACAAGTCCTCCACTCTCCTCCTTTCTCTTCCCACTTGCACCCTTAGACTTTCTAGTTTGGGCCTAGTTCCCTACTGAAAATTGACAGTTTTAGGGATTCCGAGGGCATAGAGTGACCAAACGGAGGGCTGTAAAGCACGGCACGACCCTCTGACCGATACGCTCGTTTCGAGCCATCACACGGCCCATTCCACGACACGCTCTAAAAATTCTAGCAAAAAAACAAACAAAAAACACGCTAAAAACTAGTCACAAGGCCTCCTAGAGCAGCTTTTTGACACCTTAGGGTATCAAAAGCACATGCACTTACGCTCTGGGCGGGTGCTAGAACACGAGCATATTGAGGGTGCCTCTGTTCATACGGACACCCATTACCCATCCACGATAAGCTCTAGACCCTCAGCGGGGACACAAGGTAGCACCACCCAAGACCCTAAAATAGCCGCTAGTGATTCCTCCTCCGACTCAGAAATCATGGAAGCATACCCTACCCAAAACACTGAGAGAGAAGGCCATGCACCTCCCGAAGCTCCACAGCCTAGTACTAGTATGTTTAGCCGTTTCATGGAAACATTAGGTAGAGCTACTCGCTCGGAACCTGATGCAGATGAAGCACACGAAGGGGGTGGGGAAGTGGAATCTCCTTTCACATCGCACGTGGACCCCACACCCCCAAAGAGTGTCCATGTGGATATCCTACCAACTTCTTACCAAGAAGGCCCTGTTGAGCTGCCTCCTTCAGAAGTTCCCTCTAGAGTACCGTTGGTGACAAGTAAAACCATGGGGAGCAACATTGCTTCTACCTCACAAGAAACCGTTAACACGTCGACTCTAGAAGGATTGTTCATTAATGATCATTGGACATACGACCTCCACACTGAGGTGTTGACGGATCTACACTCTGGCCACGCCTACCATGTAGGATGGATAGAGATTGTACAATCCACCTCTAGTGCCACGAGCATCGAAGATCAACAGAAAATGATCTGTAATGTTATCCATGGCATTATTCAATCAGAAAGGCAAAACCGAGGGGTAAATATACTCTCAACTGGCCCCATGAGATTTCTGGATACGAGCAAGGCTCAACAGCCTACTCTATCACAAATGGAGACTCCTCTAATGAGTCCCATGGACCCATCTTACGTCATTTCACCTGGGGTCTCTATGCAATCTGAGCCTCCGAGCGAAAACTTTAGCTTCCCTAACTTGGCTCAACCCTCTATTAAGGAAAACACAGTGCTCACTCCAGGGATAAGCCTGACAGAGAATGTACCGATGACATCTACGGTTAGCGCAGTGCCACTACCTAGTGTTGTAGTACCTAATATGGGGCCTCGACTATATGTGCCTCTAGCCCCTTATGCACACATGGCCCCCACACCTCCAATTGTACCACTTGCTTATGCTCCTCGAGTGCCGCTCCCTAGCTCTTATCCGAGTGGACCTATGCCCGGTTATGTTCCATATCCGGCATCATCCACACATATGCCAAGACCGGTACCCGTTCCTCTCCCACATATGATTCCAAGAGTACCTCCACCGGCCCTGCCTCCTCACATAGGTGACTTGGCAGCGTTTGCTCAAACCATAGGTCGATCTATTGCGGAAAATATGCATCATGCATCTGATAGAGAGCCTAGAAGTAAGGCAGTACAAATTGCCAAACTCACGCAAAAATTCAATGGGGACGAAGATGCTAGAAAACACATTGAAGTGTTCGAACAAGTATGTGATTCCTTAGGGGAACGCAACGAACTACATAAGTGCAATGCCTTAAGCTTGACATTAAGTGGGAAGGCTGGAGATTGGTATAGAACCCTAAGGGTGGACGAGAAAACAATCTACCCTACCCTTCGAAGGTTGTTTCTAAAGGAGTACATACGAGAAGGTGTGCTTTGGGGTGTAGCATCTCAGCTACAGAAGGCCGAACGTAAGGAAGGAGAGTCAGTAAGGGACTTCATTAGTCGTCTAAAGCACTTAAACTCTCGTTGCCCTGTAAATGAGCGCTTCAACAATAACCAACTGCTTGATCGATTCATTCGAGGGTTGAGGAATGAAGGAATCTATAATGGACTAGTGATTAGAGGTATCACAACCTGGGAAGATGTCACTGCCAATGCAATCCAATTAGAGGACAACTTGATGATAGCAGGCATGAGGGTGTCTACTGACACGAAATCCACTAGCTCACAAGCCATTGAGTATGAACCCATGACTGCAAAGCCCATTGCCAATGAGCCAAAGGTATTTGAGACATTCTTGACAGACCTCACCAAGGCAATCCAAGAGTCTCTTAAGGATAATCGACCCCCTCAAAATAGTCACATGTATCCAAGAAGGGAGCAACAATGGTGTTCCATTTGCTTAGGTCCACATAGCACTAGTGAGTGCCCTACGTTTAGAGTAAAATTTAATGGAACTTGCAACGCATGTGGTAGGTATGGTCACCAAGCTAAGGATTGTTTAATGATCAAACGTATGATGGCAAATAGACCACCTGTAGCCTGGACGGATGCACCTCGAGCTCCTGTATTGATGCCTACTCCACCTGTTGAGCAACTACCGCAACACATGGTCCCTAGATCTCAAAATGTTGTACAAGCTACACCGTTACCACCTCCTGTGCTAGGACCGCAGCCCCCGCATCCAAGAGTCGCCCCTATGAACCAAGTGGGTTGCGAGCCATCTAATGCTTATGCAGATGGTTGTGAGGAGGAAATAGACACTAGTATTGCCTACGGACTTGATACATTGGAAGAGTGTCCTATATACTACATGGAAGATTGTTGGGGACAAGTCAAGCCGGTTTATCAAGCTGCTGCTCTCGCACCCAGAGGTCAAAATATCAACACCCAGGCTAGGAGGCCACCTCTTCAATGCTACGAGTGTGGTGGACCACATCGAGTAGCGGAGTGCCCTATTAGGCTGCAAAAGAATGCTGCACAGATGCAAATGAATCAAGGGAGCACGTCTGCAATGCCAATACTCACATGTAATCGTTGTGGCATAGATCACTTGATTGCCCAATGCCCCTATAACCCAAATGCGCCTAAAATCACACCCCTGAATTTGGTCGAAATTGCTAGTGTGACATCGCCAATACCACCCGTTGCACCCGCTTATGCGATTACACGGTCCATGCTTCAAGGGCCAGGACATATCCTCGAAGAGAGAGATACCGCGTCAGTTATCCAAGCAAAGAAAAAGAAGACACGAAGGAAGAAGTCGCAGAATACGGAAAATTCAAAGCCAAGTTCCAAAACAAACATAGGAACAGGAGATGACCCCGTGTATATGAATGACCTCGAGGATGATTCAGATTCAGTCGAGACAATGGAGACTAGAACCAATACCACAAAGAGAAAGACCGACAAAGAAAACCGTAACATGGAACCAAATGAAAACCGAATGAGAGAAAACCATAAAGAGCCTCTGAAAACACCACAAGTGTTTCCAAATCCAATCCAAGACCCCCAAGATAAACCGCAGGGGCAAAAAGGAAAAAATCGTAAAAAGAAGATTGGGACGTATCCAAACCCAGTAGACGAGATTGAGCAGGTGAAACATCTAAGAGGTTTAGTGGAGGAGACTAAAAGGAAACTAGAACCAGAACCCATGCAGGTCAAAATTCATGACACAGTGTTTCCCACGCAAGTTCATCCACCCCACATGAACCATAGACCGTTAGCCATATCTAGTATCATCCAAGAAGGGAGTGAGGACAGGACATCAGAAAGTGAGCATACACCCTTCTTGTTGGAAAGGATGTTTAACGAAGGAATACCTGATCCCATTGAGGAATATGAGATTCCATCCTCACCAGTTCCTAGTCAGGGACCTACACCCTGCAAAACGCCAATGAATGTTGCCAAACTAGTGGACTTCATGTCTTCTGAGGTCCGAACCACGATCATAGCAAAGTTGTATGGAGATCCTGAGTTATTCCTTGCACTTCGAGCATTCCTTAACGGAGAGCTACGAACAGGATTACCGCAGTTTGCGCAACCAAATAGGCCTGACTCGATTATGATTGATGAGGAAAATCATGTGCAATCACTTGACTTAGATGGACACGAGTCTGTGATCGAGGTACCCATTAACGAATTAGGGCAGTATTTTGAAGGCGACGAGTCTAATGCGACCCTACCCATCACTACCAAGGGATTAACTATAAAGGGAATTCTTGATGGTGGTGCGGGAGTTAGCATCGTTACAAAAGATTGTTGGGAATCCATGGGAAAACCCCGCCTCAGTGTTACTAACATTGTGGTAAAGATGGCAAATGGTACCATAGCCAAACCTATGGGATGCTCAAGGATCTTAAGATCAAAGTTCTAGGACACAAGGTACGACATACTTTCATTGTAATGGATTTCTCTAAACACCTTATGTCATATGAAATGATTTTAGGACGACCATTCATGAGGGAAGCACAAATGGTTCACGATTGGTCTAAAAATCATGTCTATCTGCAATTCCAAGACTCTGTCCTTAGAGTGGATTTGGTGACTGGTAAGGTACACCCCTTAGGGAGTAAAACCATTATTGATCATCGCTCTGACACCACAGTTCACTCGGCCCCACTACAATATTGTTACACTTGTAAGAAGGATACAGACATTGGCCAAGATTCTCCATGGATGTGTTACCGGGTATGACGGAATCAGACAATGTAGACTAGGTCCACCTAGCATCAACCATAGACACTTGGGGAAATAGGGGGACGACCTGGGTAACACCTGAGGGGGATGAAATGCGTATACCCTTAAATATGCTACAAGCAATGCATATCGCTTCTGACAAGACTCATCCTAATGTAACGAAGAAAACATACAAGTGGGTCCCTAAAACTTCTTTAGCGACCATAGCTAGTGCTAAAAAACAGAAGCCTTGTAAGAAACGTACCACTCGCTCCAAGAAAAGTAAGAAAATGTTGCGATGGATCCCTAAACGACTATTGGAAGCCCAAGGCTACTATCAAGGAAATGATCAAATCTGGGTGCCAAAACGTAGATTGTGCTCTTACCTATCACCTGACCCAAGTGAGCCCAATCCCGTAGCTCCAAAACAAATTGAAAATCGCGGAAAGAAAAAAATCACAGAATGTTACACACCCGCTCCCGAGCTAGTTTGGGTACCAAAGAAAGAACGATTTGTTCCACCTAGCTCAGGAAGGGGGGAGTCCCATGAAGATTCTAGCTCCTCATGTAATACATCCATAGAGGTAAAAGCTTCTACACCGCCTCCATCTATAGTAGTGGACCTCCATGAAGCTACAAAAGAATCCACACCTCCCAGTGTTCAAGAATCACCTGATGAACCACTTCAAGTTCGATCCTGGGAGAGTACCTTACCACCCTTGCAGCTTGACAAGGCACCTAGGGTAATAGAAAATTACTGGCAAAAATCCTCACCTATTACCAACTGGAACAATTGGTTTCAAAGGGTGACAAGCTCATTTCAAACGGTATGACCTACCCAAGGAAGGGGGGAGTGTTTGCTGACAGTCATCATTCATTTGTTTCCCTCTCAACCTTTTTCCCTGACCTCTCAATCACCAATCTTAGGGAATGTACATATAAAGCTTTATACTCACAAAAAACAAAAAAAAAGAGCAAGAGCAATTAGCAAACGAGTATGCACAATAAAAGTCAAAACATTGACTCAGACCTACACATGTCACATCTGGTACAGTGAAGCAGAAACCTATGCCATAAAACACCTTTGATCCTCATCACTTGAGTGATGGAGGGTAGGTAAGATTAGTACGATAGGAGTGTTTCTGTTTAGAGTTGAGAGATTAGCAAAGTTCTCTTTTCCCACTGATGTGCCTCCTGGAGGTATTCCTTTTGTTTCCTAGTGTGTACAGGAGCGTGTTTCTATTGATAGTATTTGGACCTTCATGGAACCTTCAAATCAAGCGCGACCATCAACACAAACAGGTGTTTCTTGTCCATTAGCATTGCCGTTATCTTTTTGCATCTATGATTGTCTGCTTTGATTGTGATTGGTAGCATAATATTCAGTGCATTTGCTTAGTATCAAACATTTAATTCAATGTAATGTTTTGTCATAATCACTTGTTTAGGGGTAAAAATCAAGCAGTCCGACTAAGCTAGTTTGACCAAGCTAGGTATTAGAGATCTTCTCTTAATACCATGGGGAATGCCTTCCTAATAAACAATGGTTACTTAGGTTCTTAATCCGATTTAGGCAGCATTGTATGAAATGTACTAGGGCTTTCTAGTGGGCTTAAACCTATTGACCTTTAGCTTAAGTATTATAAAGGGAGTTTACTAATGTGATGAGCATGGGGAATGTAACAATGTTATATGACCTCCCAAAGTTACAGAATTTAAATGCTGAAAATGAACAAACAAAAAATCAAAGTGCCACAATGTAAAATTTTAAGCTGGAAGAGAAATCTCAGCTTGATTTGGTACTTCACTCACATGTATTGCCTATGGTACTAGAGCCCTAGAGGTTCCCAGTGTGGGCGCTTTTCCTTGAAAAGCAAAAAACCCAAGGCATACAAAATAAGCACCCACTTCATAATTGAATCAATGTGAAAAGACCTTGGGGGGTCAAAGAAAAAGTAATCAGTCAGGCGATGATTTCATGAGAAATTCCTTTTATGGTAGCTTAACTACAAGGTTTTCTAGGTATAGCCTCTAGTCAGCCCTTGAACATGAATACTTGGCTCTCGCGATTAAACAACTTAATTGACCACAGAAAGTTAAGAAGCTTACCCATGGTATTAATATTCGATCTCTAGTGCTTTTCGACCGTCAAATTAGCGACCCCAGACTTGTTTAATTTTTTGCCTTTACATCTGTTTATGCACTTGATTACATTGCAATTTAATGTTCATTGCTAACAAATTGTTTGAAATTCTTTTACCAATCAATTTGTCTACCTAAAACTGCATATGCTTTTTAAGAGAATGCAATTACTGTGCCAATGTTGTTTGATTTTGCAGTGACTGAAGAAGGCTAAGGACATTCATCTCAAATGCTCTTCCACCTCGACGAACCAGCTTCAACTCAATAGCTTCCGAGGACGGAATCTACATCAGGAAGGGGGGCATGTTAACCCTCACGACACACGGACACCCTATCACCTACGATGGACGTGTATTATGTATTTGGTAGAGTCAGGTACCGGGCTTGTTGGACCAATAGGGAAAGGTAGAGTGATCGCCGATGAGAGGCGCACTTTAACTTGGACATTCAAGGGATTAGTTGGTTAAGCATGGGCGCCCAAGTGTGAATGGGGTGAGCTCCTATAAAAGCCAACTAAACCTAATTTTTACTCATTCTCTCATTTGTGCAATTGAAGAGTGCTCTTGCTCCATCTCCATCTTCTTCTTCTTCACCTCCTTGTGTGTGTGTGTGAGAGAGAGAGAGAGAGAGAGGGAGAGTGTGTGTGCGATCGAGCATTACGAAGGCACGACGGCGGCGAAGCGGTTGAGCGCGGCACGACTGCAGCTTCTTCTTCATCGCGACGAGGAATCCACCACGAAGGCGAGCGTAGAGCGGTGAGTGACACACCCTTTGTTTTCTTGAGCTTGCTAGTTTAGGCTTGTTGTGTGCTTGGAGCCGTTTGTGGCTCGCATACGGTGTATTGGCAAGTCCCTTGCTTCGACAGTGCGGCAAGGAGCGCACACCAACCAAAATGAGCTGCCAATGCACATAGAAAACGCACAGTAGTCATACGACAAGTGGGAGCAAAAGTCTCTTCATAATCTATGCCTTTTTGCTGTGCATAACCCTTTGCAACAAGTCAAGCCTTATGGAGATCGATATCACCATCCGGCTTGCTTTTCAACTTGTAAACCCACTTCGTACCAATGGCCTTTTTTCCAGGAGGCAAATCACATAAAGTCCATGTGTCATTTTCTATAAGTGCATCATATTCTGATTGCATGGCAGCCATCCAATTTTTTGAATTCTGTGCTTCATCAAAAGACAGAGGCTCCTCAACATCATGTAAGCTAGACACAGCCAAAGCATAACAATCTGATGCATAAGGTGCATGGCGAGAGCCTGAACGAGTACGACTAGACAAAGGTGCATCCATTTTACTGCCACACAAAGTGTGCACCAGCCATTTTGGCATACGTCTAGCCTGCTCATTTTCAGCCCTTTCCTCATCAAGTACATCATGTACATCTGCATCAGTAATAGGTTGATCTGTAACATTATCAGAAACACCATAGGCTGTATATTTGCCTCATTGGAAATTACATTCGTATTTCCACCACTAAAAAGAGGCAACAAAGTGTCATAAATGTCCTGTGAGCTTACATTACTGTCTCTAGTACATGACAACAAGGGCTGAACAGAATCTTCCACAAGCACTACATCCCGTGAAACCAGAATACACTTTATTTGTGGATGATATAACCTGCCTTTGCTTTCAGCACTATAACCAACAAAAATACATTTGATAGACTTATCATGCAATTTTTTGCGTTGTGTTTGTGGCACCAAAGCATATGTCAAACAACCAAAAACACGCATGTGCTCTATAGAAGGCTTTCTATCATGCCATGCTTTATATGGAGTAAGAGACTGCAAAGATTTCGTAGGACACCTGTTAAGTACATAAGTGCCACACTTTGATGGGCTCAAGCCAAAAAGAATGCAGCAAAGCTTGACTTTTGACCATACATCGTGCCATTTTCGTCAGTGACCTATTTTTCCTCTCAACAACACCATTTTGCTGAGGTGTATAAGGCACTATACATTGGTGTTTTATCCCATGACTAGCTAGAAATGCATTAACTTCTTGAGACATATACTCCCCCACTCGATCGGAATGGAGGGTGCCCATAGTACATTTCGAGACATTTTCAGCCATAGCTAGAAATTGTTTGAAGCACATAAAAACTTCGGACTTCGCTTTAAGCGGAAATATCCATGCATGCCTGGAGTAATCATCAATGAAATTCACGAAGTACAAGTAATTGCCCAAGGATGGAGTTTAACATGGGCCCACAACATCACTATGCACAAGCTGCAACCGGCATGTGGCCCGAACTGAACCATCCTTTGGAAACTTAGAACGCTGCATCTTACCCAAAATACAGCCTTCACAAACATGTTTGCCAAGTGCTTCAAGAGGCGGCAAAGAAGCAACCATATCAGATTTTTGCAAACACAACAAACTGGCAAAATTCAGATGACCAAAATGTGCATGCCAAAGTTTTGCATCTGAAATAGCCCTTGAATCTGCAACAACATTTGCAAAATCTTTTCCACACTTGTCATACAAAGTGAGCTTATACAGTCCACGACACAAAAGGCCAGATGCAACAATTTCATCACCAAAACTAAGATCATGAACTGTACATCTGTCATCCACAAATTTGACTACAAGTCCAAGTCTAGCAAGTGCGGATATAGACAAGAGATTCTTCTTGATCCCAGGTACATAAAGTGCATCAACAAGTGTGAAGGACTTCCATTTGCAGTAGTAAGCACAATCTTTCCAACTCCCTGAACCGAATAAGAGGCATTGTTGGCACAAGTGACTAAATTCCCATGAGGGATAGACTTGAGAGAGGTAAACAATTCACGATGTGAGGTAATGTGCTTTGTAGCACCACTGTCGAAATACCACACATGTGAATCTGTAGCAACTAAAAAGCATGCATCATGGAAAACAGGATTGTAAGTGCACTCTGCGCTAAAAGCCCATTCTGCATCAACATCAGCAACACAGTCTCCTTTCATAGAAGACTCAACAATGGCTGCATTTGTAGTGGAACCAGCATTTGCAGTGGAACCACCCTCTTTCTTCTTAGCCTCTTTGGCCTTCAACTTAGGACACGAATTGATCAAGTGATCATTAGCTTTACAATAATGGAAACACTCTTCTTTTTGCCCTTATTACCAGAATTTCCAGAAAAATTGTTGCCAGCAGGAAGCATTAGGAACAGAAGTTTTGCCACTCGCAGCAGAACCATAAGAAGTGGCTGCATTGCTGTTACCACCCTTTCTTTGAGAAGCAATAAAAGCCTGTTCAACTGCACGCTGCCTAGTTCTGTTTTTTCTAGAAAGTGACTCTTGCAACAACAATGTGCATAATGCATCAAAATTGAAAAGTTCAAGAATTCCTTGGGTCATCAGTCTCCAAGTACTAGCAAAAGTCTGGTTGGAATCTGGTAAGGCATCAAGAACAGTCTGCACAAGGGAACTGTCTGAAATGACTTCACCTGTATAAGTAAGTTGCTCATTGATATCCTTGACACCAGCAAGGAAAGTGTCCATATCATCTTCCTCATGCATAATCTTCGACTCCAGCTCTTTACGCAGCAAAGCAATTTAGCCTCATTGCGGCTTGAATAAAGACCTACTAGAATATCCCAAGAATGTTTTGCAGATTTTGCTGAACGAATGTGAGGAACAATGGTGCGCTTCACAGACAATGCAATCAATGCATGAGCCTGCGCATCCTTTACATCCCAACGAGCTTGTTCTACCGTAGGCAAAACAACTCTAATAGCAGCAATCCTTGCGGCAAGACCTGGAACATCCTCAACATCGCCCACATCCTCAGAACCAGGATGTACATCAATGCCCTGCACAATGTTCCAGATGCCCTTTGACACAAGAACATGTTGCATCATATAAGCCCACATAGGGTAGTTGTTCCCATCCAACATATCCTCAACAGCAAACATCTTGAACACATCTGTGTTGTTGTCAGCCATGGTAAATGCTGCACCTGATGTAAAAAATGCCCGAAAATAGGAGAAACGGAGCGCGAAAAACATGTGCTATATAGCAAAAACCGTAGAAGACTATGAGGCACCTGTTATGCAGAAAATGGCACTGACAAAAATTCTACACAAAATGACGAAATACCCTGTGCAGTACTGCCTGTAGTGGAAACGGAGGCCGAAATGAGGCCGAATTTTTTGTCGACCTGCGACTGCTTGCCAAAGCTCACTGAAATTGGAGAAAGTGAGCAGGCGTGTGTTGGAGCAGCTGGCGACTAAGCCCGGGAGGATGCAACTTGCTCTGATACGAATTGTTGGAATTAGGGTTGCAGAGAAACGCACACAGCTTGGAGAAGACGAAGGAAGCTCAAGGCACACAATAGAGAGTTGGTTACTTAGTGTGCAATGAAAAGATAGATAGCCCTAGAGTGATGGGCGTATATACAATGCACGGGGGGAAAAACCTCCTAAAGAGGGAAAAAATGCCCCGACGGTCCTAGTGTGTTCATACACATCACTACCACATGTATATGGTAACACTTCAAGTCTAAAGAGGTACTTAGATTGAGGGTTGTCTAAGATCTACTAAAAAATCCATATAATTGGTATTTCATAAATTTGATTTTCCATATAAATTTTGCATACTTTTCAATAGTAGCTTACTAACATCTAATAAGAGAAAAAGTGCTTGTGCTGATATTTATTTGCAGCTAATGCCATACACCATACATCCTCACAATTGAAGCTCACTCTGAGCAATTCTATGCCTCTCATTTGAACATGACTACCAAGTTGACAAGATAGTAGGAAATTTGAAGTTAAAGCCAAACATTGATGTCATAATCATACCAGGCCAAGAATTATCTCAAAATGAGTCTACCTATCAACTAAATTGATAAGTCTTCATTTTTACTTTGAAATTTCTCTAAAAGCCTCCCAACAAGTATGCTTTGAAATTTATGAGGGTTATCAATTTATAGTTTTGATGTCAAAATCTAAGCTTCCTAATGTGACTCATGGTTCCATAAAATTCTACACCCAGAAATTTGTACGTTTAGTTGACTAGTGGCATGTATTTATAGTTAATAAATTATTTAGTCCCTCGGTGTATTGATTATAACACTTGATATACTTTGGAATTTATGCCATTTATCTCCCTACATCGTTGGAAACTATCCAATAGATAAGCTATCAGATTGGTCACATGGCATGTTGAGAGTGTGGCTGTGAATATGATTGTTCACATTTGTAAGTCTCTCTCCTTTCTATCTCTTCAAAAAAAAAAATGTCTTGACATTCATTCATGGTAAAATTCAGTTTCTATTATCATTTATGGAACATTTTTGTGACAATTGTGGTTTATCATTGATAATTGCATGTTGTATGTTTTTCAATATTTATGCTACTAATCAACGCATAAAGGTTGCTTTTGATTCTAATAATCATAGATGGTGAAGGAAATTTCTCTTTAGTACATGCTACTAATCTCGATGCAACTAATATAGGCACAAAGGTCTGTTTTGATTCTAATAATCATAGAGCACGAACGAAATCTCTCTTTAGTACATGCTCTCTCAAGAAGTTTGAGCCCCAAAATCAATAGAATCAAGATAAGTATCCATTTTGCAATGATTTGCACTCTTTATGGAAAAGCCAAATACCATGTGATTGAGTTGTTAGTAAACTTGCATCATTCATTTACTTACCACTTGTGTGCTAACTTAGTTCAAGGATGTTTGAAAATATACCAATTTCTCCAAGATAGCATTTAATTATTTGATTGATAAGTGAAAAATATAGCAACTCTATATGGTATTTCATATCTTGCAATATTGGGCTTAATGGCCCTATCAAGTAGTAACTTCCTTTTGTGAAGTTTTCTTTTCAAATATTTAGACTTGTGGCCACTCTATGTGTCAATACCTATGGATTTTAATGAAGGATTTCTTGGGCAAGAGGAATGTCGAGATTTGTTTTTTTCATCCTCCATGACCTTAGCTCATTTTTGGATGGTCACTATGTTTTCAATCGTGCTTTGATGCCCAAATATATGAAAATAGGATACCTAGAGAACTAAATTATTTTTAAATAATTTGCATTCTCACTGTCACATTCACAATGACTTCCACATTACTCTTTTACTACCCTTTCCAAGACCCTTACCTACACATCACATTTATGAGGATCCACCTTTGCTTTTAGATCAAGAAGAACACCTCATTACTGCAAAAATAGTTGATCATGAGACCACCACTATATGCATGGTTTACAATCTCTATCTTTTGACTTTTAAAGGGCACCTCATAGAAGATGCCAAATCTTATCCACACTTTTCATCATTTATGGTCCAATTGATTCTCTGTTGAGCAACTAAGGACAATTGCTAACCTTGGTGGGAGGGATGTTACGAGATTGGACACCCATTGGTTATAGTGCTTAAAGCAAAGGTTACAGGTTGTATCATCCACAAACAAAGTGTATTCTGGTTTCACAGTATGTTGTATTTGTGCAAGATTCCGTTCAACCCTTGCTGTCATGTACTAGAGACAATAATGTAAGCTCACAAGACATTTATGACACTTTTGCCTCTTTTCAGTGGTGGAAGTTCGAATGTAAATTCCAATGAGAAAAATGTATAGCCTATGAGGTTTCAAAAAATATTACAGATCAGCCTATTACTGATGCAAATGTACATGATGTACTTGATGAGGAAAGGGCTGGAAATGAACTGGCTAGAGGTATGCCAAAATGGCTGGTGCATACTTAAAGTGACAGTAAATTGGATGCACCTTTGTCTTGTCGTACTTGTTCAGGTTCTCGCCATGCCTCTTATGCATCAGATGGTTATGCTTTGGTTGTGTCTACCTTACATGATGTTGAGGAACCTCTATATTTTGACGAAGCGCATAATTCAAAAAATTGGATGGCTGCCATGCAATCTGAATATGATGCACTTATAGAAAATGATATGTGGACTTTATGTGATTTGCCTCCTGGCAAAAAGGCCATTGGTATGAAGTGGGTTTACAAGTTGAAACACAAGCCATATGGTTGAGATTGATCGCTATAAGGCTTGACTTGTTGCAAGGGTTATGCAGAACAAAAAGACATAGATTATGAAGAGACTTTTGATCCCACTTATCATATGAATATTGTGCATTGGCAACCCATTTTGGTTGGGATGTACATCAATCGGGCATTGTTACTGCTTTCTTGAATGGTGAAATATTTGAGGAAGTTTATGTAATGTAGCCTCACGGTTTTGTCAAGAAAGGACAAGAGGATAAGGTGTGCAAATGTAACAAAGCTTTGTATGGGTTGAACCAATCTCCTCATGCTTGGTATGAGAAGGGTGCCACTCATTTGATCAAATGAGGCTTTCGTTACAGTCCAATAGAAAGCACATTGTATGTAAAGCATGAGGGGTGATGTACTTCTCACTATGGTTCTTTATGTAGATGATTTGCTGATCACTGGACCAAATGAGAGATATATTGCTGAATTTAAGGCTAATTTGAATGCTACTTTCAAGATGAAAGATTTGGGGTTGTTGCATCATTACTTGGGTATACAATTTAAGCAATGTGATGGTGGTATTGCCTTGTGTTAGAAAAGTTACATAGAGACATTGCTATGTAAGTTTGGAATTGAGGATTGCAAACCTATTGCAAACCTATTGCCACTCCCATGGAAACAGGTTTGAAGTTTAGTCTACATGATGCTGGTGATCCTACAGATGTCACTCTTTACCAAACTGCTCTTGGATACCTCATTTATGTATGCAATACGAGGCTGGATATTCAGTTTTGAGTCACACAGGTCAACAGATTTATGCATAGCCCAGGGTCTAAGCATTAACATGCTGTCAAGAGGATTTTCTGCTACTTGAGTGGCACTTTACATCTTGGCTTATTTTATCCCAAGGGGAGATCGTTGAAGCCAGACTTACATGCTTTTTTAGACTCAAAATGGGCTGGTTGTTTTGACATGCGAGTGTCCACAAGTGGTTTTTGTTTCATGCTTGGTAGTTCATGTCTATCATGGTTGAGCAAGAAGCAACATACTATGGCCACTTCTAGTTGTGAGGCTGAGTGCATGGCAGTCTTCAAAGCTACGGTCGAGTGTGTATGGCTTAGATGGCTTATGGTTGATTTGGGTGTTGGACATGATACTACCAACACTATCTACTTTGACAGTCAGAGTGCCTTGTCAGTTGTGAGGAACTCAGTTTTTCATGCTCACATAAAGCACATCGAGGTGCATTACCACTATGTCAGGGAGAGGCTCTCAGCAGGAGAGACCAACTTGGCTTATGTGCCAACACAGGACAACCTTGCAGATCTTTTCACAAAGGCATTGTCTCATGAGAAGTTCGAAGCTTTCCGCAAAGCTTTGGGCTTACTCCCCTTTGTGGGCTGATCATGTCCTCAGGGAATGGCACTTCCCTTACTCATGTGCCAGCTCTCGTTCACCACATCACTCCAAAGTGGATTTGCTACCATGTACATGTGGTAGTGATGTGTGTGAACACATCACTATCACAATGAAAATACCAATACACTCTCTATTGTGTGCCTTGAGCTTTCTTCATCTTCTCTAAGCTGTGTGTCTTTTCTTGCAACCCTAATTTGAACATTACTGACCCTACAAGATGCCGTCCAAGACATTTTGGTGCAACTGTTTCATGATGGAATTTCCTGTATGGTGTACGCTAAGTGTGTAGCATTGAAAAATATGGATTTAGCTCTAGGAATCAATGTGCAAAATGAAGGATGTCTTCATGAGAAATAGTTTATCCCCTGTACCCTCTCTTGATGAGATTTGTAATCTTTTCATATAATATCAAAGAGTCAAATTTCTACCATTCGTGTAATTGCTTGAACTTGATTTTGTACATTCTTTTTTTCAAGTATTTGAATTGTTCAAGATGTTAAATTTAAATTGACCATCACGGCGCACGGATTGTCCGGTGAGGTTGAACAATGTTAAAAAAATCCATGCAACGACCCATCGGCCGGGGGACACATCTCGATGATTTTTTTATGAAACCGGGCAATGGGGGGGTGTACGGGGTCAACGAGACGACCACGGATCACTACGGTGCTCGGCGGGTTCAGACGGTGCAAAAAAATCCCTGTGCACAAGGACATGCAAGGGACAAATCTACCATGCTTCGTGGTGGTCTTGTTGACCTCGTATGCCCCCCCATCACCCAATTTCAAAAACAAATCCCCTAGATGTGCCTTTCGACCGATGGGTTCGGTGCATGTGTTGTAAAAATGAAATTTATTACACAATATGAATATTAAAAAAACAAGTACAAAAGAACAATTATTCTGTATTGATTTGGATATTACATCATTGTTGATTAGTTCTACTACAAATTACATATGTGGGTATGGGGCGAATGGTTGACTTGACACCAAGGGATTTTACAATTTCCTTTGGGTTTATCAACCCTTAACCTAAGCTCAAGGCACTCTGGGAGAGGATTGATCCTGGGTGCTTGCCTGTAAAGGCATCTCTATCCACCAATATACATTTGTGAGCATTTAGGATGAGGGAATCTTCAGCAAGGATGGCACTGAATGCTTTGCACTCGAGAAGCTCTGCAGAACCATTCTTGGAGAACTTTGTGTGAGCAACTCAAAGAATCGATGGACCCAGGTGGCTCAGGTAGTGCCAAAGCAAGCTATCCCTACCCATGGGCGCATTGCGTGAACCTCCAGTACGTGTTGCAAACTTATCAACATGGTATGCCGTCTGCAAAGCATTTTGAATGACTTTAACACTTATTGTAAAGAGCAATAGACAATCGACAAGGTTAAGATATGTTTACGTTAGTTTATTCATCCTTCTCTTCAAGATTTTTCTTTATAAGATCGATGCTAAATTGATCATCTCTACCCATCGCGATTAGTGGTTTGTGTGGATGAAAAGCGCTTTTCGAGATGCTTTCGTAAAATGAGGCACAATTTTGATTTCCACAAGTGTACTTGCTAATGTTTGCACCAACTTCTTGTTAGGTAAAGGCGGTGTGCCTCACCGTGCTTTGCCAGTGTTTGGCCACCCACATTTATCTCCTTATTCTTTATACATACAAAGCATAAGGAGCTCTCACTCATTCTCACATTGTGCTCATACAGTGAGATTTGGGAGCTCCACCCCACATCCTGTGTCATGCTCTCTCTCTCTCTCTTCCTCTCTCCCCTTTGCACTCTCGTGCACCGTATTCGCACATTCACAACTGGTATCAAAGCGAGGTTGGTTTGCTCTCGGATGAGAGTGGTATTGGTTGCAAGTTTGCTCATAGGTGGGAGGATACGATGTACGATCTATGTGGTTTGATGCTCAGGGAGACTCATGTGATTGCATTTTGAGCTCGGAAATGTATGCCTCGTGCATGTTTTTTGGTAGTCACAAGTAGAGCAGGTATTTGTGTACTAGATTTGCAGGTGTTTGCAATGATGTATGCAAAGTGTGGAGATTGGTGCATACATTTGGAGTGCAGTTTGATGCACTTTAATTGCTCATGTTTTTGAGCGCGCAGTCACTTTGGTTACTGGTTTTGTAGCCGTTTTGTTGGTGAAATTTTTCCAATATTTTTATGCCCATCGTTGGTGCGATCGAGATTACGATTGCTTGTAGCACTCAAGATTTGCATGCAATGTTTTTCCTTTTGGGTGGTGCATCATGAGCGTGTTTTGCTCTACATTTTTGGTATTGAGCTATGAGTGCTCGGCCATTTGGAGCTTCCAGTTTTGACTCCCAGCTTCAGGTTGAGTCTAGTACTCCCACAAGTGTTTCCATTTGCAGTTGAGGACATCTTCTGCAGTGTTTTGACTTGCATATCGATTTTGACACAGTAGGTTTCTTGAGCTTTTGATTTGTGTATGCTTTTGTAGGATAGTGGCTGGAGTTTACTTGCCATAGTTTGTATCGAGCTTAGCTCTCACATTAGTAGGTTTTGTCAGTTTGGATACAGTTTGGTGTTCTTGTACCCACTCTCGCAGGAGTGAGGATTTGCGTATGCTTTTGTGGCTACAATACAGACTAGTCACAGGTTTCACAGGTTTTTGTAGATTTATGTAGGTAGGTGTTTACCGCTGGGTCAACAACACAACCCAACTCAAGTTTCGTACCAAAGTCTTATCTTTTGCGAGTTATGAAATGCTGCGGATTATGGCTATAAACGTCATTTGTAATGAGTAGTTATTCTAGTTTCAGAAGCCGAGGTGCAATGGCACTTCCAGATTGTAAATACAAAGCCATTTGACCCTTTCAACCCCATTTTTGGTTAAACCTAAGGTAGCCTTAGTATATAAGGTACCTAGGTCATTTTGTAAAAAGACTTTTAATCATAATCAAAACTTAGCGCTGCCGTCTATTGTGTGTGAGAGAGAAAGAGAGTGAGCGTGAGCTTTATCCTCTCGCTACACCCGGCTCGCTCAACACATTGGAGATCCGACTGCACCATTGTTGTAGGCTCGAGAAGAGCTACGCGACAACGCCAAGCATTCCACGCGAGACGAAGCGCACACATCAACGCATCTACGAGCTATTTGTGGCCGTAAGTGTATCAAACGATGTCTGTTTTCTGCGTGCAAGTAGTCTATAGAATCGTGGCGACGTAAGCTACGCCTAGGTACTCATAAATTTCAGTTTCGGGCAATTTCAAAATTCAGCTTTGTCATCCTACGCGTTTTCCGCAGATGGGTTTAGTGTGAGGGTTTTGAGTGTAGAAGCTTAGGGACATGTGTATCCTAGTGAGGGGATGGTGTTCCTTAAGTTTCCTACGAATCTTGCATGATTAGGTGAGTTACCTTCCGTATGTGTGTATGTGGCTAGGTGGTGTAGTTGAGAGCAGTGAGGTTCTTGATTGTGGTTTAGTTGGTCTTCCAGAGTGTTGTATGTGTAGGATGGTCTCAGCCTGACAAGCTAAAGATATTTCCTCCGTGTGCCTATTGTGTCATCTGTGTCCTCGATTGACATTATGTTGATCTAGGTAGTGTTTGCATGCACTTCATGGGTGTGTGAGTCGCTGCCCGTCCAACATTAGCGCCGTTGCTGGGGACACAAGGACCTAAGTAGGTTTCCTACTAACACTCGTGTGATGGTTGCTTGATTTAGTTTCGGCTAAAGAAAGCGTTTTTCTTAAGTGGATCCGGAAGAGGATATTCCGCGATCAAGTGGATAGCCAGGAAGCGGGTGTCTTGCCGAGGGTCTGCGACTAGATAGGTTTAGTTAGGATCTGTGGATTAGAGTAGTTGTTGGTGGTCGAGTGATTTGTGAGGTGATAAAAGCATTTACTAGTCCGTGTGTGGCAGTGAAGCGTTTTTCTACTCATAGATGCAAAACCCCATATGATTTGTAGGAGTAGCTTTAGGTAAGTGATCCGATTCTGATCTAGAGCTATTCATCATTGAATTATTTGCTAAAGTGCTTGATTGCATTTGACATCATGGAAAAGTGTGCTTTTGAGGGTAAAAATGCATTAAACAAGATTTTGTGGATATTTTTGTATGACTGACTGATGCTGTGCATATAAAAGAGCATTTGCAAGGGTTCTGTGAAGAAAACCTGCAATTTTGTAAACATAGACATCCTACGCGTAGGATGTCTCAAGGGGGTTGTGGAGACCAAATTTGAAAATTTTGACTGCACTAGTGGTTTTAGAGGGTAGGTTTTACCCTAGTAACATATTGACTTGGGTGTTTTTCCCTATTTTTGTTGACCAAAAGCCAAAAGGCGGAGTCAAAAAACGTAAAATTTCAAAAAAGGCTTAAATTGAGTGATTTTTGCATGTTTTTGCAATTGTGAAGCATACTTGCACTTGCTGAGAGGATAAGGAAGCATCAGGGACACTTCAGTCTCAAAAAATCAGCAGTAGACATCCTACGCATAGGATGTCTATAGGGTGATCTGGGCATTTTTTTGAAAATCTGAGGTTACCAGTGTGTTTAGAAGGTAGGTTTTACCCTATTTTCACCTGGAAAGTGGAAATTTGACCAAATTTTGACAGATCAAAGCCAAAAGACGAGAAGTGCCAGACATCCTACCCAAATTGTGCCCAAGGCATAATTTTTGAGACCAAACCATAGGGTGACTTCAAAGGCATGTTCTAAATGTTGTTTTGAGTGCATGTGATAAATTTCATCTCATTTGGGTCAGTGAAAGGGAAGATTGAACAGACTTTAGTATTTTTGACTGAAAAAGACAAGAACAGCTAGTTTTGGGGTCTTTTGACATCCAAACTCAAATCTAAGCATACCACTGGGTTACTGACATCAAGGGGAAAGTGTGGGACAAGTCTGGGGTCAAACAGGCTAAAAAGACATCCAACGCGTAGGATGTTTTCTGTGTGATGTTGGACTCTAAACAAAATTCTGAGCATACCACAATGATCAGCACCTTAAGGAGAGTCTGTGGTCCAAGTTTGGGTTCATTCTGGGCAAAAAGACATCCTACGCATAGGATGTCTACTGCATAATTATGAGACCAAAATTCTCATGTGACCATACCATGCTGTCATATAGCCTTAGATAAGCCCCCTAGGCAAATTTGGTCTAATTTGGAGTTGATTTGACTTGGGAATTCATCAGAACAGACATCAGGCTTTTGGAACAGATTCTTGATCATTTGACCAACCTATAGGTGTCATAATCAAAAAGTAAAAAGATCTGTGAGTTAAGCACATCAAGGGGAAGCTACAATGCAAGTTTGAGCTGAAACAGAGCAAAAAGACATCCTACGCGTAGGATGTCTCCAGGGTCATAAAGTGGTCAAAATTCTACTTTGGCCATATAGGGAGGTTCTAAGTGTCTCAAGGGTTCCAAAACTTTTTTCAAAAGTGAATTTGGACCTTGTTTGGCCTATTTACCAAGCAAAGACAAGAATTGTCAGACATCCTACTCTTGGAGTGCACTAGAAGCTTATGCAGCCCAAATCTTGACCTATTGGCATCCAAATTAAATTTTGAGCATACCATTGGGTTTCTGAGCACTAGGAGAATCTTGGGATCAAATTTGGACAAAATCTGAGCAATTAGAAATCCTATGTGTAGGATGTCTCTAGCTTGATTTAGGACTCCAAACCAACTTATAAGCACACCACTATGATTAGCACATCAAGGAGAAGCTGGGGTGAAAATTTCAAGTCATTCTGAGAAAAAAGACATCCTACACGTAGGATGTCTCAAGGACATTTTTAGGTCCAAAGGAAATTCTGAGCATACCATTGTGTTGCTGGACTTAAGGGGAGTCTCTGGACCAAATTTTGTTAAATTCTGAGCATATAGACATCCTACGCGTAGGATGTCTCTAGGCTAGTTTTAGGGCCCAACTGTACTTTTGACCATACAGGAGTGTTCACAGTGTCACAGAGATCCCAAATATTTTTTCAAAATTGAATTTGGACTCATTTTGACCATTCTAAACTGCATTTCACTGTTTTGGCCATAACTTTCACAAACGGTATTGGATCGGAAAAGTTTTTATATCAAAACGTAGCCTGAGAGCGGTTCTACAGATCTTAGAGCAAAACTTGAACTAAATGCATGCCAACGGCAACCGTTTAGGTCAACTTTGAAAAAAACATCGTTTGAAGCCTCAAAATACAGCCGGAAGTTAGGGGTGTCTGAAAGCGACAATTTGCGAGAATTGTGACAAAGCGGTTGCGGTTTTGGACGTAGTTTCGACTTTTCCCTTACCAAAGAACTTTAACACAGTGGACTAAGTCTACTTGAACCAAGAAAAAGCTCTTAAGCCCAGAAATCATGTCTACCCTAGATTCAAACGCAGCTTACACAAGCTTGGAGATCCCAACGATAGAGGAATATCCTCCCACAATGGATCTTCCAAACTTGCAATTGATAAAGATCCATCATGTTGAGAGAGTTTGGATGATTGGTCATGAGAGTGAAGGACTATATAGATACATTGACGACAATGAGGTCAATATTTATAGGTGCTCAGATCCATACCTAGAAGAGATAACGGATTACAAGCTCTTATATGTCTACACAGTCGACTGTCAATGGAGATCTATAGTTGTCGACAAGTATGGACGAGAATACAGAGTTGTAGAAAGCACAAATCCACAGACTGTACTAGAAAAAGGTGGATATTTGGTCAATGAAGGACCACAAATGCCTCCACCAAACACGAGAATTCCTATAGGAATTCCAAGAAGAGAGCCACCAGGATTCCCTTCAAGAGCGATAACGAGAGAAGGATTGGGAGAGTCTCTGGTTAGACTTTTAGACAATCGACGAGTTAGACCATCCCAAGTCCAGAAATAGGTAAACAGAAAATACTCTGGAGATAAAGATCTGAGAGATCACGTAGCGGCTTTTAGAAGAGTGATTAGAGTAGAGGAAGTTTTAGATTTTGCGACATAGTTTGCGGGATTTGGATTGACTCTAGAAGATGATGCAGCTACATGGTTCGATTCGGTGGAAAAATGGGATTTTGAGACCCTAGATGAGCTGTTTGAGGAGTTTATTGAAGAATTCTCGCCAAAAGGCATTGCTCACAACATGGTCTCGCAAATCCATAGATTCAAACAGAAGGAGAATGAATCAGTACGCAAAGCATCATTACGGCTCAAGAGATATGTTAAGCTCTGTCCGAGAGAGAAATTACCTACACAAGCACGACTAATGCTGATCTTTATCCAGGGGATGAGACATGCGGGCCTTCAGAAGGATCTGCATATGATAAGGAGGATGATGCTAAACGAGCTGATCAAAGAAACTCTTTATCTAGTGGATAACTGTGAGGCATACAAAGAAAAGGACTTAAAGAGTCAAGGAGATGACACATCCTCTCATCACAGTGTTTCAAAGATAAGTGAGTCCATTGCCAAGCCAACGGCACCTATTGATCAAGAAAAGCTTATCGACGACTTGGTCAAGAGGTTGATTCCTCTTGTAAGGTCTGATTCGGGAGAGCCGAAGTGGTGTGAAATTGAGAGAAAATGGACGAACCATACGGGGGAAGAGTGATATTATAGCATGAAAAATGCTAGGGAGAGGTATGTACAACCTGTTCCAGAAGCACCTACTCCACCTAGATACATTACGGGGAATGCGCCAGGACCAGTAGGAGTTTTAAGGCCACAACTTGTCTTAGGACAACAACCTCCACTACCAGGTGCTAGAATGCCGGTAGACATGAGATAAATGCCAATGATGGAAGCATCAAATAAACCAACGCCAGCACCAGATACAATGTGGTATAGCAACCCAAGTGAGTACTACCCTTCAGAGCAAAAAAATGTGAGAGAAACACATGGAGTGGTGAGGCCGGTTCAACCTCCACCTCCTGGGTTTCAGTCGAAATAAAGAAGGTATGAAATGGACGAAAGGACATTGCGATTCATTGCAAATAGCGGCTTATCTAGGTCAAAGCTTTCTTATAGCCAAGAGGAAATGCTAAAAGAATCTCCTCAACCAGAGACAGATTGTCACAAAAGTCGTGACAACCACTTGGTCAAACAATGTCCTCATACGGAGATCACTGAAGTAAATGCCTATTGTCTTGAGTGTGGCATCACTCACTTGATCCCCGATTGCCCGAAAAACCCAAACCAAACAGTAGCAGGATCAGAACTTCCAGCTTGGTTAGGTAAGCCTAAAGAACTGTGGATGTGTGGAGCTTCACAATGTGGTAGCTTGAAACGTGAGGAATGTATCCTAGAGCGGGTTATAGAGGATAAGGACTATATCCCAGAACCATTTCCTGAAGAAGAGTTAGAGCCTTTTGGATGGGAACACATATTGACTACTCTGGACGTGTGCGCCGTGGAGGATGCTCCCACAACAAAGTTTTGTGATGAAAATGGCTATGATGTCGTTCCTTATTTTGCAATGAGTGTAATCCAGGAAAACGAAGAGAACCAGACGTCAACAAGCTCTTGACATAAGGAGCAAACAAAGAAATGTAGAGAATCAAAAGATGAAGAAGACGATGAGTTCTATGACTCTGTAGAACACTTCGAGCTTCAAGAAGATCAACGACCCGGGAATCAATGTCATCGCTACACGAATAAAGTGCATCAAAAGTGGATTCCAAAGTCCTCGGTGAAAACACAGCCACCACAAGTATCCTCATACATGGCTCCTAATAAGGATGCAAAGACTCAGCTACCTAGGAGGAATACGACTAGAGCAACGAGCTAACAATTCTCTAATCAATGGGCTAGAAAAGTCCTCCAAGAAACTACCACCCACGAGCAAACAGATAGTAACTTTCCACTACCAACCAAAAAATCAAGGGAAAGTACAAGAAGTCAACCTTGCTGAGGATAGTAGCGATAGTGATGAATCTTACGACATCCCCTATCATCAACTCAGGCCATCACTATCACCAACCCCTTCAGCAACAACCATGACAGGTCAAAAGAATAGGACAACAAGTCAAAGCAAAAAAGCTCGACAAATCTGGATACCAAAAAGCCAGATCGGCCAAAAATAGATATGGATCAAGAAGACAAAGATCTCTAATGACAAATCACAAGATCCAACACCAAAACAAAAGCAAGGAAAGCGTGCATGAACGGGTAAGAATATCACAAAGTCGCAAGCTTTCACAACTAAGGTTTGGGCTCCAAAGAAGTTGATTCAAGCACAAAAAATCAGGAATTCATTTGGATTCCAAAACAACCACAATATCAACTTTCAAAGCCTGAATCCCGTCCCCAACCAAGCGTACAAGGGCTGAAGCAAAGACCACTGTCGACTCACACAACAAAAAGGTGGATCCCAAAGAAGTCTCTTCAAACACAAACGAAGCACGGGCAAGTATGGGTTCTCAAACGAGCGTCAGCAACAAAACAACCAATAATTGCAAAGAAATGGGTCCCAAAGAAGAACAACAAAACTGCTGACAGTGCATCGCCGCTTGAATTCTTACAATTCTTCCTACGATTATAGTACAGTTAGAAGAGAGCAAGTCGCTTCAATCAAGCAACGATACCGGAGCTTCAAAGACCATTACACTGCTTAGAATAGGAAGCCTCGCCAACAAATGCCAATAAGCAAATTGCTTATACCCACACCTTGCACAACATAAATCTTTTCCATGCATTGACTGTGTATGCATAATAGGGCTACATTACAAGGCCTGCATAGGCACAACTTTTAATTGCCCAAGCACAACACATACCCTTTGCGATACCCTGTCGTAAAGGATGACTCCAAATAGGAAGGGGGGAGGCATTCTGAATGCGGACCTAACATTATGACTATTAGAGGGCAATGTTTTGTGAGATGCATTGAATTTTTGCGTTTTATTGTGAATTTTTTGACGAAATTTAGAGTATATGCCCTCATAGTAGTGTTACAGAGGAGTAAGGGGACAAAATCCATATATGAGCCCCTAGGGACATGTGTATAGTGTACATAGCATTTAAATTTCTATTTGAATGCTTTTTTTTTTGTTGAGTTGTTTTAAGATTTTCTTTGTTATTATTAAGAAAAAATAAAAAAAATCCATAATCCACATGAAGAAAAGACTGACGAGAGGCCTGAGCACTACAAAGAGAAGAAGGTACAGGGAAACGATGAAACTTTACGAAGTACGTCTCAGCAGCCACTACAACAGCCGAAGAACTTGTCACAAAGCAGTGTCAACATGCAACCGACAAGTCATACAAGTCAGAGTCGAGTAGCTAAGAAAATGAGTGAGGTGTTAGTCCCAAAGCTTCAAGTAATATTCTCTGTGGTCTAAGCGTCTTAGCTATTTTAGGTACTGCTCAAGCTGAAAGAGTTGAGCATATTTACGTTGTGTCGCTCATGCTGGTATAGGTGAGAAAAAGAGTCGAAGTCTAAGTACTTAAGTCTGGTGAAGTGAAGGAGAAGGTCCGAAAGACACTCACGTACTGAGAACAGTGAGATACGAGTGGAGAAACTTCTACATCGAAAACCCTTCTTGGAAAGGTGGAAGCTATTGAGACATCTTTTGATGTCACATGTGCTACATTTATTCCTCAAAACACCCATCATCTCCTTCTTTCACATTGCATGATTTTGTTGACAAATTTCTCATATGCATATAGAGTGTCCCATAATTGACACTTGCATCAGGCACTCTTTTCGTGTTTCACCCAAGCACTCACCTTTCATGAACATGTACTTCACGTCAACTGCTCAACTTCAATAAGTGCGTATACCAAAGGCTTTTTTTTCCCACCGGGTTTTTTCCCTTTGGTCATCCAGGTTTTAGACCCTAATCTACGGACATTTAGTTTCGGGCACTTTCAAAATTCAGCTCTGTCATCCTACGCGTTTTCCGCATATGGGTTTAGAGTGAGGGTTTTGAGTGTAGAAGCTTAGGGACAGGTGTATCCTAGTGAGGGGATGGTGTTCCTTAAGTTTCCTACGAATCTGGCATGATTAGGTTAGTTTTCTTTCGTATGTGTGTATGTGGCTAGGTGGTGTAGTTGAGAGCAGTGAGGTTCTTGATTGTGGTTTAGTTGGCCTTCCAGAGTGTTGTATGTGTAGGATGGTCTCAGCCTGACAAGCTAAAGAGATTTCCTCCGTGTGCCTATCGTGTCATCTGTGTCCTCGATTGACATTATGTTGATCTAGTTAGTGTTTGCATGCACTTCATGGGTGTGTGAGTCGCTCCCCGTCCAACAGTAGGTTCTCTTGTGGGACGTGTTTTGAGCTAGTTTGTTCTCTACTTGCATATATGGTTATGCGCTTTACGTTCGGTTGAGCAGTTTGTCCCAGTTTATGCTTGCAACGTTTGCAGAATTGTGGAGTTGTTTCATGCATATGTGAGCATTAATTTTGATGCGATTGATGATGATTTTGAGCATTGTGTAGTGGTCAAGTTACCTCCCACTTTGTTTGCCATAGTTTTGGTATGGATATAGAGACACTTGAGGTTAGAGGCGGTTCTTGATCACGATCGCGATTGACATGTTGGCACTACGGCCATGATGGAAATATTAGGCACCGTTGCTTCAAGGGTATGAGGTAGTGGAAGAGGCAGATGCATGGTGCTACTATGAGGACAAATGCTAGAGAGTATGCATGTGATGTGCAAGTCACTTTTGAGTCTAGCTTGCCTTCATACTACTTTGTGTCTTGGGATAGCATATTGTCTACGCGTTTTCTACTAGATGAGCATGCAGTTTTTCACCTGATGCCACGTTGTGATTTGTTTTTGTCCTACTCTAGTGGGAGACTTGGTTGTGTGCGGTTTGTTGATGGTTCAGCATATGACATAGAGGGTGTTGGAGATGTATGTATGTCTTTACCTAGCGATGCATTGATTATGCTACAAGATGTACGTTATGTACCAGGACTCAACTAGAGCCTCATTTTAGTGCGTCAGTTGCAAAGTAGTGGAGATTGTGTACTGTTTGGAGAGTGGTCATTTCAGATGCATAGCGGATCACTCTTGATAGCCAGAGGTGCTAGGAGTGGTTTGGTATACCATTTGCATATTTCTGACACATGAGGTGGTGTAGTCTCTCTATATTTGCAGCCATATTTGGAGCGAGAGATGAGGCGTGTCTCTTTTGTGGATGTACTGCACATGGAGAGCAGGTTGTGCATTTGTCTTGTGGTGACATTCACATAGTCAATGGTATCTCTGGGGATGCACAGCTTGGTCAATCATCAGTTGATGTGACATCAGTTGAGCTAGAGGTCGATGCATTCTTGTATGATGCATGTGATATGTTTGAGAGAGAGAGTGTCCTTCAGCCAGCTGTATGTGATTGCAGTGGTGCTGATTTTTTGGTTTTGCAGTCATTCTCAGCAGATATGCCTTTGCTAGATGATGCTGACATGGTGATGCCTAGTCAGGTGGTTCCTGATGAGGATGCATATGGCACTGCGGTTGCTGACCGGGATAGGTTGGCACACATAGTGCATGTTTCATTGGCTTTCAGGTCTCTCATGTCTGACCTTTTGGTCTCAAGACCTGATCTTGCTTATGAGGTTGGTGCATTTGCAATGGGAGTTTTCAGTCATGTGATGACTAACACTGGCATTGTGCATTGTGGAGCCATGCAGGTCGTCACTCGATACCTGCATCAAGATTGTCACCGTAGCTCTAGCCCTAGTGGTATGCATGTTGTATCTACACTAGAGCGGTTACAGAGCCAGTGGGCATAGGTTGAGAGCCGTCTTCTCTCACCTCTTGTATATACTAGTTGTAGGCTAGTCTTCTCGCCACTTATCGGCACACAACCTTTAGTGGAAGAATGCTAGGTAAAGGCGATGTGCCTCACCGTGCTTTGCCCGTGTCTATTGGCTAGTGTCCGGCCGCCCACATTTGTCTCCTTATTCTTTATACATGCAAAGAATAAGGAGCTCTCACTCATTCTCACATTGTGCTCATACAGTGAGATTTGGGAGCTCCACCCCACATCCTGTGTCGTGCTCTATCTCTCTTTTTCTCTCCCTCTCTCCCCTTCCTACTCTCCACATGCGCACCGTATTTGCGCACTCACACTTCTTTGTTTTCATTGGGGAGGAAAGAGAGGCTTGCTAGCAGAACTTGGTCTTGAAAGTCAATTTGAAATTTGACTTTCTCTTCCTTTCCACTACGATCCTTCATGCCCACATAGATAGCAAGCACTGCAAGTGACTTATCTTCTTTGAGTCCTAATGTTTTGGCAATGTTGTCAAGGAGCAAAAAGTGACAATCATCCAGCACCACTGTATGAAAAGTGAGAATTTGGAGGTATGGACTTCCTCCAACACCTCATCTCCCTCTATTATCCGATCTTCCTCCTCAATGGATCTGGGATCTTGCAAGAGGACGAGTGCCATATATGATTCAGTCTGCTCATCAATGTATTTGATAACTTCATTTGATTCCTCCACAATGGTCACATGCGGTCTTTGTTTGACCTTTTCATTTGATTTTCCCTTATCCATGCTCTCAAGCACAAGTAAGGCCATAACCATGTCCCAAGAAATGAATTAAGTGCCTATGCACCCCATGCCCAAATCTACAAGATCATCCTCATCCTCTGACCTGTAGTCCCATTCCATGAGGTCTTTAATAAACCTCAACAAGCAAAAGAGAAAGTTTTTGTTGGTCACATAGAGATGCTTGAGGAAATCCACTCGCAACCACGCTATGTTGGATCCTTCAAAGACTATGGCATATTCTTCCATGTGCTGTGCCATGTAGTCAAGAAAGCTTTTGAATGCCTCTGCATGAAGGTTGGTAGTGTCTTGCATGTCAATTGTCCCCTCAAACACACATAGTAGTTCATGTGCTTGATCCGCAAGTCCTATTTTTTCTAGTTGTGTGAGAAGTGCATCAATAGATGTTGCCATGGGTTCGTTTGCAAAAAGATGCGAAGAGACCTTAGAGCTAGAGTTTTGTGAATGTAAAAAAAGTGAATGTAAAACCTAAAAAGTCACTTATATACCCAAACTCACTTTTTAAAAATCACTTAAAATTAACGTCAAAATAACTTATAGCTATAATTTAAACAAAATCACGTGACAAAGCATTGAAAGGCACCAACATTTAAAACATTTGTGCTCCACATCAAAGAAATTGCACGTTTCAATTGAAAACTTGAACATGTTGAGAATAAACAAGTATGCGCAGAAAGGAGATTCAAAACACCGTATGTATTTATGGGAGAAAAATCCTTGTCAGTTACAAGCTTTTACAAAAATACATCGTGGAAACGGAATGTTCTCACACAGAAAGCTCTTCTCTTTTTTGGAGCGAACAACCTTTTCATTGATTACAAAGAGATATTTCTTGGGCAAGGTATATTTGAGATTAAGATACTCACAAAGGTGACTAAGGTGCTAGTCATCATTCATTGCAATGTCGTGCATTGCATCATTGTGGAGGCACATTTGCAAGTGAACTAATTCTCTAGCACCAACATCAAAGTCTAGTGCCCGGCCATTCTCCCATCGTCAACTTCCATCTTCTATAGGAAAAGACCTTTGACAAGATTTGCTTTAGAATATGGTATCTAAACACCACATTGTCAGCAACTATAGAGAACTTGATTCTATCTCCCTAGTGGTTGACCACCTTAGTCTCCCATCCAACTGCAAGGAATCCATTGATCGCACTTCCCCCTTTGCAAGTCCACATTGTTGGTGTCCTCTGAACAATTTGAAGTCCAAATATAAACACAAACATATGAAGAACATAAACCATGTTACCGTGGATTTGTAGGAACCATAGGTGCACTTCATTGTTGCTTGCATATCCACCTCGATTCTCCTTTTGTTTGCTTTGATCAAGGCACTGTCTAGTTTAGGCCATTCCAAACTCTCCAAGGTTGGCGAGTGAACCGGAGAAAGATTACCATCCCCGTTTTTCCTAGGTGTGACATACATATGATTATAAAAATAAATGTCATGTGAGGCAAGCTCGGAGGATGGACAACCAGCATAGAGAAACTTGCCAAGGTCAGTGGATGGTCTCAAAAGTTCCTGTGAATGACTCTATTGGCTCCCACTCCACAAAATTGAATGGAAAAACATCTGCAAACATGAACAAGCAATGGAAATATTAAAATCATCAAAAGCAATGTACAAGGAAAAAATACTAAGTAGACAACCTAAAAAATTGAAAGAGGAGTAAAATTACAGTTTGCAGGAAACCTCGATGGAGCCACTACTATCTCTACCTTCAGTTGTGAAAGCAACATACACATGCTGCACCTTCGCAAGCCTCTTGCCGTCTTGTGTTTCTTTGAACTTCATGATTCTTCCCTTCCAATGGTATGCTCAAGAATCCATGTGTCTCCTTGAGACCTTGTGTGCACCTCTTGAGCTGGGCTGCATTGTCACCCACAACATTCATTTGAACTCCATCAGCACCCAACATCCACTGTTGTCTTGTACAGTGCTGTATGAAATGGAGTCAATGACACTCCTAGGTCATCGAGTACCTCATGATGCCATGGGGAATAGTATCACAACCTGCAGACAAACAATTATGATTAGACATTGCATATCCCTGTTCTCAAATGTATAAAGAGAAATATTCTTGATGGTATACAAAGGAGATTGATGCCACTTACTGCTATATTGCTCCACCCGCTTGTTGGCTTAATGGGGAAAAAGTTTTAAAGCTTGAGAGGGAAGTAGATCCTCTCTAGAGAGCTTAATGGAGAAGTAGCAAGAAACCTGTTGAGGAAAGAAAGAGGGATGATATACAAGAAGGATATGTTGGCAGATCGTTGGTTTTAGGTAGAGGTGTTTAGTGAGGCTCATGGAGAAATGGAGACTTCTGCTGCAGAGCTTTTGGGAGGGAGGAAGGAAAGAGAAGCAGCTTGTAAGGTGAAGTGAAGAGAAGTGAGAGATGGTATACTAGAGAGGAGGGAGGGAATGATCATAACATTTTTGGAGGGACCCCCTTTTAGGAGACAAGTGGGGAGAAACTTGCAGCCACTAGAGAGAAAGGATTGGTTTCAAATTTCTAGAAAAAAGTTCAAATTTTTGAACTTATAAGAGTTTTTCTCTTTATATTTTATAAAAGAGTACAAGTTTGACCACTTACTTTTAGGCCCTACCATACCCACCATTTTTGCCCACATGGCATCCACCCATTTTCCCCTTCCAAACTCTCCTTTTTAATCACATGGCAAATAAAGAGGCTCTTTGGAGACCCTCACAGGAGGATTAAGGCTTAAGAATAAAATTGGAAACTTTAAGTAGTCATGTACTCCTAGGAAGTCTGCATTATTCTCTAATTTATTTAATGCCATTCACCACACAAGAAATTTGAGCAAAATGAGCCAACCACCCTACGGACTATCATTTATTTTCAACCATATACCAAAGTCAAAATACATTTAATGTATAAATAAAGCCAAGAAGTAGCCTTCTTTTCCAAAACATTGGACAACATCAAGTTTGTATTTATGAGAAATTGTCAAAAGACGGCAGTAATTGCCATCTCTTTAGAGACCCTCACAAGAGGATTAAGGCTTAATAATGAAATTGGAAACTTTAAGTAGTCATGTACTGCAGCATCCATGAAAGTATTGAACAAGAAAGGAAGGAAGATTAGAGGGAAGAGGAGGTGATCAGGTTCGTAGAAATGATGGAATACCTCCAAACTGACACTGGAAGACAAAAACGCTTTAAATTTCATATGAAAATTATTAGCCTGTGAAGTTGATAAAAACCTCCATGTGAAAAATTTTAGATGTAAATTGATATATTTGAAGGTATTTACACTTAATTTTGTATGTATTCTCACCTTTGAATTTAAAACTCATCGGATAATTTTGAAATTTATAGTTGGTATTATTCTACACCTTTATTGTTTTATATAATTTTGATTATTTGCAAGTAGAGTTTGAGAAAAATGTGTCGCAAGGAATTGGGTCGCTTTGAAATTGAAATTTCCACGAGTGTAATAGGAAGAGGAAAATGACGTTTGGAATTTTCGTAAGGTGTTTCCTAATTTCTATCTGGATTTCCAACAATGCCCATAAATTTCTATTTGGATTTAGTTACTTCAATATATTTTTCTTAGTTATAATGTTTCTAACATAAAAATGATTAGGATTATCCTTTAAAGATAATTGATGGCCTCTTTGAAGTTTGTTGCTCGCGGCATTTAGGTGCCTACATGTTCCAGTTTGTAGTGTGAATACCCAATCAAAGATAGAATATCCGTGACCCATAAAACAACAAGCAAAAATACCATGAAACAATGAAAATGCCTATCATATATCAACCCTAGTCATATATACTTGAAAAGCTTATTTAGGGTATTTGATCCCAAAATCTTGTAGCCTTCAAAATCTCAATAGGGTAAAGGGGATCCCTAAGCACATGACGAACATATTTTCTCTATGCTACTCCTTTTCTGCATTGATAGGTGCAACGGATAGAGAGGGTAAAGAGGTTTCTGTAACATAAGCCTTGATGGGATCAACAATTTATAGAGTGGGAACAACAAAAATAAGTGCGCTCAGGTTTATCTAAAGCAAGGACTAGTAGTTGAAGTGCAATCCTTAGAGGTAAATTTACTATATTTCAATAGCTCTATAGTTTGAGATTCAATTCTTGGACTCCTATGAGCTTTCTATATTAAGCCAAGTTGTCCATAGGTATAAACTAGTTCACAATCAATCAAAAAGGTTTGAAATTTGACAATTATACTAACATATGGTGATATTTCTTCAGAATGTTTAAATCCTTTTGAGAAAAAAAATATACCTTACTCTTGGAAAATTTTCCGAGTATCTTGTTTGATTTATTGATACTTTTTCAAAACAAGCCGTAATCAAATCCCATGTGATGACATTATATTCATACGAGAGGTCAATTACTCTTCATTTCACTGTTCATCTGGTAACCCCTACAGTAATGTAAGCATTCAAAGGGTGACTGCAAATAATTTAGTTAGAGTTTCAAAGGTTATTTTTGTTTTCAGTAGGTCACACCTCGAATCCTATACCATGTTGGTAGGTTGAAGAAATTCAAGAATCCGAGAGTGCAGAGAGATGAACTTTATGTGTAAGGTATCAATGCAAAATTTCTACATTAAACTAGGCTATCCATAGGCATAAATTAGTTTACAATCAATCAAAATGTTTGAAGTTTGACAAATATAGTGATAGAGGATGCTATTACTTCACAATGTTATAATGATTAAAAAAAAACACATGTTATGTATACCCAAAAGAAGAATCTACATGCCAGCTATTATCTACCCACATGTCATGGAGCTACCAACCCCGAAGACCATATTGTACTTAGATCTGCGAAATTTGGGCGACATTTCCTCTATATTTTGAATAAGTTTTCAAAACAATATATGCTATCTCATGGAGAAAACACTACAGAAGGATTTAAGAACCATAGATCACTCAATGAAAAATTTCATTATTCTCTAGTTCAAAAACACTTTAATTTTCTTGCAAAATCAAATCTGGCTAGATTCTAAGTAGGTCGATGGGCACCTACCTATGGGTAGTCATATAATGACGATATTGACGAGGTTGCTCATGGCTTCCATAACATAAATTGTCTTCATATAGCTCGGATGAGCACGACGGCATCCAAAGTTGTATGTTTGAAAGAGGTCTTGTGTGTAGGCAGCAGAAACCAACAAATGCAAGTTTGGAAGCTGCATTCACACAAGTCTTTGTTTGAAGGAAGTGGGATGTCACTATGCCATAAATTATCATGTGTGTCCTATTGAGGCAAAGAGGTTGATAGCAAAGAAGCATCTTAGTAACGAGCTTGTGAGAGCTACCATATGTTATAATGTACACTACAACATACTACCAACCTCATCCTGTGTGTGTGTGTGTGTGTGTGTGTGTGTGTTGATCGCTATTAATTGGGTAGCTACGAAGGATATCTCCTTAGCATGGGAGTAGAGGATGTGTTGAATATGAGAAGCCGAGGGTATGAGAAGGAAAACCAAAGGGTGTGGGCAATAAATACTCCCTAAAAATCCAGGAAAGAAGGACCCATATATGTGCACGAGATGAGGGAGAGAAAGAAGGAGAGAAATAAGGTATGTAGTAGGTGTATGATAGTGAGGCCCTTATGGGGTATATTTACTATCACCTTGAATAGGTGAGCTTGCATTCATACTACCTATTCTCTATTTTAGGCTTTAACAACCAAGATTCTCAATTAAAGGAGCCATGTATGCATATTAGATACATATCTGTAGGACATGTACGAGTAGACTCTATAGAGACAGAGTGGTAGTGCTCTAGTGAGACACACCATGTGTCTTTGGAGTCTATGAAAGCAGAGGTAGAGCGTGTTTGCTCCCTATAGATCGGTAGAGATGGAAAACATGGAGCTATTTGACATGCTCATGCTAGAGGCTGATGAGTTGGTTCCAGGATGCATAGTTTGGCCTATGGGTGAGAGAAATGTAGCGATCCCAGTGTCAGTCTTGACACATCCATACGTGATGAGTAGTCATGATGATGTTGTACATGCAGATAGTGCATGGAAGATGAGTACAGCCAGAGCTGCACATATTTCATCAGCGTTCAGGCATCTGTATGACTTACTAGTGTTGAGGCCTGACCTAGCAGTTGCAGTGGGAGCATTTGCATCAGAGATTGTCAATCGTACGATGACTGACACTAGCATGATGCATAGTGGAGTTTTGTAGACCATAGAGAGCTGTCTACAGGATTAACATGCATGCTCTAGTGTGGATATGCACGCTTGCCTATCGTTAGAGTTGATATGATTGCATGTAGATTGACTGAGCAAGCCAGTGGGTGTAGGTTGAGAGAGACTCTCACCTATTTTCTTGTACATACTAGTATTTTAGCTAGTAGGACCAACTTATTGACACATTCACCTTTAAGTGGGAGACTATTGGGGTCAAGGCATCTGTGCCTTGCCCAGTCTCCCAGGCTATGGGTGACTACCCACTACTCATACTATTGTGTGCACATATATACAAAAACAAGAAGTACTCACTTTCAGTCCTACTCACACGCACACACACACCTTCTCTCACCATGTACACATGCGCACACATGCACTCTTCAGAAGGTATTAATTGATAGAGTCCCTAATTATACGATAATGTGAATGTTCAAAATTGGGTTGTATGAACAAGAACCATTTGGCAAGTAGGCTATTAAGTTTCCTCCAATAGGATGTTTTTATTCAATATATCCCTAATCATGTGGATGTGCCCAATACCAAGATAGCTTCTTAACCAGCAAAGCTTACTCGGCATGCCTGAGAGTAAGAATGGATACGGTAGATCCTTATATATTTATGTGAGGTATCCATATAAGAAGAAAACCGTTTAAGTATGTATTGTGTGTGTGTGTGTGTGTGTGTGTGTGTGTGTGTGTGTGTGAGAGAGAGAGAGAGAGAGAGAGAGAGAGAGAGAGAGAGAGAGAGAGAGAGAGAGAGATTTTCCATGTGAGAAGCCTCACACAATTGTAGAGAGATAACCCTTTTAAAGAGACTAACAAGTCCTTGTATGCTCAACCTCTCCACAAATCATCATGCTCATGTCAAAAAATGGTTCTACTCGTCATCATGCTTGCATCCAGAACTAGCTCCCCCTCAGCTCGCTTGCCTTCACAACTAGCTCCACTTCATGTGGAGCATTAGAGACTCAATACGAAGAGTGAGAAAGAGGGAGAGAGAAAGTGACAACTGTGCTTGTAGCTCTCCAAGTGCATTGAAAGGGAACAAAAAGGAGGAGATGTCAAGAGGGCTTGAGCCCAGTATGCTATGTCACAACCAATATTTCTCTTCTCTACAATGCCCTTCTTGCAAATATCTCCTCTTTATTCCTTCTTTTAGACAATTGCTTCTTCATGTATTTGGAAGGATTTTGCAAGGATGTGCATTAGAGAGAGAGAGAGAGAGAGAGAGAGAGAGAGAGAGAGAGAGAGAGAGAGAGAGAGAGAGAGAGAGAGAGAGAGAGAGAGAGAGAGAGAGGGAGAGAGATTCTTTGAATAAGTTAAAGATTGGTTGCGAGGACAGTTTGGTAGAGGTTGAAAGAATATGCTTGAAGGAATGCTTGCCAAACATGGAGAGGCTTTTGCATTTGAGCCGCATGAGATAGGGTGTGTTGATCCTTCTGTTGGTGCTCCTATGGTGATCTTCACTATCCCTCATGTACCTTGGAACTTGTGGCCTATTCTAGTTCCAAAGGCTCATTTGCTAAAATTGATTGAGTTCCTTAATGAAAAGATCAAGATGGGTATTCTGGAGCCTTTATATGCTCCATATTCAAATAGGCTTTTCACAGTTCCAAAGAAAAATGTTTCTTTATGCTTTATTCAGATGATGCAGCTTGCAAACAAGGTTACAATTAGAAATGTGGGTACATGTCTAGTTGTAGATGAGTTTGCAGAGGCATTTGCAGAAAAGGCAATTTATTCTATGGGGGATTTGTACTCAAGGCATAATCAGTTCCAACTAGCAATGGAAAGTAGGGACCTGACTACCATGAGGACACCTTTGGGTTTGGTAAGGATGTGCACCTTACAAGTCCTACGTAACTTCATACTTCAAACTACAATTCCATTTCTTAACGATGTGTCAATCAAAGGATGTGATGTAAATGATATAGATGTGGCTTTGGACTTGAGGGGTGCTTCAAGTATGTGGAAAATCATGTCAATGACTATGATAAGATCTTGTCTAGGTTGGAAAAAGTGAACCTTACCTTGTCTGGGCAAAAATCAGTGTTTGGTGTGAATGAAGTTCTTATTGTGGGACATATGTGCGGGCTATATGGTAGAAGGCCATGTCCGACAAAGATTGATGTGATTCAAAGAATGAAAGAAACATCTATTAATGTGACTGAGGTTCAAAGGTTCTTGGGTGCATGTGTGTTTTATGTTATCTGGATTCCACATTATGCGCATGTAGTAGAACCTTTGATACCAACTTTTGAGAAAGAACCAAAAATTTCAATGGGAAGAAATGCATACACATGCCATGATAAAATTAAAGAAGTTTTTGCTTATGTCTCCAGCTTTGAGGAAAGTAAACTATGAATGTGGACAACATGTAATTGTGACAGTGGATACTAGCCCCACAAGAATTGGATGGGCGATTGAACAAGATGATGATGACGGCAAGTGATGTGGTGAGATTTGGAGCAAAGGTCCTAAGTGCTCACCAATGCAACTATCCATAGCTAGAAAGAGAGTTATGGGGAGTAGTCACAACATTGAAATGTGGCAAAGAGTATTTGATAGGAGAAAATGTAATAGTGGAGACTGATTGTCTACCCCTTCTTGGAATGATCACAAGTTGCTCAGCTCCCGACATTGCGATGTTGAGATGGATTGCCTACATAAAATCTTCAAATCCAAAATTTAAGCATGTTGCAGGGAAAGATAATCCAGTTGCAGATATGATTTCAAGAGAAAGGTATGAAAATGAAGAAAACATGGTTGTTGAGGGCGATGATGTATGCACGAGGCCCTATAGTATCTCTCATGCCACAAGGTGATCATGTTTACCTGTCAAATGCATTTAAGTCATTTACAAAGGACCTATATCAAGGTGATTGGTTGATCATTGGGGACGTTATTTGAGCTTTGACAAGGCAAGAAGGGTGAACTGATCAAGAGTTCAAAAGAATACAAAGAAAGGCGTATGTATACTTTTCAAAAGATGGGTACTTATGGAAGCATCCAAAACAAAGAATGGAATGCCATTGAGAGTCGTGAATGATAAGGACACTCAAAATGAGCTAATGAAAAAGTTTCATGAGGGTCTTTACAATAGACATAGAGGTGTATGAGCCCACCTTTACCAAAATGAAAGAGAGGTATTGGTGGAAATGTATGTATAAAGATGTATCTCACTTTGTGGAGTCTTGTGAAACCTATCAAAAGATGTATTCAAATGTGCACCATTGTGATGGGTTGTGTCCTACTTGCCCATTGGCCATGCATTATAAGTGGGTATTAGATATGATTACAATTCCATTGGGCTTATGGAAAATGAGATACATAGTGCATGAGAAGACTTAACCAACCAAGTTGAATGTCGGGCTATAAGAGCAAAAAGCACTAAAGGGATATGTAAGTTCCTCCTAGATGATGTAATTAGATGTTATGGTTGTGTTGGGAAAATAATAGCAGACATGGGTGAGTTGGATGCAGACAAAGCCAAGGAGTTTTTCTCTAGTTTGGGCATTAAACTTTCTATCACTACTGCATATAATCTAGAGGGAAATGGTAAATCAGAGCGCGGGCATCCTCCTATCATTAAATCTTTGGATAAGACTTGCAAAGGTAAAATGGGAGAGTGTCCTAGGTTACTGCCTTATGCTTTATGGGTTGATCGTATAACTTATAGCTCAGTTGCTGGTTATATGCCTTTCCAATTGATGTATGGTTAGAAACCTATAAATGCCAGTTGAGGATTATTTCCACATGAAATGTATAACCTTGGGAGGATGGAATGAGTAGGGAAGACCTTCTTGATTTACGCACACATCAATTAGAAAGAAGATCTCAAGATATTGAGATTGCAGTAGCACAATTGAAAGAGGTAAGGTTAAAGAATAAGGACCAATTTGATAAGAGGCATAGGCTTAATCATCCTAGAGCTATTGAGGAAGATGATTGGGTGTTGGTGTATGACAATAGTCTTGAAAACCAACATTTAACAATAAGAAAGATTTCAAAGATACGGTTTGTTCCTTAAATGGTTCAACATGTACGTGGGAATGCAGATTACACCTTGCACGAGCTGGATGGATCAAAAATGAAGATTCCCATCCTAGGGAAAATAATCAAGTTGTTCAAAAGAAGAGGTGATACAGATCCCTTTGATTCACATGAGAGTCAAAATGAAGGCTCTGATGAAAATGCTATGGGTGAGGATGAAGAAAGAGAGGACAATGCCTTTCCCATTGATGTATGGTCAGAAACCTGTAAATGCCAATTGAGGATGCAATTCCCACATGGAATGTATTACCTTGGTAGGATGGAATGAGTAGGGAAGACCTTCTTGCTTTACACACACATCAATTAGAAAGAAGGCCTCAAGATATTGAGATTGCAGTAGCACGATTGAAAGAGGTAAGGTTAAAGAATAAGGACCAATTTGATAAGAGGCATAGGCTCAGTCCTAGAGCTATCGAGGAAGATGATTGGGTGTTAGTGTATGACAATAGTCTTGACAACTAGCATTCAACAATAAGAAAGATTTCAAAGATATGGTTGGGTCCTTATGTGGTTCAACATGTACATGGGAATGCGGCTTACACCTTGCACGAGCTAGATGGGTTAGAAATGAAGATCCCCATCATAGGGAAAATAATCAAGTTGTTCAAAAGAAGAGGTGATACAGATCCCTTTGATTCACATGAGAGTCAAAATGAAGGCTCTGATGAAAATGCTATGGGTGAGGATGAGGAAAGAGAGGACAATGCGTTAGATTCTATTGGAAGTGATGATAAAATCAACATGTATGTTGACTTAAATGAAGACTGAACTTGTTGCAAAAAGATATATGTGGCACATGACGGAGGATATGCAGGTTTAGAGGGGGTGTATGTTGTACTGCGGCACATTCATAATCTGAAAATAAAAATATCTACCTCACTCTTAATTTTTTTGATGTGTGGGACCAAATGCTACAATGTACATAGTGTGATACATGCGAAAACGAATGCCATGGTTGCAGACATGTACATACCTTGCCGGACAGGCGATGCCGAGCATGTGGAACCGTTGCATGTTTTACCACAACAAATCATGCCTAATTTGTTTTAGTAATGTAAAAATGAAAAGCGTTTTGAAGTGGCATTCTCATTTTGCCCAGAAAGTTCAATGCGGACGATTTTAGCCAAAAATAGCAGGTTTCTTGCACCGCCTTAAATGATGTTTCCAAAATGCTTTCCAAGTGGAAAAATGAGTTTCAACATGAAATTTGGCCGAATGGTATTATTTTCACAAATTTAGGGAATTTTTTCCAGCTCGTTTGGGCATTTAACGGGAAAAAAGGTGGCATTTTTGGGCAAAAAAGGGCTAAAAATGGCCATAAACTGGTCAAAAGTAGCCTTTGAAAAGTAAAAAATGATGCAAAATTCCACATCAATACGGTGCCATCATTTGTCAAGCTGAGAAGGAACCTATAGAGCCAAGAATGAGCTCATTTGGGCATCTAATGAAGGAGATACAACCGTTCCAATAATCCAGGGTGCTACTGCAATCCCGTGCTACTTCCACTACGTGTTCGAGGCTGTGAGCCCATGAATTAGGGTTTCCCCTTTTCAAAAACCGCTTGGGATTCTCCTATGAATTTCTGTATCTTCCGTAATATGGCTACGACGAAGAATTGAAGCGTTTGTTTTATCAGGGCGAAAGAGCACTATATCTATGCAATTGGGAGAGATGCTACGCCTAATCTTCACACACACAAGAGTTTTGAGTTATTTTTTCTTTTCCAAATTGAAGCTTTCATGGTTGGCGTTTTGTTCTTTTTTAGTGTTTTTAGCTTCAAATCTTCTACGACTTGGTTGACTTTGCTGCGAACTCTCACAATCAAAGGCCCGACGCTTTCCTAGTTGCATTGCATACTTCATAACACAAGTCATGTGGTTAGGTACTCTGCTCTACTACCTTGAATTGCGACACAGAGCACGCTCCCACACGACCCCTTGGGTATATGTTAGAACCCGAGAGGACCATCGAGAAAGTATAGAAGCCCGACGGGCCTTTCGTGGGTTGCCAGGTCATCCTAAAACAGCCTGTTTTGTGATTATGTTAACATGTTAATAACTTCTTGTGATCACACAAAATTTTACATAATTACATAAAATATTAAATCCCTGCTAGAGGCCAAAGGCAGCAAAGTAAGGGTACAAAAAAACATTAAGAAAACCACTTTCATAATCATACACTGAGTTCCTATGCAAGGAAAATTTTAGAAGTCTAAGCTTCTAATAGTAGTTTTTTCCTAGATTTTTATTGGAGTAATTTATTTTTCGTATCTCCTAACTAGCAATAATAAATTTTCGAGCAGTACAAAAACTAGGATAACCAAGCTACCATACTTGATCGATACTAGAGAGAGTGTAAACCACTCTGCCGGCAAGAGGAATGATGATGATCAGAGGGGGCATTGACATATTCCTCTGCAAGGCCACACCAAGAAAACTCTATGTGCCTTTGAATGCCATGGTAGATAGGCTCTGTGTTAAGGTTTTATAGAGAGCAAGGTATTGGCCAAAGTGATGGGAGGTACGGTAGCGCAATTGTACAATGGGGATCTCCTTTGAGGTGCTAGAAAACAACCGTGCGTCCCTTGCACTCAACCTTAAAACTCTTATTTGGGAAGGCTCTTGTGGAAAACACAGGGACATTTGTGATGATCGCCATCACTCTCTCTTTTGTATATAGTGTCATCTGTGTGGATGCACTCTTTGTCTTCTTTATCTATAATCTTTCTCTAGGTAGTAGGGAGTCGGCACTATCCTCCACACAATTAGGAGCCATTTCTCTTTCCAAAAAGCTTAACTATTCAATCAAACAATTGTCATGCCGCAAGATGTGGTTAACTATGTATAGAGCTTGTGATAGTGTAGTAGGTCTTGCCATGTTAGTGCAACATAACACTTCACAAAGAGAGAGAGAGAGAGAGAGAGAGAGAGAGAGAGAGATCCTCTTCTTATAACTAGCATAGAGCGCTTTTGCATGCATGAACTTTCTTTGTTTTGCTGAGCTCAACCTCTTCTTACCTCTTATAACTAGCATAGAGCGCTTTTGCATGCATGACCTTTCTTTGTTTTGCTGAGCTCAACCTGTTCTCAGGCTGAAAAGTTGCAGCACTCTCAAAGTTTGTCGTCTCTCTCCAAACGCTACCCTCTACCAAAAATGGTAGAGTAGCCTTAAGAAAAATTTTGTTTGGAGCAGCTTCAAGCTCATAAGGAGACAAACTGTGGAGGCTCCTGCAACATTTTCAACATATTCTTATGCCTTTTCAACACGAAAAGGACGAAATAATTGAGGCTTGAGAAACTGTGCTTGTTCATGCGTGTGAAACTTACCATAGTCCATAAACTATTCTACTGATGAAAATGTACGGAGTGCATAATTTTAGAGAGACTTCAATCTTATCCACGTACAAAAAATTGAAAACATTCTATTGTCATTTTTTTTACGATAGCAATGCGAGTCACAGACTAGTACTTTTTGAGGTGTATATGGCTGTGGTCACACGAGCCTAATTAGTTATCAGTAAGCGTGTCGTATAACTAGGCGTCATTCACGATCATGCAAGGAAATGGAGGAGGCACAATAGAACTATGCTTTATGTTTTGTAACTATGCCGATTATGGCATAGTTGCAAAAGTAACCTGTTAGGAGCATTGAACATCCATCCCCACTCATAGCAGACCTCTAGCTGCAAGTCGTCACCAGACAATGCCCGCTTGGAGACAATGCCCGCTTGGTCACGCAGAGGATTTTCGCTGCCTGCGACAGCCATTAATGAGGGAAGGCTTACACAACAAGTTTTACTTTTGTTCACCTAGAAAAACATGGTGTTAATTTTGACATTCACACTTTAAAGTGTGAATAACAATTTTCTCACTTTCAAAGTACAATTTATGATGTAAATCTTCTATTTTTCACATGTTTATTATTGTCACACCCCCATTTCATAGTACTAAAAAAAAGCATTACAATTGTAAGTAAAGAAAGAAGAATCTTTAGATGTTATTCTCTATTTCATACATCAAAATTATTTCTACTTTCAAGTTACTATAATGAATTATTTGCAGATTGTTGTTCCAAGTTACTTAGTGCAAAATTTTCAAAATGAAAAACATTCTTACATGTAGTTCTAGTGCCTATCTTTTACACTGATAGCCGTTTTTCGGCTCTCTGTGATTGCCATAGTGAGTTATCCCCCCCTATCAAATCACTCAAACACTGTGGTTACCCTCACCCTTTCACTGTATATAGGTGCATGTGAGTTAGGGGACTTTTCCCATATCTCCTTATTGAAATAAAAAACCCTCAATTAGCTAGGCATTGGGCTAGTTGAGCCAAAAAAATAAAAAAAATAAAAAATATAAGTATATTATGGCCCATGCGTATGTAAATATTTCTTTGTATATAGGGCCTAAATAAAAGATTTTTTCATAATTATTTTGGTATTTATTTAAATATTTTTACCTAGGTGTGTGTTATTTATGCTCTGTACATTGCCTCACCATTACCACAATTTTTCTTACCATTTTTCATACTCTTTATTCCATATAGAAATATTTTCATGTAAGCTTCTCTTATATTTGGTGTAACTCCACCCCAACAAAAATCCAAAAAAACTAGTTTTATTTATGTGTATATTTTTTCACTATTGTGATTTTTCCCTTCCTACATCTATTTTGTTTTTTTTCTAAAAAATTAGAACACCAAAAATATTTATCTTTTTATGGTAGCCTCATAATGAGAGAGATTTCTTTTGACCCCTTTATATTTTTTCCACTTATATTATTTATATTTGACATGTACATATTTTTTAGACCCCTCAATATTTGATTTTCTTAGTTGTACTATTCACTTATATCATGATCTCAACAATATCTTCAATTATAGACCTACCAAATAAGGTCAAGGGTAGGTGGCATGCATACATGCACTATGGAGGGCTCACTCTTGGAGGTATTCAAAAGAATCATCCAAAGAAGGACCCCACAAGGACCTTGTGCAGTGGAAAAAAATGGTCGGTTTTGCTAAATTTTTAAAGTTCACTTGCTCTCCGAATTTGAAAAGGTGATACAAACAAAAGTTGTAGCTCGTGGGTTGAACTTTTGCCTCAAATTTTTTCATATTTTTTTGAGCTACGAGCTGTGAGCTATGATTTTATTAGTGGACCCCAGTTTTCCCACGCTATGCAGCCACACTCTCTCTTCCACTTTATCATTTTCCTCTATCAAAAAAACCACAAAATTCAGCCTCTTCTCTTAAAAAACAGCATCATGGTGGTTGATTACTCAGCTTCAATTACCTTGTCTCTCAAGGTCAAGAGTGGAGAAAAAATGTACCGTCAAAGCTAGTGGACCATCAACAAGCGTCAAAATTGGCCCTACTCAAGACACTTGGAGCATCAACCTTGTAAGAAATCCACCTTTTCTTACCTCTTAAGAGTTTTTCTTCCTTATTTGTATCCTACATGGATACTCCCATTGTAAATATCCAATTCCATTTGTAAATTAATACTAACTCTACTAACACTAACCCACTATGAAAAGTCCTATCACCTCCATTTCTCTCCTCTCTCTTTCCCCACCAACTTCTTGATAATTCCAAGCAAAAGAAATTAGATAAATTGCTGAAAATCTAACCCAACCATGGTTAGAGGAGTAACCCTAGCCTTCAAAATTGCTATAAAAGGAGGGTGTAGCTAGCACAAAAAAGGGGGGAGAAGAAAGAGCACTATGCTATAGCTTGAGAAGCCAAGCTCAACCTCTTGAGAAGGAGCTCTTGAGTGGAATCTCATTGGCATTAGGCATATGTATGTGTTGTATTAGGGGTGATTAGCAAGGGAACTCTATGCCATTGTAAGAGAGAGTGATCATTAAATTGAGAGTAGGAAATCTATCATTTCTCCTACTAGTGTAAGCCCAACATTTGCTGAATCAAGGAGGGTGAATTTGGACTAAGCATGGATACCTTGTCTCCCTTCCAACGTGAAGTCATGGACAATAATGATGTGTAAGTGTCTTGGTGTTTTATTTAAGTTCTTGATAGCTTGTCTCCGGGTATTGTTATCAATTTAGCCATAAATCCGACATGCTGTAAGAGGGCGACAGGGTGGAGAGGACTCCCCTGGCCTTAAGACAGTGATTGGGGTGGATTTTTTCTTGTGATGTGTTGTGGTGTAATTTATTCAGGCTATGTTGAACAAATACTAATCTCACTTTGATTGGTCATGACAGATTTGTAAGAAGGCATTAGTGCAACAAGCACCCCCTTCCCCCTTCTCTCTCTTTCTTACATATATATATTTATGTTTGCTTGATCATTAACGATACACTTCAAAGCAGCCCTAGCACCATCTCTCTCTCTCTCTCTCTCTCTCTCTCTCTCTCTCTCTCTGTCCCTCTCTCTCTCTCTCTCTCTCTCTCGTGTTTTAGTGTGTGAGAGTGTTCCATTGGTGTTAGGGTTAGTGTAAATTCCTTGCTTGTTTGTGGGTTGCTCTAACGATTCTCCTCTTTTGCGTCCTAGTTCGCTCTTAAACTAGGTGGTGCCCCTTGTGTAGTTGGGATTTGGCTGGGGGTTTGTTGTTTTGGTTTGTGTTGTGTTGTGCCCCAGCCCCATTGAGCAGCACGGGAGCCTTGAAGGGTGTCTAGAGGTTGCTCTTCTTGTTGCCCGCCCCGGACCGTTTCAACAACATAGTTCTAATTGATAAATATTTCTATGAAATTAGCTTTTTGAGTATGGTAAATTTATCATTTTTACAAAAGCATAAAGATCCATATATAAAATTTTGCTACCAATAAAATATTGACAATAAAAGGAAGCCCTTTTCAGAAAACATAATTGGGGGTGGGTGTGGGATCCAGGAAGGAGATCGAAGGGAGAGGGGGGGAGGACTTATCTTGATGAAGCTTGATTAGCTTAATTCACAACCAGCTCAAAGCTTTCCTCAAAAAAGACAGCTCTACATTAAGGGTGGCAATAAATAACCAAGTTGAAATTCATAGTGGGTGTGGTGGAAAGTAGAGATGGACTAATGTGGCTTAAGAATCTACAATAATATTGTCAATGGTGTGGCCTTTGTGTGGAGGTGCGGTGAAACGAATGAACTAGAAATTGACATTTCTTTACCTTTTAAATTTAATGGCAAGTACGAAGAATATGATACATGTTTTAGAAATGTAGAATTGGTAGTAAGAGTGAAACCTTAAAACTTTTAGCTTGTAAAACATGCTAAATTTATTATAAGATATGTTTTAGCTATTACAAGGCCACTCTCAAAGGTGCACTTTTGACTGAGATATCAAGCTAGATTGTAGAATTGGTAGTAAGAGTGAAACCTTAAAACTTTTAGCTTGTAAAACATGCTAAATTTATTATAAGATATGTTTTAGCTATTACAAGGCCACTCTCAAAGGTGCACTTTTGACTGACAAATTTTAAAGATATCAAGCTAGAGAACCAGCTTCACAAATAGTAGGAATGCAAAGATCCAAATAATTTGTCACACATTTTGATTTGAAAGCAAAGGATTTATTTTTTTTCAAATTCGTCATGTTTTCACACAATTTTCTATCATTTTCAATACACTTAATAACATGAGATCACGTGAAAATGAAGATGGACATAAATGTGAATGAAATATTACAATAAAGAGGACCATATTTGTAAGATTAAGTCGAGTACAAAACTTCACCTACAAGGGAAAGAACATGTATATAGATGCTAGTGAGTGTGGTTGCACTATTCCACTTGTAAATCCTCTCGCTTTTGATAAATCAATGAAGAGCTCAATTTTTGCGTACATGATTTTTGTCAAAGAGTCTCTAAAAGATCCTAATGTTTTATCAAATGTAAATGGTAGGAATCAAGAAGAGTTAGACTTGTCTAATTTTCTAAAAAAGATTCCAAGATGTGCTCATCGATGATATCCCTATGGACTTACCCCCAAAATGAGGGGATGATGACCATCACAGTGAGCTCCTTCCAGGAAGCTCACCGCCTAACAAGCCTCCTTATCGAGTCTCACAAGCTCAACAAGAGGATATCATGAGACAAGTATAGGAATTGGTAGACAAAGGGATGGTGAGCTTCCTTCCAGGAAGCTCACCGCCTAACAAGCCTCCTTATCGAGTTTCACAAGCTCAACAAGAGGATATCATGAGACAAGTATAGGAATTGGTAGACAAAGGGATGGTGAGGCCTAGTTTCTCTCCCTTTTATTCTCCAATCCTTTTAGTGCAAAAGAAAGATGGTACATATCGTATGTGTGTGGACTATCGAGCACTAAACCATATCACTATCAAAAAATGATTTTTCGTGCCTCTGGTAGAAGATCTGTTAAATTGATAAGCTACAAGGCTCTACCTAATTCAGTAGGATTGACCTTAAAAGTGGCTATCATCAAATAAGGATCGTGGAGGAAGATATCCTAAAGACCATGTTTCACACAACGTTTGGTCTTTATGAATATCTAGTCATGCCTTTTTGCTTGACTAATGTACTAGTTACGTTCAATCATCTAATGGAGAAAATTTTTAGACCTTACCGCAAATTCATTGGAGTGTTCTTTGATGATATCATCATTTACTCCAAGTCTTTGGAGGAACATAATCAACATCTCCAAGTGATTTTTCAAGCATTGAGGGAGAACAAGATTTTTCTCAATCAAAAGAAAAGAATTTTTTTCCTTCAAAGATTCAATAACTAGGTCAAATTATCTCTCAAGATGGTATCCATATGTATCCATCAAAGTTAGAGGTAATAAAAGCATGGCCTAATCCAAGGAATCTACATGAGCTAAGAAGTTGTATTGGTATGTGCGCATACTATAGATGCTTCATAGCAAAGTTCTCTCAAATAGTAGGACCACTACATGACTTAACTAAGAAGAACGTTAAGTATGTATGGACCGCTAAGGAGAAAAATGCTTTTGATAAGCTCAAAGAAAAACTTACCTCCCAACCAGCCCTCATGCTTCCGGATCTCTCAAAGCCATTTGAGGTTCAATGTGATGCTTGTGGTGATTGTCTTGGAGCAGTTTTGCTTCAAGAAGGGCATGTCATAGCATATGAGAGATGAATACCGATGAACGAGTCTTGGGCATTTATGAGAAAGAGATTTTAGCTATTCTACGTGCCCTAGACACATGTAAGCACTATTTATTGGGAACTCTATTTATTCTACGAACCGACCACCAAAGTCTCAAGTATTTCATGATGCAAACCAAGCTTTTCGACAAACAAATGAGTCGGGGAAATTTCCTTTCGCAATTTAATTTCCATATTGCTCACATTTTTGGTAAGCACATGAATCAAGTGGTCAATGTACTTTCAAGATGACCAAAAGTTAAATTTGTGTCTATAGCTACTTACAATGATCTATCCTCTATGATAGATAAGTATGCTACTCACCCTGAATTTAGAGACATAATGTTAGCCCTTGCTTTGGGAAAGAAAGAGGAACCATTCACCTTGCAAGATGGTTATCTTCTCCACGACAATATGCTATGTGTTACCCATTCCCTTCGTGAGAAAGTTATGTATGAATCCCATGCCAGCTTCCTCCCTATGCGGGGCATAGAGGTATTCAACCTACTCTTTGAGGAGTAAAGACATATTTCTATTGGCCTACCATGAAAGTGGACATACAAGAGTATGTTTCAAAATGCATAGTATGCCAAAAGACTAAGTATGATAGAGGGAAGCACTTGGATTATTCCAGCCATTGCCTATCCCGAATTCACCATGGGAGAGTATATCCATAAATTTCATCTTTGGATTACCCAAGTCTATCCATGGGAATATGGAAATATGGACAATAGTCGACATGTCTAGAAAGCAAGCACACTTTATTCCTATCAAAAAGACTATTAAGGCACATGAAATGGCAACTCTCTTCATAGCTCAAATTTTCAAACACCATGGATTACCAACATTCATCATGTCAAATAGAGATCCTAGAATGACCAGTAACAAGATTGAATACGGCCTATCACCCAGCCCCATTGAGCAGCACGGGAGCCTTGAAGGGTGTCTAGAGGTTGCTCTTCTTGTTGCCCGCCCCGGACCGTTTCAAATTGGTGCCCCCACTGAGGACAGGCTTGTGTATGTTTTGTGAAGGATCAACCTTTAGCATAATCAAGTAGCTTGCATGAATCACGAGAATTTGTATGATCCCTCCATTCCCATTGCAAGGCAAAAGGTACACATAATTGTTAGTACTAAGTTGCAATTTCAACGAGTAATTCGTAGAATTTTAGGTCCTCTTAGGTTGGTAGAGATAAACGCATCAGTAAATCCTTTTATTTTGTCTCTCATTAGGTACGACCTTAGTGTGGACTTCTATATTTTTGTTTTTTTTTAAGAATTAGGTCATGCATAGACCATGGATAATGGCCCAGGAATACATGTTTTTCCCTTTCATTTCACTCCACACATTAGAGTAAACATTGCAATTAGTAGAAAAATCCAATTTCAACAACGTATGGTATTCATGTTTGGTGCCCAAAGAGTAGGAGAAATTCTCGCGTCACCAAACCCTGTCATTCTACCTCTTATTGATTATCATAGGTCATTTGATGTGAATATTTTTATTTTGTTGTAGAATAGATTTCAATTTAGAAAATATTATTGTGTAAATCTTTTAAAGAAAGAAAAAACAAAAACGCGTCACTTTGAAATCAATTCAATGGAGAGCCAACACCAAATGTCTGGATATCCTCTTTTCTTTGGAGAGCCTGGAGAGGATGCAGAATTATTTCTAGCGAATTTCAAGATGTCTTGCCGTATCAAGAGGATAGTAACTGATCAAAGATGTTTGAGGTGGTCCTTAGGAAATGTTTGAGGTGGTCCTTAGGAAAGATGCTAGCACTTGGTTTGACTCTTTGCCTGAGGAAGTTAAAGGGAATTACACGAAAGTTTTGAATCGTTTCAAGAAATACTTCTTTGATCCCCAATACACTCAGAAATTATGGCAAGACATTGTTTCTCATAAGCAAAAAGACTTAGATGACTACTACTTGTACAAGCAAGAGTTCCTATGTCTTTGGGCTCTATGGATACAAAATGTTGCTAACCCTGGTGATGGTGCAGAATTTTTAAAGAAGGAGAGGTTCATAGCCGGACTCTTTCCTGACCTTAAGGTAAAAGTTGAGGCGGGTGCACCTGCTACTTTTGATGCAGCGGAAACTAGGGCTGCTGAGAAGTATAGGAAACTCAAGTGCTTAAGGGGAGAGGTTCCAATAGAAGGTCTTAGACCCAAAGGTAAGTCACAAGCATCAACATCTAGGGAGCTTTCTGAGGTAACGGCTGAAGTGATTGAGAAGTTAAATGAATCTTTAAGAAGCCTGTCAATTCACCTTGCACAAGCTGTAGGTCCAAAGGGACAAGCAAAGAAGTCAGAAGAGAGAGAGCCACGAACTAGGAGAGTCTTGCAATGTTGGAATTGCGGAGAGTCTGGACATGGGATGTATAATTGTCCTTGGCCCCGTGGAGAGCCAGGGAGACCTAACTTGAATTACCCAGTGATGAATGCAGGAGAAGGAGCTGGTCAACAACCAAGGCTTCTACAAAGGCCAAATGGACCAAGACCACCTCCACAAGGGGTAGAAGGAGTTCCACCTTTGCCAGATCCAAATGTGCATGTGGTAGAGGTGACAAATTCAAATGAGGTTGACATGGAAGCCAATGGCATTAAGCGTGGCCGAGGGAAAGGTAAAGAGAAAGAAGGAGTCACATCACAGAGTGACCATGGACAAGGCAAAAAGGCAAAGGAGACCAAGGAAACCAAGAGGACTCGACATCGTATCAACCTCCAAGACTTCCCTCTTGGACATGGTATGGCTCCGTACAACTTGTTGGAAGACATGAGAGGTAAGGGTCCTGATATTTCATGGCCTCAATTTCTTGCATTATGTCCACAAGTTAGGAGGGATTTAACAAGGGCAGTTAGCACTAGGAGAAAGGTAAAAGAGAGTGTGCCTGTTGTAAAAATTGCACAAGCTGAAATGAATGAGGACATTACACCGGTGCTAGACTGTTACATCAAAGGAAGATTGGTTAGGAAAGGTCTAGTGGATGGGGGTGCACAAATTTGCATCATGACAGAGGGACTCATGCAAAGACGAGGCATGCACATCCATGAGACACCTGAAATCAAAGTCAAGATGGCAAACAATAGCAAGGCTAGGTGTGTAGGCATTTGTAAAAATGTCTTTGTAGAGGCCTTTGGCATTAAGAAAGCGGTGGATTTTTATGTTATGTCGACCAAGGGAAGTGGTTATCCATTTATCCTAGGAAGACCATGGCTAATGAAAATGCGAGCTTTGCAGGATTGGGAGAGTGGGAAATTAATTTGCAGGAATGACAATCATAAGAAGGTTGTCTTTGACATGAAGGAGCAACGCCAAGAGGAGCTCCATGAAGAATCATCTCAAAGTGAGACGGAAGAAGGTTGGACCGATAGCACTTCAGAAGAAGAAAGTAGCGGCAGCATTACTGAAGAGGAGTCTTCCATGGAAGTCATGGGGGTAAGGTTTAAGCCAAGCAACCAAGAGACCTCTTGTCAAGGCTTGGAGGAGGTAGGTCCTCAAGAGAAGGAAGGTGTTCAAGATGAAGGGATGCTGGAAGGTATGCTATCAACAACACTTACAAAGGATGAAAGAGAGGAGTTCAAATGTGTGCTAAGGAAGTTTCCTAGGCTTTTTGCTAAAGACTACACCGACGTGCGTGGGGTAGATGTTGTTCAACACAAGATTGAGTTAAAGCCTGAGGCCACACCTAAAGCTCAGAAGCTACGAAGGCTAGGAGTTATAAAGGAACAGGCTCTACTCAAGGAGGTAAGAAAGCTTCTAGCAGCAAGTTTCATTTATCCAGTGGAGAATTCAGAGTGGGTCTCTCCTGTTGTTGTCACTCCTAAGAAAAATGGCAAGTGGAGGGTGTGTGTGGATTACCGTCCCCTCAATGAGGCAACAAAAAGAGATCACTTTCCCCTCCCATTCCAGGATGAGATACTAAATGAGGTAGCTGGCCATGAGAAGTACACTGTGTGCGATGGTTACTCAGGTTACTTTCAAATAGGGATTGCATTGGAGGATCAATTGAAAACAACCTTTATCACTCCTTGGGGTTGTTATGCTTTTAGAGTCATGCCATTTGGTCTGACAAATGCTCCTGCAACATTCCAACGTTTCATGAATATGGTGTTTCAAGCATTCTTTGGAAAAGTCAATTAGGGTGTTCATTGATGATTTCTGTATTTATAGCTCAAAATCATTGCATCTACAAAGGGTAGAAGAAGGTTTAAAGAAGCTCTACGACATGGGAGGTCAACTCAACCCTGACAAGTGCCATATAGGTGAGGATGAAGTAATCTTGCTTGGTCATAAAGTTTCTTACAAAGGCATTGAAGTGGGTCCTTCAAAGGCAAAGGCTCTTATTGAGCTACCATCACCCAAGAGTCTTAAGGAGGTCATCTCATTCATTCAAAAGGTGAAGTATATGTCACGCTTCATTCACTTAGCCTCGGAGTTACTTCACCCTTTGCAAAAGTTGACACAACAAGTAGAATTTGCATGGTCTGATGAGCTTGAAGAGTACTTTTGTAACATTAAAGCCATTTTGTCAGAGCTACCAACACTCATGCCTCCTTGTTGGGAGTACACATTCTTTGTTAGCTCTAGTGCTGGGAAAGAAACAATTGGTGCAGTTTTGCTACAACAAGATCCCTATAGTACCAGGATGCGGCCCATCTACTTTGCTAGTAGGGTCATGAATGCTTTAGAGAGAGGCTACACGGAGGCAGAACTCATGATGCTTTCTCTCATGTTTGCGATAAGGAAGTTTAGATCCTACTTGCTCCCAAAACCTTTTGTAATCCTCACCGCAGAGAATTTGTTCCCTTGGGTGTCATCTCAAATGAATCTTAGTACTAGGATCTCAAAGTGGATTATGGAGTTGCAAGAGTTTCAATACTCTTTCAAGGTAGAAGATAGTGTGCGTGCACAATTGGCAGGGATTCTCACTTATAGGGTGCATGAAAAGGAGATTAAGGTGCCTGAAGTAAAGACCCTACCATTGCCACCACCAAAAAGTATTCCTAATGCTTTTACCTTGTTCTTTGATGGAGCTTTTCGTCGAGCCACAGGAAAAGCAGGGGGAGGGCTAGTGTTGCTCAACCCAAGTGGAGAGGTGGTCATGAAAGAGAAGTTCAATCTACCAAGTTCAGCTAGCAACAATGAAGCAGAATATGACACACTACTTCATGGTTTAAAAATATGCATTGGCCATGGTATACAACGTCTCATGGTAAAAGGGGATGCACTTCTCATTGTGAAGCAGATTTTAGGCATTTGGGCATGCAAAAATGAAAGACTAAGGGCCAAAGTTCATACCATCCGTAGGCTATTTAATCAATTTGAGGAGGTGCAATTATATCATATTCCTAGGAAACAAAATGAAGATGCTGATTTACTTGCACAACAAGCCGTTGCATGTGTAAAGAAAGAAGTGCAGGTCATCATGGTGGCGGCTGCTGTGAAGCAACCGAGGTACCAGGGATTGGAGTCATTGGCTCCCATCATTGGCTACATTTTGGAGGGTGAGTTTTCACCAGACTTCACAAAAGCTCAGAAGAGGAGACTCATGAAGAAGGAAAGCATGTATCTCTTCCTAGAAGGCTCCCTCTATCAAAGAGGGAAGGATAAAGTGTGCAGAAGAGTACCAACTATCGCGGAAATTCCAGCCATTCTAAAAGATTTGCATGAAGAGGCATGTGGTGGTCATTTTTCCCAAGAATTAAATGTGAAGAAGATTTTGCTTGCGGGGTATGTTTGGCCAAGTCTGCATGTGGATGTCCAACATTGGTGTAAAAGTTGTCACAATTGTCAGGTAAATGGGAATAGAAGATTGATATATGGTCCAAGGCAAATTGTGCTTGCAAATGGACCCTTTGAAAAGTGGGGCATTGATGCTATGGGTCCTCTTCCTAGGACAAAAAATGGTAAACTCTACATTCTAGTGGCTGTAGACTATATGACTAGGTGGGTGGAAGCACAAAGTGTGGCAAAGGTAAATGAGAGGACAGTGAGCAAATTCGTCTACACTCACATTTGTTGTAGATTTGGCACACCTTTGGAGATTGTTTGTGATAATGGTCCAGGGTTTAGAAAGGGATTGCTCACAGAAGTCTGTGAAGAACTTCGCATTCTACATCATAACAGTACACCCTACTATCCCCAATCAAATGGTTTGGTAGAAAAAGCTAATGGTGTCATTGCAGGCATCATTAGAAAGATGGTGAAAAACAAGACAAAGTTGTGGGATGACTTCTTGGATGGTGCCTTGTGGGCGTATCGAACCACATATAGGGAAGCCACGGAGTTCACACCATTTCACTTGGTCTATGGTCAAGAGGCTTTACAGCCAATTGAACTAAACATTCCAACAATGCGACTTCATGGCAAATCAGCACAAGATGATCAAGAAGCATGGATGGATCGACTTCTTACCTTAGTTGAGCTTGAGTGGAAAAGAGAAGCAGCATACGAGTGCTATAAGAGGAAAGCCACACAGACAAAGGAGAAGCTTGACAAGAAACTGAAGGACAAAGGCATCAATGAAGGAGATCTTGTGCTAAGGTATGACAATCGACTCGATAATCATTTTGATGCTAAATTTGAAACAAGATGGCAGGGGCCATACATAGTCAAGAAGGCTTTCAATTCAAGTTACTATCAACTTATGGACTTGAATGGGAAAGAGCACTCCAGGAAGGTAAACGGCTATCGCTTGAAACCTTACTTGAGTCGCCTTCTACCAAAGGATCTACCAGAGCAAAAGGCAACTATCCCATGTAAGTATTGTTCCATGAAGCATGAGTGTAACACAAACCAAAATTCCAAGGGGCCAAACAATGAAGATCTTGTCAAGGACTCTGAAGCACTCTCTTTGGAAAAGATTCTTTATGATGGTACATGAATATACCATCATCCTCGGGGAGGGCTAATGATAGCCGTTTTTCGGCTCTCTGTGATTGCCATAGTGAGTTATCCCCCCCTATCAAATCACTCAAACACTGTGGTTACCCTCACCCTTTCACTGTATATAGGTGCGTGTGAGTTAGGGGACTTTTCCCATATCTCCTTACTGAAATAAAAAACCCTCAATTAGCTAGGCATTGGGCTAGTTGAGCCAAAAAAATAAAAAAAATAAAAAATATAAGTATATTATGGCCCATGCGTATGTAAATATTTCTTTGTATATAGGGCCTAAATAAAAGATTTTTTCATAATTATTTTGGTATTTATTTAAATATTTTTACCTAGGTGTGTGTTATTTATGCTCTGTACATTGCCTCACCATTACCACAATTTTTCTTACCATTTTTCATACTCTTTATTCCATATAGAAATATTTTCATGTAAGCTTCTCTTATATTTGGTGTAACTCCATCCCAACAAAAATCCAAAAAAACTAGTTTTATTTATGTGTATATTTTTTCACTATTGTGATTTTTCCCTTCCTACATCTATTTTGTTTTTTTTCTAAAAAATTAGAACACCAAAAATATTTATCTTTTTATGGTAGCCTCATAATGAGAGAGATTTCTTTTGACCCCTTTATATTTTTTCCACTTATATTATTTATATTTGACATGTACATATTTTTTAGACCCCTCAATATTTGATTTTCTTAGTTGTACTATTCACTTATATCATGATCTCAACAATATCTTCAATTATAGACCTACCAAATAAGGTCAAGGGTAGGTGGCATGCATACATGCACTATGGAGGGCTCACTCTTGGAGGTATTCAAAAGAATCATCCAAAGAAGGACCCCACAAGGACCTTGTGCAGTGGAAAAAAACGGTCGGTTTTGCTAAATTTTTAAAGTTCACTTGCTCTCCGAATTTGAAAAGGTGATACAAACAAAAGTTGTAGCTCGTGGGCTGAACTTTTGCCTCAAATGTTTTCATATTTTTTTGAGCTACGAGCTGTGAGCTATGATTTTATTAGTGGACCCCAGTTGTCCCACGCTATGCAGCCACACTCTCTCTTCCACTTTATCATTTTTCTCTATCAAAAAAACCACAAAATTCAGCCTCTTCTCTTAAAAAACAGCATCATGGTGGTTGATTACTCAGCTTCAATTACCTTGTCTCTCAAGGTCAAGAGTGGAGAAAAAATGTACCGTCAAAGCTAGTGGACCATCAACAAGCGTCAAAATTGGCCCTACTCAAGACACTTGGAGCATCAACCTTGTAAGAAATCCACCTTTTCTTACCTCTTAAGAGTTTTTCTTCCTTATTTGTATCCTACATGGATACTCCCATTGTAAATATCCAATTCCATTTGTAAATTAATACTAACTCTACTAACACTAACCCACTATGAAAAGTCCTATCACCTCCATTTCTCTCCTCTCTCTTTCCCCACCAACTTCTTGATAATTCCAAGCAAAAGAAATTAGATAAATTGCTGAAAATCTAACCCAACCATGGTTAGAGGAGTAACCCTAGCCTTCAAAATTGCTATAAAAGGAGGGTGTAGCTAGCACAAAAAAGGGGGGAGAAGAAAGAGCACTATGCTATAGCTTGAGAAGCCAAGCTCAACCTCTTGAGAAGGAGCTCTTGAGTGGAATCTCATTGGCATTAGGCATATGTATGTGTTGTATTAGGGGTGATTAGCAAGGGAACTCTATGCCATTGTAAGAGAGAGTGATCATTAAATTGAGAGTAGGAAATCTATCATTTCTCCTACTAGTGTAAGCCCAACATTTGCTGAATCAAGGAGGGTGAATTTGGACTAAGCATGGATACCTTGTCTCCCTTCCAACGTGAAGTCATGGACAATAATGATGTGTAAGTGTCTTGGTGTTTTATTTAAGTTCTTGATAGCTTGTCTCCGGGTATTGTTATCAATTTAGCCATAAATCCGACATGCTGTAAGAGGGCGACAGGGTGGAGAGGACTCCCCTGGCCTTAAGACAGTGATTGGGGTGGATTTTTTCTTGTGATGTGTTGTGGTGTAATTTATTCAGGCTATGTTGAACAAATACTAATCTCACTTTGATTGGTCATGACAGATTTGTAAGAAGGCATTAGTGCAACAAGCACCCCCTTCCCCCTTCTCTCTCTTTCTTACATATATATATTTATGTTTGCTTGATCATTAACGATACACTTCAAAGCAGCCCTAGCACCATCTCTCTCTCTCTCTCTCTCTCTCTCTCTCTCTCTCTCTGTCCCTCTCTCTCTCTCTCTCTCTCGTGTTTTAGTGTGTGAGAGTGTTCCATTGGTGTTAGGGTTAGTGTAAATTCCTTGCTTGCTTGTGGGTTGCTCTAACGATTCTCCTCTTTTGCGTCCTAGTTCGCTCTTAAACTAGGTGGTGCCCCTTGTGTAGTTGGGATTTGGCTGGGGGTTTGTTGTTTTGGTTTGTGTTGTGTTGTGCCCCAGCCCCATTGAGCAGCACGGGAGCCTTGAAGGGTGTCTAGAGGTTGCTCTTCTTGTTGCCCGCCCCGGACCGTTTCAACAACATAGTTCTAATTGATAAATATTTCTATGAAATTAGCTTTTTGAGTATGGTAAATTTATCATTTTTACAAAAGCATAAAGATCCATATATAAAATTTTGCTACCAATAAAATATTGACAATAAAAGGAAGCCCTTTTCAGAAAACATAATTGGGGGTGGGTGTGGGATCCAGGAAGGAGATCGAAGGGAGAGGGGGGGAGGACTTATCTTGATGAAGCTTGATTAGCTTAATTCACAACCAGCTCAAAGCTTTCCTCAAAAAAGACAGCTCTACATTAAGGGTGGAAATAAATAACCAAGTTGAAATTCATAGTGGGTGTGGTGGAAAGTAGAGATGGACTAATGTGGCTTAAGAATCTACAATAATATTGTCAATGGTGTGGCCTTTGTGTGGAGGTGCGGTGAAACGAATGAACTAGAAATTGACATTTCTTTACCTTTTAAATTTAATGGCAAGTACGAAGAATATGATACATGTTTTAGAAATGTAGAATTGGTAGTAAGAGTGAAACCTTAAAACTTTTAGCTTGTAAAACATGCTAAATTTATTATAAGATATGTTTTAGCTATTACAAGGCCACTCTCAAAGGTGCACTTTTGACTGAGATATCAAGCTAGATTGTAGAATTGGTAGTAAGAGTGAAACCTTAAAACTTTTAGCTTGTAAAACATGCTAAATTTATTATAAGATATGTTTTAGTTATTACAAGGCCACTCTCAAAGGTGCACTTTTGACTGACAAATTTTAAAGATATCAAGCTAGAGAACCAGCTTCACAAATAGTAGGAATGCAAAGCTCCAAATAATTTGTCACACATTTTGATTTGAAAGCAAAGGATTTATTTTTTTTCAAATTCGTCATGTTTTCACACAATTTTCTATCATTTTCAATACACTTAATAACATGAGATCACGTGAAAATGAAGATGGACATAAATGTGAATGAAATATTACAATAAAGAGGACCATATTTGTAAGATTAAGTCGAGTACAAAACTTCACCTACAAGGGAAAGAACATGTATATAGATGCTAGTGAGTGTGGTTGCACTATTCCACTTGTAAATCCTCTCACTTTTGATAAATCAATGAAGATCTCAATTTTTGCGTACATGATTTTTGTCAAAGAGTCTCTAAAAGATCCTAATGTTTTATCAAATGTAAATGGTAGGAATCAAGAAGAGTTAGACTTGTCTAATTTTCTAAAAAAGATTCCAAGATGTGCTCATCGATGATATCCCTATGGACTTACCCCCAAAATGAGGGGATGATGACCATCACAGTGAGCTCCTTCCAGGAAGCTCACCGCCTAACAAGCCTCCTTATCGAGTCTCACAAGCTCAACAAGAGGATATCATGAGACAAGTATAGGAATTGGTAGACAAAGGGATGGTGAGCTTCCTTCCAGGAAGCTCACCGCCTAACAAGCCTCCTTATCGAGTCTCACAAGCTCAACAAGAGGATATCATGAGACAAGTATAGGAATTGGTAGACAAAGGGATGGTGAGGCCTAGTTTCTCTCCCTTTTATTTTCCAATCCTTTTAGTGCAAAAGAAAGATGGTACATATCGTATGTGTGTGGACTATCGAGCACTAAACCATATCACTATCAAAAAATGATTTTTCGTGCCTCTGGTAGAAGATCTGTTAAATTGATAAGCTACAAGGCTCTACCTAATTCAGTAGGATTGACCTTAAAAGTGGCTATCATCAAATAAGGATCGTGGAGGAAGATATCCTAAAGACCATGTTTCACACAACGTTTGGTCTTTATGAATATCTAGTCATGCCTTTTTGCTTGACTAATGTACTAGCTACGTTCAATCATCTAATGGAGAAAATTTTTAGACCTTACCGCAAATTCATTGGAGTGTTCTTTGATGATATCATCATTTACTCCAAGTCTTTGGAGGAACATAATCAACATCTCCAAGTGATTTTTCAAGCATTGAGGGAGAACAAGATTTTTCTCAATCAAAAGAAAAGAATTTTTTTCCTTCAAAGATTCAATAACTAGGTCAAATTATCTCTCAAGATGGTATCCATATGTATCCATCAAAGTTAGAGGTAATAAAAGCATGGCCTAATCCAAGGAATCTACATGAGCTAAGAAGTTGTATTGGTATGTGCGCATACTATAGATGCTTCATAGCAAAGTTCTCTCAAATAGTAGGACCACTACATGACTTAACTAAGAAGAACGTTAAGTATGTATGGACCGCTAAGGAGAAAAATGCTTTTGATAAGCTCAAAGAAAAACTTACCTCCCAACCAGCCCTCATGCTTCCGGATCTCTCAAAGCCATTTGAGGTTCAATGTGATGCTTGTGGTGATTGTCTTGGAGCAGTTTTGCTTCAAGAAGGGCATGTCATAGCATATGAGAGATGAATACCGATGAACGAGTCTTGGGCATTTATGAGAAAGAGATTTTAGCTATTCTACGTGCCCTAGACACATGTAAGCACTATTTATTGGGAACTCTATTTATTCTACGAACCGACCACCAAAGTCTCAAGTATTTCATGATGCAAACCAAGCTTTTCGACAAACAAATGAGTCGGGGAAATTTCCTTTCGCAATTTAATTTCCATATTGCTCACATTTTTGGTAAGCACATGAATCAAGTGGTCAATGTACTTTCAAGATGACCAAAAGTTAAATTTGTGTCTATAGCTACTTACAATGATCTATCCTCTATGATAGATAAGTATGCTACTCACCCTGAATTTAGAGACATAATGTTAGCCCTTGCTTTGGGAAAGAAAGAGGAACCATTCACCTTGCAAGATGGTTATCTTCTCCACGACAATATGCTATGTGTTACCCATTCCCTTCGTGAGAAAGTTATGTATGAATCCCATGCCAGCTTCCTCCCTATGCGGGGCATAGAGGTATTCAACCTACTCTTTGAGGAGTAAAGACATATTTCTATTGGCCTACCATGAAAGTGGACATACAAGAGTATATTTCAAAATGCATAGTATGCCAAAAGACTAAGTATGATAGAGGGAAGCACTTGGATTATTCCAGCCATTGCCTATCCCGAATTCACCATGGGAGAGTATATCCATAAATTTCATCTTTGGATTACCCAAGTCTATCCATGGGAATATGGAAATATGGACAATAGTCGACATGTCTAGAAAGCAAGCACACTTTATTCCTATCAAAAAGACTATTAAGGCACACGAAATGGCAACTCTCTTCATAGCTCAAATTTTCAAACACCATGGATTACCAACATTCATCATGTCAAATAGAGATCCTAGAATGACCAGTAACAAGATTGAATACGGCCTATCACCCGCAAACGGATGGACGAAGTGAGATAGCCAATCTTACGATACTCGATCTACTAAAGACTTATGTTACAAAAGTAGATCAATGCTCACAATGGAAAAATTACTTACCTCTTGTAGAGTATGCCTACAATAATACTGTACATACTTCGACGTGAAAATCACTTTTTGAGATTATTGACGGAAGACCTAAAAATCCCTTGCTACTCAAAGTACATGGGAAGATCTTAACTGCCGATGAGTATAGCCGTGACCTACAAGAATCTTTTCAAAATATTAACGAGGCTATATCCATCTCTCAACAAAGGCAAAAAGCTGCTACTAAGAAGCACAGAAGGGCCTTAATGTTCAAAGAAAATGATTGGGTCCTACTTAAGTTTCCTAACGCTCGATTGAGGCAAACCATGGGAAAAAATCCTACCAACCATTAAAAGTATTATGCTAAGCCAGCAAAAAGATACTATGGTCCTTTCCAAATCTTGAAACCTATTAATGAGATGGCTTACCAACTCAAGTTGCCCAACCATTGGCTCATACACAATTCCTCTTGTAAGTCTACTCAAGCCCTACAAAGTAGAGCCACCAAGTGAACTAATTATTGAAGACCCTCCCGAAGTTGAAGATCAAGAAGAGGTGCTACAACCCGAACCTATTCTTTGGCATGAAGACAAGGTACTACGACATGGTAAGATTATCCGATGGTATCTTATTAAGTTAAAAAATTATCCTTTTGAAGATGCTAGATGGATGCAAGGAATACAACTTAAGGATAGTATGAACCTTGTCAATGCTTACAATGCTACATTAGAGTAAGCAAATGTACAAATTTCTTTTAAACGACCCATGCTTTTATCTTATAAGACTAGTTCTCTTTTTAATTGTACACAAATTTAAATAGTATGTATGCTTTGAATCATGTTTGTGATGACGAAGTCTCTCAAATACCAAGTAGAATTTGTCAGTCTACTTTGGGAGAATGAAATGGACTAAAGAGCAGACATGCTTGCGGCATCTACGTCTCCCAAGCACCAAATGGATTGGTCATCCATCTTGGAAAGATGTGGTAGGGTAAAAAGGGATCCTCTACCCACTAAGTAAGATTAACTAATGACTAAGGCTTTATCTCTTCTACCTCATAGTCGAGGACGACTATGATTTCAAGAGAAAAGGCAATGTCATGAAATCTAATATCTAACCAACCCAAATGATTTTCTTATATTAAACTGATCATTTAATGTGGGAGAATAAACGGGGACAAGGGTTAGGATATAGACATGTGCTTAAAGATCTATCTCAACACGGGCCAATGGTAATGGGGCCCAAATGAGAGATGGTCTATCCCTGGGGCGGTCACTTTTTAGAATGTGTATGATATCACGTGAGTTAACCGGAGAGGATTATTAAAAGACCAAAATGTATAAAAATGTATACATACAGAGGGGGGTGGGGGTTTTTTACATAGGCTCACAATGTAAGTATAGTATGTATATTGGGGTATTATTAATTACCTCTTGAATGCACGTGATATAGGGGTCTTTTGATAAGTGACTGCCCCGGGGGTCTATCAAAGAGCAAGGCCAACCAATGGAGCATAAAGACCTTAGGGTTAGCTTCATTGAAGACCTCCAATAGTTAGTGTTAAAAGTCTATGACCTTTGGTAAGCTAGGGTTGTGCTTAAGGTGGGAACCCGACCCAAGCTTAAGGTGCTTGACATGCGTGATGACTGAGATGCTTGAGATGCTTGATGATTGAGATGCTTGAGGTGCTTGTCATGCTTGGGATGCTAGGGATGTACTTGAGGTGAGAACCCAGCCCAAGCTTGAGGGGCTTTAGGGGCCAAGCTTGTGGTGAGAACTAGGCCCAAGGTTGAGGGGCTTGAGGTGGCACAAAAGTCAAAATGAATCCCTACAAGGAGGGGGTGATCCATGCAAGAAGGGGAGGTGGTTGCTTGACCACTCTCTCTCCCAAGGGGCAAGTAGGACACATGTCAAGCCCCTAGCTAGGTTACCCTCATGGTGTTCCTAAAGCCTATTGGTTGGCCTTCCAAGGGGTCCAATGATAATTTAGTGGATTTAATTAATTATTTTAGCATTTATCAATCCCTCTCTCTCAACAAAGAAGAAAGGGGGACACTTGTCCCAAGGCTACCCTTGTTGCTTGGTATGACTCCTGCTTGTGATTGGCTCCGCCTGTAGGGGTCCAATGAGCTTCAAGCATGATCTACAAGGGGGGGTCAACCAAAGCAAGTAGGGGGCTTGCTTGGGGGGGGGGGGGTAATTTCCAGGCGAGAAATTTTTGGTGAGTGCTTTTTAGGAATCAGGTGAGCAGATTCCTAAAAAGATTCTCTCTTCCTCCTTGTTGACTCTTTCGCCTTTTTCATATCTCTATCTGCGCGCGCGCGCGAGAGAGAGAGAGAGAGAGAGAGAGAGAGAGAGAGAGAGAGAGAGAGAGAGAGAGAGAGAGAGAGAGAGAGAGAGAGAGAGAGAGAGAGAGAGAGAGAGAGAGAGAGAGAGAGAGAGAGAGAGAGAGAGAGAGAGGTATTAGGGAGGTTGAGACATAGACAAAGATTTAGGTTTAGGGTACTGAAAACAATAACATCCATTGATAATAGAAAGTTACATTTTTTTGCACTTGCATTACATAGGAAAGAAGCGTTCATCTTTTGGAAGGCATGGTTTTAGGAGTAGATGTGCTGCCTTCGAGTGGCAAAAGAAGATTCACCACGTTCCCTAGCTGCTGCTGCGTCATTTCCTCCTCATCCTCCTCTGTGATGAGCCCAATCTTCTTCCAGCAAGAGAAAGCATATTGTACCTTCTCAACCAAGCTGAGTAAGCTCCACATATTGAGTTCCTTGTGGCAATGATAGAGGTGATTGTGCGCTCCTTGCCGCACTGTCGAAGCAAGGGACTTGCCTAACACTATGTGCGAGCCACAGACGGCTCCAAGCACACAACTAGCTTAACTAGTAAGCTCAAAGAAAGCGATGGTGTGTCACTAACCGCTCTACGCTTGCTTCGTGGAGGATTCCTCGCCGCAAAGAAGAAGGAGCCGCCGCTTCGCCGCGCTCAACCGCTTCGCCGCGCTCAACCGCTTCGCCGCCGTCGTGCCGTCGTCGCAATGCTCGATCGCACACTCTCTCTCTCTCTCTCTCTCTCACACACACACACACACACACACACACACACACACACACACATACACACATACACACACACACACACGGAGGTGAAGAAGAAGAAGATGGAGATGGAGATGGAGCAAGAGCACTCTTCTATTGCACAAATGAGAGAATAAGTGAATTTTAGGTTTAGTTGGCTTTTATATGAGCTCACCCCATTCACACTTGGGCGCCCATGCTTAGCCAACTAATCCCTTGAATGTCCCAGTTAGAGTGCGCCTCTCATCGGTGATCACTCTTACCCTTTTCCTATTGGTCCGACAAGCCCGGTACCTGACTCTACCAAATACATAATACACGTCCGTCGTAGGTGATGGGGTGTCCGTGAGCCGTGAGGGTTAACAATGATACACATTTATTGTTGCCTTTAGAGCCTCCCTAAACCAGTCGGCTCCATACAACGCCTCTCCGTTGGGAATGGCTTCCATGGCATCCCATGCAGACTTGATTTTATTCTCAAGATAGTCGATCATCGTGAAAAGTAATAGAGGTGTGCAATGGAAGCTACTGGAAGCTTTCACAAAAATAGATTCAAGCAATGGTAATTTATAGCCATTGTGTAGATATTATATTACTTTATTCACGATTTGACAAATAAACAACCATTTCCCAAATTTGAAAAAAACTCCAAATCAATGTACCAAAATGTGGCCATCGTAAGATAAAATTAGAAACTAGCACAATTGTCCATTTTGTCAAACATACTAACAATAAGTGAGAATTGACAAATGCTATGCATCCATGCCTGGATAGGTCCGGCTTCGGCTCAGTGCCCTGAAGATATCAGCATTTGCCAGAATGGGTTGATGGATAAACATGTTCTCATTTTGGCTTAACCCTAGCACACAGATAAATAAAATACAAATGTTTACATGCAAGATATGGTTTTTGCTTTGACACCCGTTCCATGAAGTCTGGACATGTGCACGATGGCTGGTTGCAAATACAAACTTTGCATCGACATGACCATCTTCACTTTTGGTCTCTACTTTGAAGACCTCATTAACACCATTTGCTGCACATATCTCTTCTATGACCTTCGCTCTTAGGGCTAGTGCTAAACTGATCTTGCGAGCAACATCCTTGGAAATGGAAGTCCGATACCGTACACGCACACTATCTCGCACTGTGACTCTTGCACTACCATCAGGAGTGGATGTATCTTTTGAATTGAAAGGAGAGTTGGTCATATTTTGTGCAAGAGCAACCTGCATTACATTAGATATTTCTTCTTTGTTGAGCTCCACTTGATACCCACCTTCATGAAATATTTTCACCTCATCCTCCGATAGGTGGGTGCCCACATGCACGGGCCAAGTGTGTGGTGGATGCTGAGGCTGCAGCTCAATGTTCTGGTCTACTATATGGCAATGCAAGACATGATCCGGAAAAAACCAAAACCATTGACACAGCACACCATTTGGATGCTTTTGATATCCTTCAAAAGATGGAGCCGGTATACCAAGGATAGAACCCGCAATACTGCATCCACAACTTCGTCCTCCTCTTGGTGTGCCGCTACATGTGACCCTACTACCTTGTGGAGTTCGGCGTATGGCCCACATTGCCTCATTGACCTTGTGCTCAACTACATACTGCCCACCAGAACCTATACTTCATTTTGGGGTTTGTAATATCCCTTCTTCTACAAAGTTGATCTTACGTGGTCTTCCACACTTCTTGCGATCTTTGGTGACCGAGTTGTACTCAGGACTATGCGATGCATCATCTTCCATGTTCATAACCTCATTTGGCTTGCGTTTTTGCCTTGATGTCTTCTTATCTCCTGTCAATGGAGTTGGTTGTTTATACATTGGAGTGCCATCAGTAGCCGCATTCACTGCTCTTATCACTTGGCTGGGACGTTTTACATGGCGTTCTGCAAGCTTTTGTATTGATGGACCCTTCCCAATGTGTTTTCCATGGCTGTATGAAATGGCCTTTGTGCTCTGTAAGATGGAATTTGCAAGGTCGGTTGTACATGCATCATATAATGAAATGCGTTTATGAAAACTCTCCCCTGCTAGCCAGCTGTCATGCTTGCTCTCCGCAAGGTTAGTGCGTGGAGTGTTTGGTCCATCAGAGCTACATTCTATGCATGTCATAATGCCACCCCAATGTGCAATACAAATTTCCCACCAACTAAGCCATGAATCCATGTATGGAATGTTACAGTCTATGCAATGGCCGTTACTCCACCATTGGCGTATCAAACGAGCCTCTGCTGATGTAGCCTCTTTTGTTGGTGCTTGCCTCCACTTCTCACACATTTCTGTGTGTGTGTTGAAAAGCTTGCACCACATACTTCATTGTGTGTTGATTCAAGCTTTGCTTCCAATGGAAAAGACAAGAACGCTCTTAACCGCTCATTGTATCGATCTTATCACCACCATTGAAAACAATTCGAACTGCATTCCAATTTGCTTGAGCTTCATCCGCCATGAAGCCAAAGAAATTAGCTTTGTCACACCCACACGATATCATTACATCATTGAGGCACTCCCAAAACAAACATTGCGTTTCCATGTCTTCCTGTTTCATTTCACAAGTTGCAATAGTCAAAAGGTCCTGCATGCTGCAAACAAATTGTTTTAGAGAGAGTCAAAGGCAACCCACAAAGCTGTTAACGTGCGCCATGTACCTTGGATCATAGACATGACAGGCCATAGTCACCCATTCATTAACATGTCTGGTGTGATCAAACTGGATCCACGCACGTCGAAGATCACCATCTCGATCTTGTCTCATACGATTCACCAGGTCCACACCGGATGCTGGACCAATTGTGGACATTCTGAAGACATAACATTTCTCCCCCTCCGTACTTTGACCAGGAAACCGGCTTCCATGGAAAAAGTCATATGTGTAGTCTCGCTTTAGCTTTAGGAGTGCATCAATGCCAAAAGATTATTTGTCAACCCCTCTACGTAAAATAGATACTGACCTTCGAAACCTAACAAGGTTCAAAGTGTTTAGATAAAAAATAATTTAGCATAGAGTTTTGCATCGAAATAAGAATCTAGGAAATGCTCATACCAATTATCTTGCACCAATGGCCCCAACTCCTCAGCGATTGCAAATAGCTATTGCTCGCCTAAATTCCTTCGTTGGTGTTGTTGCAAAGAAATGTTGTACTTATAATTTCTTTTGCCAAACACATTTGAATCTTCCTGGCTCCTACGCGTGGGTCAACAGTCAAAATCCTTTGCACCATCACCTTGGTGTTGTCCGTTAGTGTTTTGGATATGCCGCTGCGCACATCGTGTCGATGTGTGCCACGATGAATCATGACTCTAGTGGCAGTCTCATCGGATGGCATGATATACTATACTAGAAAATCACATGTTGCAATATAGAAAGTGTAAGGTCTCTGACCCCGATCAAAATGAGCACCCTTGTACCATGAAATGAATATGATGGAATAAGTTACTATTTTTAGCAGTTTTTCAGATTCTATCAGTGCCATCATGTTTAGAATGTTTTTAAGCTTCAAAATGTGAATTAAAATAATTTTTGTGAAAAAAATTCCAAAAATAGTAAGTTTTGGTCACCCGACCCGTCCAGTTTTGACCGTCTCGAAAATCTGCACCCGTATCCCAAATTTGAAAAAAATGCATTTTCGGACCCCGAGGGATGCTATATATGGCAGGTACTCAGACCCGTACTTCTTAGTTAGAGCTTAGTATAGCAATTTATGGCATCAAAATCCGACTCGTATGGCCCGTTTTAGCCTAAAACCAAATTTTCACAAAATTGTCCAGGAGGCACCCGGGGCCCGAGCCTGTGTGGGAACAGGTCCCAGACCACTCCAGACCTGCTTTAGCAGCTAGGGGGCGCCCTCTTGCTTTGTGGGAGTCTTGGGGAAGCTGCCAAGCCTGCAACTCAGTGTGAGAGTCAGTTTACTGAGCCAACTGGACACTTGGTGGGTAGGCAACTGGACTTGCCATGCAAGGACTCAGTGCTCATCCAGATGCAATTAGCAGCACAAATCGATTTTTAGCCTGTAGGAGCCTATTTAAAGGCCTACACACACACACACACACACACACACACATTGCATACTCACACACCTACACACTGGGAAGGTGCTGCCGGCACACACACAGCTTTTGAAGGAGAAGCAAGGAGGGAGGTGCTGCCAAAATTCCCATCTTGAGGATTCATTGCATCATAAATTTAAGAGGATTCTCAGCCCCTAATCACGGTAATTATGGTTTAATTACTGCTCTTCTTAATCTCATCATTACCCACTCATAATTCTTGTCTACTATGCCTACTTTTAGCTATAATTCTCTATAGCTGCTCTTTAAGTTTTCATAGCTATAATTCATTACATAATTATCATTCATTTGGTTAATTTATTCAGCCATTCATCATCCCTAATCAAGGATTAATGCATGATTAGGAAAGATTCTCTCTCTAGGAGGTATAGTCAATAAATTGTCAGCTAGTAATAGTGTAGATTGTCAGAATTCAATCTTTCACTACTCAATAGAGTTGTAATTAAATTATACCTAATCTTCTCCCACATTTAGATGTGATTAAGGCTGAAAATTAATCCGTCATTAGTCCAATAAGAAGAAGGTCTTTCCATCACACATGCCTGCAGTCACTCTGCACCTTCATATTGCTCTAGGAAAATGAATGAGCTTGCTTACTTCATATCTTTCGTGAATCAATTAGAAAAACTCTGAATTTCTTAATCATCTAAGCCAAGTAATTAACCTTAGAGTCGTTTCCCATACGGTCGATACAGAATTACCCTTAAAATTGCTAGGGCAAAAAGGGAAAAATCTAACCTCGTGCATAAGGAGGAGTCTTTAATAAATCTAATCTGCCGATTGGTTTGTCATGTTACTCTCGGACCTTAGCTCTCTTTTTTTTCAAGTCTATCATTTAAGTAGTGAGAAAAATGGCCCCGGTTAAGAGAACTCGCTTCGGTGGAGCCCACGACCGCGAGGCGGGAACAAGCAATGTCAACGGAAAAGGAAAGGCTCCCATGGACGAGCAAATACCGGCCATCTCACGGGCTATTGACGAAGAAATGGAAGAGGTAGGTCCCAATTTCTATTCAAGTTGTTTAATTAACATTGCATACGATTAGTTAGGAATGAACATATCCCCGAACATGTTGGAGAAATCCGACAGAAACCTCGGCATTGAATGCATAGTACATTTAAATATAAAGTAGGAAAGAAATGATTGATGGGTATGCTGTTTGCAAGAGGAAAGAATGTCTGCTAGGGAAAATTTAGCTCGACATGTTCATTTTATTTCCAATGTTGAATCAGTCCTGACCCCCCTACTGATCACAGGGGGCAGAGTTCCTCGTTAGGGCTCTTGAATCCACGACTTGCTTTTTATGCGGTGGATACCCACGACTTGCTTTCTATGTGGTGGGAACCCACGTCTTGCTTTCTATGCGGTGGGAGTGTCCATGACGTGCTTTCTATGGGGTGGACATACCTAGTTGTATGGGCAGCTAGGCGACAACGGGAGGAGTGAACTCTCGCTGGAGGGGGAATGTTGTACCTCCAGAACATTGAAACTTTTATGAATAAGTTTGAGTAGAATTTTTACTAGAATTCTGTCTTGGTGTTGTTTGCAATACTGGTTGAAGGGTTGTTTTAACGAACCATGTGATTTGGAATTAAACAAGGAATATCTATGTTGAACAACCTTTGTGGTAGTAATTAGGTCACACGAGGAAGTGTGAGTGTGGGGGTGGAAAGTGGGGGCTTGGCTCGGGTTGTCAATGCCTACGAGATGGGTGGTCCCGATTGGTCGGGAACTCTCTGTCCCCATAGTGCTTACTCGGTATTAGTATTACTCATTGCCCCTAGAGCGGCGAATCCTCGAGAGTACGTGCCTCTGAAACATGGGGAAAAAGGCACTCGGGTTTTCTCTCCTCTTGGAAGGTGGGTCTTAGGATCGTTAGATAGTTCAAGTACGCTTTCGCTGCAAGGTGGAGCTAGATCGACCTACTAGTAGGCCCGGACTCGACTCACTTTGTGATGAGAGATCGTCCGCTAGTGGAACCCTGAACCATTTTGTTTGCTTCCGCAATAGATCTAGTGGCCACTAGGTTCACCATCACATCCGCTGAATTGATACGGCGGGGTGGGGATCTCACACCTGGTATGAGAGCCTAGGTTAGACTGGGAAATAAAGTCGTATTGTTTGAACAATTAAAAAAAGAACTGAGAGTATATGGGTAGCTGATCCAAATTCCTTGCATTGGTGTTGCAGGAAGACCCCGTGCTAGAATACCGGAAGTTCCAAGTGTTTGAGCTTATTTATGAGCAAGCTCGAAGATCCCCTGTTTACCAGTTCAGGCGAGATGTCACGGAGATACTGTTGAAGGCTTATACGCCACACTCCACTCGCATTGACAAAGGATGGAAACTTGATTGGACATTTCCAGGAGGGGTTTACTACATCAATGCTCGGAAGCTAGGATGCCTGGATACCGACTTGAAGAAGATACGTTGGGGAGAAGAGTTGAGAGTAATAGAGATATTCTACTTGGTGCCCACACGATTGGACCAGATTGTTTCGGGCAACTCCAACCAAACCATCAACGACTGGCTCTTGGAGAAGGTCACCAATGTGATTCCAGCAAACCGAGTCAAAACCTTTGGATTACTGAAAGCGGAACTCCGGCCCGATATCTTAGTTTATTATCCACTAAAGAATGTGTATAAGAACTATTACACAAATGAAGTAGTGCATCATGTCAATACCATTTCCTAGGCGTATGTTATACGCAATCCATAAAGCCATGTAATAAGCGGTCATCAGTCATTCTAAACCTTGAGGAGTTTCGATTGTAATAAATTTCCATCAATAAAGTGCTTTTTGTCTCTGAATCTCTGTCTCTTGATAAAGTGGAATTTTGAATTTTATTAAAGTCTCGTGTCTATCTTGAAATTCAAGTAATGGTATCAAGAATTTCGTATAACCCATGTAGGTACCGCCTGTTGCTCTGTACTCGGCAGCGCAAGAGAAGAAGCTTCTCCTCAAACAAGCCCAACCTCCGATCTTTAAGGGCGAGGGGGCAAATGTGGAGAGAGATGCGGAAGTATGGATGGAAGCCATGGACGATTACTTTGAAGCTGCGGGAACCCAACCCGTAAATCAGACCATGCTTGCGATGTTCCGCTTGACTGGCGATGCCAAGATATGGTGGAAGCAACATTGCAGAGACCTGGACATTAAAGGATCTTCCCAATCTTGGGAAGACATCAAAGCTGCGATAATGGGGCGTTATTTACCACCTGCCTATAGGACCTTGAGAATGAATGAATTCTTTTCACTTCGGCAGCTGAATTCAACTGTCGAAGAATACTATGCAAAGTTTGTCACTCTTCGGAGATATGCTCCTAAGATGACCTTGGAACAACAGGTGGCAAGGTTCTGTCAAGGACTAATCGATCCCTTGAACACTCGGCTGGAGGCTCTCAGGCCGTCAACACTACAGGATGCCTTGTTGAGGGCTAAACCTCTAGCTCTCGAAGTACAAAAGGCTAATCAGAATAGGAGGAATCATTGAGCAAAGAGGGCAAGGAACACTGCTTGGGACAACAGACCAGCCAACCAAGCCTATAACCAACGCCCTATTGTGGCTACCACCACAACCATGGAGTTCCCTAATGTTCGATGCTATGGTTGCGGCGAGCATGGACACTACAGATCCAATTGCCCCAGGAACATTCATGCAACCAACGCCAATGCCATACCCTTGAATACCCGTGGGCGTGGCCAAGCTAATGGAAGAGGAGAACGCGGAAGAATGAACAGAGGGCGAGGGCGTGGAGCTATCGCCAGAGTGAATGCCGCAGTGGCACAACCAACTGTGGGTGATGAAGCAGTGGAGAGAGCAACCCTACATGCTGCAATTGACAATCCCAATGGTTGCGAGCAATACGCAGTCATTCATACGCCAGGATCTCTCAGAGGTGAACAAGTTAACTTCCTTATAGATTGTGGCAGTAATCTTTCATTTCTTTCACCCAGATGCATGAGAAAGCTTAAGCTAGATAAGTATCCGTCAAGCAAGCTAGTTGTCAAGTTAGCAAACGGCAAGGAGGTAGTATCTCAACACTCTGCAAGCAAAATTGACTTTGATTTAGGGGGACACCCGACTTCTGCCCAATTTCGAACCTTACCCTTAGGATTCTTTGATGGGATACTAGGGATGGACTGGTTAAAGCAAAATAAGGCCCATATCCATTGTGCACAAGGAAACTTTACATTTACAGATAACTTGGGTAATGAAGCCTTAATTCAGGGGGAAAATGGGAGACCTAGGGCTATTCTAGTTAAGGCCAGCAGACTCTTGAAGGGACTAAGGAAGGGTCGGCAAATATATGCAGTTAAACTCAATAAGGTGGACCAATCAGATACCTCACTTCGACCAGATTGGCTGAGGGAGTATGATGACGTATTCCCCGAAGACCTTACGAATCTTCCACCACACAGAGAGGTAGATCATGAGATTGAGACTATCCCTGGGTGTGAACCTATCTCAAAAAGACCTTATAAAATGTCACTTCCGGAGGCCATCGAACTCAAAGAACAACTTAGGCAACTCATTGAGCAAGGATTCATTCGACCAAGTACTTCTCCTTGGGGTGCTCCAGTTCTTTTTCAGAAGAAGAAGGATGGGACCTTAAGGCTATGCATAGACTACCGTGGGCTGAATCAGGTAACTGTCAAGAACAAGTATCCAATTCCAAGGATCGACGAACTCTTGGACAGGCTCCACGGCACCAAAATATTTACAAAGAGTGATCTAAGGTCAGGATATTACCAAATCAGGATCAAGGAATCAGATATTCCAAAGACGGCTTTCAACACTAGGTATGGACACTACGAATTCACAGTAATGTCTTTTGGTCTAGCAAATGCTCCTGCAAGCTTCAATCGACTTATGCAGGATATTTTTAGACCTTACCTGGATGATTTTGTCTTGGTTTTCTTTGATGACATTCTAGTATATTCTAAGAATGAAGCAGATCACAAGGAACATGTTTGCAAAGTACTTGATCTCCTTCGAGAACACCAGCTTTACGCTAAAGAGAGCAAGTGCACTTTTTGCTCACCAAGGGTCAACTATCTTGGATTTGTCATTTCGGCTGAAGGGATTTCAGTGGACCCAGACAAAGTCAAGGACATCGTTGACTGGCCTCAACCATCCACTGTCAGCGAAGTAAGGGGATTTCTTGGAATAACGGGATGGTACAGGATTTTTGTCAAGGATTATGCACGTATTGCTGCACCTTTGATGGAACTCCCGAAGAAAGGAATGAGGATCGATTGGAAGACCGAGCACGAGTCTAGTTTTGCTAAGCTAAAAGAATTCTTGGTCTCAGCTCCTATTTTAAAGCTTCCAGACTTCAGTAAAGAATTTGAAGTAGCGACAGATGCTAGTAAGTTTGCTCTAGGCGGAGTTCTTACTCAAGAAGGAAGACCGGTGGCGTATACTTCGCGAAAGCTGAGGGATCATGAGAAGAATTATCCCACTCATGATCTGGAACTTTTAGCAGTTATACATGCACTGAAGTTATGGAGACATTATCTTCTTGGACGCAAGTTTCAGTTGGTTACAGACCACAAGAGTTTAAAGTGGATTTTTACTCAACCCATTCTCAATATGCGACAACGGCGATGGATAGAGCTATTACAGGAATATGACCTTGACATAAAGTATAGACCAGGGAAGGAAAACGCAGTTGCAGATGGTCTTAGCCAAAAATCGTTTCTCGGAGCTATCTCTATTCCAAATAACCCTATCTGGGATAGAATCAAAGAAGCATCCTTCGAAGATCCAGAGTACCAACGTATGGCTTCATTAGTCCAGCAGAATAAGATGCCTGAAGCTAAAGATTACTCTCTTATGGGAGGATGTCTTTACTACAGGCATAGACTCTGTGTACCCAGAGACCCAGCTTTAAAGAAGGCCATTCTATATGAAGCACACGATAGCCCTACATCCGGACACCCAGGCTATGCTAAAACTCTTCACGCCGTCAGAAGAAGTTATTTCTGGTCTGGAATGAAAGGAGACATACTTCGCTATGTGAGGCAATGTCTTTCTTGTCAACGGATAAAGGCCGAAAGGATCAAATTACCAGGGCAACTTCAACCTCTTGACATACCCCAGATGAAGTGGGAATGCATCAGTATGGATTTTGTTACAGGGTTACCTTCTACAGGAGGTTATGATTCTGTTTTCGTGGTTGTTGACATGCTCACAAAAGTGGCTCATCTAATACCCGTAAAGACAACCTTTACTGCTTCAGATATTAGTCGGGTATTCATCAAGGAGATTTTCAGGCTACATGGTCTACCCAAGCGTATTGTCAGTGATAGAGATGCCAAGTTTACATCAAAATTTTGGACTTCTCTTTTCCAATCTATTGGGTCACAATTAGCTTTCAGTACAGCATACCATCCACAAACAGATGGGCAAACTGAAAGAGTTAATCAAGTCATTGAGGACATTCTCAGAGCCTATTGTTCGCAAGAACCAAAGAAGTGGTTACAATATCTACCTTTGGTAGAATATGCTTATAACTCTTCCGAACACAGAAGCATTGGAATGTCACCTTTCAAAGCTCTTTATGGACAGGACTATTTAGCACCACTGAACTTTTCAGATCCAACCATCAGAGTAGAAGCCTCTAGAAAGATGTTAGAAGATATGGAAGCACAGACTAGAGCCATTCGCCAGGACATTCAGGCAGCTCAAGATAGGCAGAAGCACTATGCAGATAAGAACCGCACAGATAGAACTTTCAAGGAAGGAGATAAGGTTTTTCTCCGCGTCCAACCTAAGAAAAGAAATTTATCGCTAGGTAGATACAAGAAGCTAAGCCCAAGGTATTGTGGACCATTTGAGATCGTTAAGGTTGTAAGTGACCAAGCCTACAAGCTAAAGTTACCTGCAAACTTGAAGGTTCATGATGTATTCCATGTCAGCTTACTCAAACCCTATATTCCCAATCCTGATCAATTCTTGGACTCAGATCAGATAGTCATGCCAGCACAAGGAGTTCTCTAGCTCCAACCTGACTATGTACTTGAAACAAGGGAAAGGAAGTTGCGCAACAGAACTATCACAGAGCATCTAGTAAAATGGAAGGATTACCCTGAAGAAGATGCAACTTGGGAGGACGAACCAACGCTCATAAAATATTACCCAAACACATTCTTGAGATGAGGACATCTCAAATTTTTCACGTTGGGGAGGTTGTAAGGTCTCTGACCCCGATCAAAATGAGCACCCTTGTACCATGAAATGAATATAATGGAATAAGTTACTATTTTTAGCAGTTTTTCAGATTCTGTCAGTGCCATCATGTTTAGAATGTTTTTAAGCTTCAAAATGTGAATTAAAATAATTTTTGTGAAAAAAATTCCAAAAATAGTAAGTTTTGGTCACCCGACCCGTCCAGTTTTGACCGTCTCGAAAATCTGCACACGTATCCCGAATTTGAAAAAAATGCATTTTCCGACCCCGGGGGCTGCTATATATGGCAGGTACGCAGACCCGTACGTCTTAGTTAGAGCTTAGTATAGCAATTTACGGCATCAAAATCCGACTCGTATGGCCCGTTTTAGCCTAAAACCAATTTTTCACAAAATTGTCCGGGAGGCACCGGGGGCCCGAGGCTGCGTGGGAACAGGTCCCAGCCCACTCCATACCTGCTTTAGCAGCTAGGGGGCGCCCTCTTGCTTTGTGGGAGTCTTGGGGAAGCTGCCAAGCCTGCAACTCAGTGTGAGAGTCAGTTTACTGAGCCAACTGGACACTTGGTGGGTAGGAAACTGGACTTGCCATGCAAGGACTGAGTGCTCATCCAGATGCAATTAGCAGCACAAATCGATTTTCAGCCTGTAGGAGCCTATTTAAAGGCCTACACACACACACACACACACACACACACACACACACATTGCATACTCACACACCTACACACTGGGAAGGTGCTGCCGGCATACACATAGCTTTTGAAGGAGAAGCAAGGAGGGAGGTGCTGCCGAAATTCCCATCTTGAGGATTCATTGCATCAGAAATTTAAGAGGATTCTCAGCCCCTAATCACGGTAATTATGGTTTAATTACTGCTCTTCTTAATCTCATCATTACCCACTCATAATTCTTGTCTACTATGCCTACTTTTAGCTATAATTCTCTATAGCTGCTCTTTAAGTTTTCATAGCTATACTTCATTACATAATTATCATTCATTTATTTAATCTATTCAGCCATTCATCATCCCTAATCAAGGATTAATGCATGATTAGAAAAGATTCTCTCTCTAGGAGGTATAGTCAATAAATTGTCAGCTAGTAATAGTGTAGATTGTCAGAATTCAATCTTTCACTACTCAATAGAGTTGTAATTAAATTATACCTAATCTTCTCCCACATTTAGATGTGATTAAGGCTGAAAATTAATCCGTCATTAGTCCAATAAGAAGAAGGTCTTTCCATCACACATGCCTACGGTCACTCTGCACCTTCATATTGCTCTAGGAAAATGAATGAGCTTGCTTACTTCATATCTTTCGTGAATCAGTTAGAAAAACTCTGAATTTCTTAATCATCTAAGCCAAGTAATTAACCTTAGAGTCGTTTCCCATACGGTGGATACAGAATTACCCTTAAAATTGCTAGGGCAAAAAGGGAAAAATCTAACCTCGTGCATAAGGAGGAGTCTTTAATAAATCTAATCTGCCGATTGGTTTGTCATGTTACTCTCGGACCTTAGCTCTTTTTTTTTTCAAGTCTATCATTTAAGTAGTGAGAAAAATGGCCCCGGTTAAGAAAACTCGCTTCGGTGGAGCCCACGACCGCGAGGCGGGAACAAGCAATGTCAACAGAAAAGGAAAGGCTCCCATGGACGAGCCAATACCGGCCATCTCACGGGCTATTGACGAAGAAATGGAAGAGGTAGGTCCTAATTTCTATTCAAGTTGTTTAATTGACATTGCATACGATTAGTTAGGAATGAACATATCCCCGAACATGTTGGAGAAATCCGACAGAAACCTCGGCATTGAATGCATAGTACATTTAAATATAAAGTAGGAAAGAAATGATTGATGGGTATGCTGTTTGCAAGAGGAAAGAATGTCTGCTAGGGAAAATTTAGCTCGACATGTTCATTTTATTTCTAATGTTGTATCAGTCCTGACCCCCTACTAATCACAGGGGGCAGAGTTCCTCGTTAGGGCTCTTGAATCCACGACCTGCTTTTTATGCGGTGGATACCCACGACTTGCTTTCTATGCGGTGGGAACCCACGTCTTGCTTTCTATGCGGTGGGAGTGTCCATGACGTGCTTTCTATGCGGTGGACATACCTAGTTGTATGGGCAGCTAGGCGACAACGGGAGGAGTGAACTCTCGCTGGACGGGGGATGTTGTACCTCCAGAACATTGGAACTTTTATGAATAAGTTTGAGGAGAATTTTTACTAGAATTCTGGCTTGGTGTTGTTTGCAATACTGGTTGAAGGGTTGTTTTAACGAACCATGTGATTCGGAATTAAACAAGGAATATCTATGTTGAACAACCTTTGTGGTAGTAATTAGGTCACACGAGGAAGTGTGAGTGTGGGGGTGGAAAGTGGGGGCTTGGCTCGGGTTGCCAATGCCTACGAGATGGATGGTCCCGATTGGTCAGGAACTCTCTGTTCCCATAGTGCTTACTCGATATTAGTATTACTCATTGCCCCTAGAGCGGCGAATCCTCGAGAGTACGTGCCTCTGAAACATGGGGAAAAAGGCACTTGGGTTTTCTCTCCTCTTGGAAGGTGGGTCTTAGGATCGTTAGATAGTTCAAGTACGCTTCCCCTGCGAGGTGGAGCTAGATCTACCTACTAGTAGGCCTGGACTCGACTCACTTTGTGATGAGAGATCGTCCGCTAGTCGAACCCTGAACCATTTTGTTTGCTTCCGCAATAGATCTAGTGGCCACTAGGTTCACCATCACATCCGCTGAATTGATACGGCGGGGTGGGGACCTCACAGAAAGCAATTGCCTTACAAAAGTGGCATGTAAGGCTCTTATCTTCAATCTTACAATATTGTCCGGGTGCAGTTGCCTTTTGTATGTACCTGTTGAAATGACTTATATTGGGAATATGATAATCAACCAAGCGGACACATTGTTCATTCATGCACTTGAGAGATCTTATGCAATGACTAGGACGCACTACACCTGGAAAAACAATATTGGACGTTTGTGGCTTCGACCACAAATGAGGATCATACTTATGCTCCATTGCATGCATATGGTGCAACTTTCCCATGGTAGGTGGAAATTCTAAAACAAGATCACCATTGTAAGACCTTGGAATCTCTGTAACTTGTTCCACTTGTTGTATTTGGATTAAAAGCTTTGTCAATGTGCCCTTCTTTTCGGCATGTAAGAGTTTGTACTCCTTTTGAAGCTATTTGAGAGCAAAAGTTGAGGTGGGGTGCATAGCTCTATTAACTCCTTTTGACCGAATTGCACTTGTGATGGACTATCCACAATGGCAATGAGAGTCGTGCTAGGTGAGCCTGCATATTGTGTTTGATGGGATACGTTTACTTTGTATTTACGTGAAAGCTGTTCATCCAGTACATAGACGAATTCACCCAAATTGTTGAGCGTCCTCTTACGCAAATTCATTTCAATATCACTAACTTCGATGACTGCATCTAAAGTTGTAAATTGCATTGGAGAAATTAATTCTAAAAGAAAATGATCCAGATATTATAAATTTACCATTGTAAAAAGGATAAGAAAACTCTTTACCCAGAAAAATAAAGAGCAAGCCATAATAATATGCTAAACAAATGATTAAGCACAAGATCACATTGTATAAACTAACAAATTGTTTATATACTCACGTCTAATAATATAGCCGTTATAAATTTAAAATTAATAATATTTTATTTTTTTAAATAAATTATATATAAAAAATATTTAATAAAAAAATATTTGTTTGTGACTGTGTGACACGTGAATATTAGTTTAATGCAACAGATAAAAGATAAAATTTTCGTGAATTAATTTTTTTTTTCAATGTTTATGTGTAAGGGGGATGTGTGAGCCGTTGGGTGTGCTAATGAGAGGGGGGCAAGAAGCTTTTGTAAGTCAAAGGGTTGGACGCAGGCGAGGTCCCGGGGGGGGGGGGGGGGGGGGGGTTTGCGGGCAGGGGCACTACCGGGGGCGGAGGCGGAGTAAGGGAGGGGTGGGGCGCTACCAGGGGCGGAGGCGGGGTAAGGGCGGGGTGGGGTTTGCCAGCGTTTGCCATGGACGGCCACGCGCCCTTGGCCACGCGCCCTTGGCCATGGACGGCCACACACCTCCGCGTGGCCAGGTAACGACGGTACACGTGGCAAGTCCACGTGGCCACGAGGCGGCCTGCGTGGTTGCTGCGTGGCAACGTAGACTGCCACAAGTGCGTGTCCACACACACACACACATACACACACACACACACACGTTTGCAAGTCCATGTGTTTGTGAACACACACACAAACACACGCACGTACCTGCAACGCATGTGTGTGTAAACACACACACACACATGTTGACATGCGCATGCGTGTACACACAGACACATACCACCATGTGTGTGTGTGTGTGTACACACACACACATACACTAACGGATACTGACATACGTGGACGCCCACGGATATGCAGAACATACATGCACGGACACACACACACACATACACGTACGGATACGCACACACACATGCCAACACACACACACACACGTGCACGCACACAGACACACACACAGACACACCTTCACCCACCTCACACACACACATGTCAAATTAATTAAATTAAAAAATTAAAATTAATAAGTAAAATTCAAAGCTTTATAAGGAGCATTGACACACTCTTTTCACTTTTCTCATCTCTATTTTCTTCTATTGCACAGCTCTCTTTCTCTCAAGTATTCTTTTGCTCACTTATCTTTCTCAAACTCTTAGCTACAATTTCTCATAAGTCATACTTATATCTATCTTCTTTAATTCTTTAACGCATGTATGAGAACAAGAAATCAATCCAAGAATACTGGTCCGTGGATGAGGTTGATGTTACTATGTCGCAAGAAGTCCCTCCACGATGCACTCAAGATACCGAACAATCTCAAGCCTTGAGTTCTTTAGATTGCATTGTGTCAATCGTAACCGGAGTGGATGGAACAACACAATCAAGTGGAGGATTTAGTCATCGTGTGGAAACAACTACCACAATTGAAGATGTAAGAGATGAAGCGTTTGGAAATGTGGTCGACAAGCACATTTCATTGGGCTGGGTGGATTCTCATAGAGCTCCATACGATGGCAAACTTCCACGCTTGCCTCTATGTCAACTTCTTTCAAACCCTACCATTTGCACGCATGATGACCATGTGGTGGATTTGCAACTCTCCATTGCAAACAAAAGCTACCAACCAACCATGGCAAGATTTACGGATTCCTGAGGAGGATCACAAGCAATCTTCTCGTCGTGGTCACCCTTCGAGGGATCTTGCAATGTCATATGATTTGGATGAGGAGCTTCGTCAAATCCTCGAGCTTAGTCACATGGTCGAGAGGTACTTTGTGGTTTGGGATGGTAATCACAGATTGGAGGCATGGATGCGATGGATGAACGAGAATGGCATCCCAATTGAGAAGGCACCAAAGGTGGAGTGCGTTCTAGTTGATTTTCAACCGCATGAGAGAGCGGAGTTTCTATTGGTTTTGGGAATGATCAATAGGTAAGCCCAAATTTTTTTGTGTGAATGTAAATGCATCTTATTTTTTTGACAATGTAAATTACAATTGCGTGTTAAACAGGGCCACGAGGGTTTCAGTGTCTCACACAACTGCTCATGATATTTTCATGATGAGAAAGCTAGGGTTGGCGGACCCTACTTCACTTTTGCAAAAATTTCCCAAAAGAGCGCGTTTGGCAGCAGAAAGGGCTTTGAATTTTAGGGGTCCAAACAAGTCAAAGTGGCTAAAATTGCCAATGGCTGTCTTTGCGTAACTCATTTGGAAGGTATGCTTTAAACCAATACTAAATGAGAATATGTTTTGATTGCTAAATCTTATTATGTCTATTTTGATTGAGTCCTTGGTAAATGATAGGAAGAGTTTGATGCTTTGTATAGTAGTAAAACAAAAGGGCTTCCATCAAAAGGGAGTTCTGACTACGACTTGGTACCTGACGAATACAAGGAAATCATCAATTTAGCGCTATCCCAAACGAAGCAATATTTTACATGCAAAGGGCTTGAGATAGCCACCATTGCAAATCCAGAATGGCAACAATTTTTTCCAAAAATGTATATCATTTACAGGTTGGGGCGAGAAGACCACCAAAATGACACCCTCGAGAGTGGCAGAGGTTGCGCGTGCATGCATTAGCCCGAAAGAGTAAGTAAATGCCATTTAAATCATTTGATATCTTTCTCCTTTTATTATGTAGCAATGAAAAATATGTCTCGCTTTTCCTTTGCTAGGAAGTGCCGCTTGATTGATTTGCTCCAAGTTGGTGATGCATCCTTGTAGGAGAATGGCATAGGGTTGACGGAGAAGACCTGGATCCAGTGGCTTCAATATCACGTGTATTGGTGGCAATTGGAAAGGTTAGATTTAGTGATTATGTGCACTAGCTTAGCAATTTGTTGATAATCTAACTTGTGACTTATTATTTGTTGTAGGAGAGTGCTTGAGATGGCCGAGAAAATGAAGGCCGAGAATCATAATGTTGCTATCCAACACGAGAAGGCTGAAGGTAGGCATGGTTGCACACTTGCCCACACATTACTGACATACAGACGCAAGAACTTTGACAAGGACTTCAAGAAGTGGAGTGCTTAGATCAAGTCCACAAATGATCCCGAAGAGCAACCCCACTTTGCTTGCACGACGCGATGCTTGTTGTACAGGTTTGACATCTTTAATTGAAAAATTAAGAATGTAGTAGGATACACTTATCTTGTTCTCGGTGGCTCAAAACGTTGTGGTCTGTCTTGTAGATGGTGGAGAAATTCTCTTGTCTTTCCCATTCCCGAGCATCCCAGTGATGCATGGTGCATGTCAGAGAGAGAGGAGACGGGCTCATATCCTGATGAGTGGATAGACGACTTGCGGCCAAAGGGAGCTTGGCTCAAGTGTCCTTGGTGGCTGGACTACCCGGACAAGGAGTACCCACCTCAAGAGGAAGCACTATACATAGGTATCATTCTATATAGTTTTTACCTTTGCCATGCAACAATACAACATGGGCTCAATAACTGTTCTTTTTTAATTAATAGCGGAGCATACTATGTACGGAAGAAAGCAGTTGTGATAGCGGATACTCTATCTCCAAACACATCAAAGAAACCGGACAAAAAGAAAGAGGCCTCAAAGAAAGACTCGCAAGCACCGTTGGCTGACCGGCAACGTGGGAAGAGAAAGAAGAGGGCTGTTGTTTCGAATGATATTAATGAGAGAGAGCATGTTGTTGAGGAGTATTCTGTACAAGTCACCGATAGTGCTCATAGCCTTGGTGCTATGAGCCACAGTGTACCGACAATTTCCTTCACTCCAAGGCCAGTAGGGAGCATCCAAGAGTCCCCTCCATGTTCACCATCACATGGCAGGGCTGCAGAGGACCTATCAGACATGGCCAGAGTTGTGGGAGATAACCCTCCAGGTACGTGAAAATGCTTAACATTGTGTTGTTCTCTTTAGCATTGCTTGAAAGATATATTTGATCTTATGTTGCTACATACAGATATGCATGTAGAGCCACGCCACCTTGCAGTGCGTGCTAGTGTCAAGTGCTTGGCAAAAGCTATTCCAGATGTGTTGTGCAATGACAGGTAAGCCACGCTAATTTACAATCAAAGTTATGTCCACAATTTTAGTGCTAACAAAGATTGCATGCAATTCTATGCAGTCACTACGTAGATTCTTGGGTTCTCTATCAAGAACAAGGCAGATGAATCCCAGCTTGAGATTGGGTGGCGTACGTTTGATGTACATGATCTTTCCCTTACACACTAGGCCGCATGCAGCTAGCATGGGTGGGGTTCCTTTATGGAACCAATGGGATAGTGAGCTTGTGGATGCTGCATTGCTTCCGGCAACTGAGTTTCTTTTGGTTGATGGCATGGTTGTGGCGATATGTCGTGCAGAACATTTTTCCATTGTCACTTCAAAGGCAGAGGGAGCTCGTTTCCAATTGTTGAGGATATTGTACATACGGCTGTCGGAGTCTAGTTGCACGACTGTTCATGACTATTTAGAGGGGGTATGTTATTTTTTGTTTTGATACTGAATAGTAACTTTGATGTTTGCGTTTCAAAATAATAATGTTTTACTGTTATTCGCAGGTTGGTACTTTGTTGCTGGTCAATTTTGCACCCCCTAGAACCGGTGGGTGTAGGCTTCCGAGGTATGATCGAGTGGATGGAGAGATTGCAGCAAATGTACGTGGCTTTTCTGCAGATGACGACATGTTGTGGGAGAAGCTACCAAGTTCAGATTCCACATAGTGGATGCTTGATCGTATGGGCATGCCTTATCGTACAGGTGTTGAGAGGAGTCCAACGTTTGCTAGGTGGTAGAAACTTTTTGGAAGTTTTTCTTCATGTTGCTATAAAATTATAGGTATAACAAATCTAAAGATTTTTTTTTGGTAGATGGCTACTAGGTACCTTCACAGACATGGGAGATGCTGTGTTGGATTGTTTTGCAGGAGTGGGGACATTGGTAGCACAATGTTTACTACTACGTAGGCATTGCATTAGTTGTGAGAAGGATTGGTCAGTTTTCAGTGCTTATCTAGATCTAGCTCAGCGCCTTCCTTCCGATTTAGGCTCGACATTGATGTTTCATAGAGTGTCAGAGCTCAGGTAACTGAGCAACCGAAGCAGGTGACAGAGAAGTTTCATCCGCTGGAGCCACCTTTCTCGACACCACTCAGCAGTCAAGGCAGGGCAGTAGCAGCTCCATATCCCACTTTCACGGCCCCAGTTTTGGCATGGCGTGCAACTGGACCGTCTCCCAGTGCATTCATTGCCTCCACATATGAGGCCCCGCCCAGAGTTGATCCATTGCCTCTTTCACTATCTACACACCCCCCCCCCCCCCCCCCCCCCCCCACATATAGTTTGTACCCTCTGCCATTTGGAGGAGTTCCCCCACCATTTGGTGCACCGCCCCCATTGGCATGACCTTTGTTTCCTCCTAGAGCATATGGCCCCCCACCGCCCTTCTTTCACCCACCTCACCCATGATGTATCCCCCCCCATGTATGTATTTACTTTTGATGCAATGGAACACATAGATTTGGGGTTTGCTATATGAAATAGACCATAACTGTGTGTAAGGAACTTCTGTTTGTCTTATTAATAGTGTATTGAATTCATCCATGGTGTTTTTTGTTTGAATGTAAGTTGGCTGTGAAACGACAATCAAATTTTGATTGAAGAGAGAGAGAGAGAGAGAGAGAGATAGTTGATTATCCCTTCTTTTGGGAATCCGTTCGCCCAATTCTTAAAAAGAGCTCGCCAGAAATTGCTCGCCCAAAAATTGCGCCCCTTAGGGGGTATACTCTCCGACACACACTCAACACACATTCTCATTGTGTGAAGTGCAAAGTGCAAGAGCTCCCTCTCCTTCTCCAAGCAAGTAGAGAGGTTGAGAGTCTACACCAACACTCTTGGCTATGGAATGCAAATCCAACCAAGAGCCACGCTTCAATGTTGAAGCTTGCCATCTTCTCCATCTTCATTACTATGCTATTATGTATGCTAGCAAGAAGAGTAATGATAAGTGAGGAACTAGTTCTTTCTCCTGTCAAATGTTTCTTCTTCCTCTTCCCTACCCTCATTTCCTGCTAGCTCTCTCCACCTTCAAAGGTATTTGAGGTCTTGGAACTGAGGCTTGGGATAGTTAATGGGTGAAAGCATGTTAACCTGTCGCGCTTTTTGTGCTAGTTAGCAGTTTCAAGTTAGCACATCTTCGAAAAGTTGGGTGTCCGGTAAATTTTTTTACAAATAATATCAAAATTTGTCGGAGGTTGTACATTTGGATTCCTTGTTTTGAGTGCTTTCTATTGATATATCATATGTCATAGATCTTGGATATGTAGCTCAAGTTATTGTACTAGTTAGCATATATCAAAATTGTGCTAGTTAGCATTGTCCGGGACATGAAAAATCATGACAAGTTAACATTCTTTCACCCTAATGCTTTCCTCAAATTTTATGTTATGCTCATGATGCATGAAGATTTCCATGTTCATTGCATCACCTAGGTCACAAGGAACACGAAGACTGTATTGTAACAAGTCTCTCTTGATGGGAGAAATCATAATACAAATGCCTATTGGAGGGGGGACTGCGGCTCCACATAAATCCGGTCCTCAATTGTTGTCAGGTTCCTATGCTATGTTTATGTTGCTAACATCAATTATGTTCACCCGCTATGATCACAAAGTAGTTTCACAAAAGTACTCCCTCTAATTTCCGCTACTCTCAAGCTAATAGGCCAATTCCATTACATAAGATATGTGGTACGCACCATTGCAAGAACTTTTGTTGTTCCTCTGCAATGAAGGTGCCATGATGCATGATAGCATTTATGGACCATCTCCCACCATTACAAAGCATTCATGTGGTATTGCATTTGATACTTCCTTTATTGCACACTCTATGATCTTTAACATTCTTGTATCTTTGACCTTATCAAAGAAGGTCCTAGTGCACTTCTTAAATAAGTTCAATGCCAAAATGTGCATCATCATAGACAAGTTCAAGACTAATGTCAAATCCGTGTAAGTGATATAATTGCCAAAGTGACGATTCTCTTGTTAGCTAGCCTTAGATAAAACCTTATTGCAATTAACCTTGGTTTTTTTCCTTTTTGATTTACATATAGCATCTAGCATCTCATCAACATGCCTCTCCTCAGGTGGATATCTTGCAAGGTATCTGCTATTTGTATAAACATACTTTGGTATTTGAACCCCCTCTGATATCTTTTTCATAGGTGCTACATCTCTTCTGTATAAACATACTTTGGTATTTGAAACCCCCTCTGATATCTTTTTCATAGGTGCTACATCTCTTCTGCATCCGTTGTTCCCTCCATCTTTTAAATATCCTAACTTACACTGGGTGGGATGATCTCCGGTCCACGACATAAGGATTGCTCGAAGAGTACAATTTTCCCCAATATTTTTTTCATTCTCAAAGATATAAGACGTTGGATAGTTGAAATTTAGAGTGAACCCCTCCACACAGGCTACTTCAAGCTCATTGATTAATGGCTCTAGGAAATACAAAAAAACATCTCCATGCCTCTTTGCTACCTTCAATAAGATCAATGGCAAGAAGATAAATGGAAGGGGCCCAATTTTGGAACCATTACCTCCATTTAGAACCACTACTTTGATCACTCCACTATCCTTAGGCTTTGTTGATTCCGTTTGGAACCCATCCCAATGACACATTAGCACATAGTTTTGAGGATCTCCCTACAAAAAGTTATAGATCATGATGAGTTTGCTAACTATGTGTTTAATAAAAAGGTACACTTAGAATCTATTATGATACACTAACATACCTTCACAAACATCCTTTCTTTCTCAATGCAATTTCTACATAAAGAGCAAAGAAAGTTGTACTTGTTTTGTCTCTCCTTCCATGCACCTTCAAGCTTTGGACTTCGCAAAGCAAGAGGGAATGTCCTATAGTATATTCCACAATATTCATTTGAGAATTTAATAAGAAGCTCCCACTCCTTCGTAAGGTTTCAAAAATCCTTGTACATTTGGATTTTGCCACCATCCCAAAACTCTTTCATGCTTCTATTTGAAGATTGAGATAGGATCCAATCACTTCTTGCACGCCAGATTGAAAGAAGATCATGGAAAAAAGTATCACTCCGAGAAAGTATTTGAAACTACACTATGATTGGCTCGGGGGGTGAACTATGTAATCATGTTAATGTATAACGTGAGTTCGAAAGGAGGGATTTTAAAATACAAAAAATTTACGCAATTTAACAAAGATACAATAAAATAAGGGTTTTTTATATTCAATTTTGGAAAAAAAACCTAAAATAAGAGGTCGTTTTATTTATTCACACATGTTAAGAGAGGGTTTTTTTAAATACCCCGTGAATGCACATTATATAGGGGGGTACTGAACGATGAACCCCCCGAGATGATCGACAGGTACTCAAATTGAACCATGTGTTTTGTTTCTTTCCCCCATTCATTACATCGATCACAACATACTTCACAATTGTGCTTTAACCTATGAGTGGAAGAAGAGGAAGAACATATGCATCTTAAAACATCGCCCATATGTGCATCCCCTGCATGTGGAGGGTACAAAATTGGCTTCTGTTGGCGGTCTTCCAAACCTATGCATATTCACCATTTTTGAGGTGTGATGCTTAAATACTTGGTCTATATTTTGAGGTATATTGGGTTTTATACCTGGAAATTTGGGATTTAACAGTATCTCTATTAGTGACTTTTCTCTCTCTATTCTTTTGGATCTTTTTCCCTTTCCTGTATTTGTTGAAAATATCATTTTTACTAGGTTGTCTTGCAATTGTAGAGGCACTCTAAATCGGTCTAATTTTGATTGCATGGTCATTATCCAAGATTCAATGTCATCTTCTGTATCCACTACATCCTCATGGCTCCTTTTGTTAGTTATGGATTGCACTAAATGGCTTGTATCCACATGATGTTCTTCTTGTTCCTCCATTATAACCTAAAAATACTTCATTGTTAACTAATTAACAAAAAACAAGTTGATTGTACAATCACATGAATAAATCAATACAAATTGAGACATAAAAATAAATAAAAAAACATAGATTGACTTAATTGAACAAGGCAAGAGACATTTCTATACAATTATTAAATGTATGGCATACATAAGTAATCCAGAAGTTAAGATAGACACCATAAGGAGCTGAAAATTGAATATCCTAGATACATATTTGATTACAAATACGAATGGAAACCAAAATGGCAAATATACTTCAATTTTTTTGATATAATAGACATGGAAACAAAAATATGACTCAGTCACACTCTCATTCTTCAAGTTGGACTTGGTCTCCAATAAGACAAAGACTTTGCTCATAGCACTCTGTATCTATGTCTACGCTAATAAAATGGCAATCCATGTCTTCACAAACTTGTGCCATGTTGCCCACACTGGCAAAGCAATCTACCACAACATCCTCCTCCTCAGTACATATTGACACCAAGAACATGCATAACCCCAAAAAGACTCAACAAATCAAAAACGAATTCCAAATAGAACTACTGCAAAAGAATTTTGATGAAACAACGTACTTGCAAAAATTTGAATGCCTTTCAGCAACACCTCTTAATGGTTTGCCATCTGCATTTGAAACCAGGTGAAACTTGCCTTTAGGTAGCTCCACAAACATGTCAAAACGCACCTCAAAAGATCCCTTTAGAATAATATCCAAAGCATCATTCTTCTTTAAATTTCATGTGTTTCCAGGCCAAGCAAAAAAAGTAACGACAAGAGTAGAAAACTGCACACCAAGAAGCCAAGAATTATGAAATAACTAAAATGTGGTAAAACTTTATTCATCTACAAGAAAGCAATCATAATTACATCTTCAATGTCACAAAAAATGAGTCTTTTATTTTGAGAGGCAGTTTTCAAAAGCATAGTGTATATTGTCTGGAGCTTGCTCTCTTGCATGATAGAAGACACGATAGTCGAAGTCTTCTCTATAATGCTTGTAGTCACAAAGTATCCATCCTGCGCTAAGGACTTCTCATCAATGAAAGTTGATGCTGTGATATACGTCATCTTCCATTTGTTCCATTCAGGCACTGTATCACTCTCTACAAAAAGGGCCAATCCGAAAGGCAAGTCTACCCATATGAGCGTGCATAGCTTATCAAGATTCTCTATCAGGTTGAGAAACTTTGAAATCAAGCATACAGGTGAATCATTTGTATCTCCATACATGTCCTCTATAGACTCACATAAATCCATACAAAGAGGAAGATGGAAATGGCACAAAAGATTCATCAACAAGCTTTCCCTCCCCTTCAAACCCTTGACTTGTTGCAGAAGAAAAAAGATCTTCAATTGTCCTTGTTTTCCTTTATGACTCTTGGACCTTCCCTTTGTACGGTTTTGACTTTCTTTGTACTTGTCTCCCTCTTTACCAACTTGAGGAATTTGTATCTTCTTGCTTTTTGGTGTGGATGGACTCTTTAGCAAACTACATTGACCCTTACCACCTTTAGCTGGTAGCTTTGCATGTGGACTCTTCATGCCATCATCAGTAATGGCATTCTCTTTCAAGTTCTTCTCAGTGGATGTGAACTTTGTACTCTTTTGCAGAAAAAGCCCTATCATAAAGAAAGATGAGCTAGGATATTAAAGTGTCATTCTCAAAGAAACCAACAAAGAAGAAATATCAAGATTCTTACTTGCGTATACTTTCTTCTCGCTATTTTGGGTACTTTCCCTATGAATATTCAAGAAACCATGGAATATCTTGCACATTTTCAGGTAGGGTCCTGCGAGCATCGAGCCATGATGGAGGATACAACGACTTATAGCGAGTACCAGCATCTCTCCAATCAAGAATCGTGGTTGGAATATTAGTAATGTCTGCAGTTTTCAATAGATCTGCAAAGCATCTACACATGAGAATCTTCTATGCGATGAGGTATCAAAGAAGCTAAGCATACTTGCCTATATGGAAATCTTTGAGTTGTAGCTTCCAAATAGGACATCTTTTGTACTTTCATTTCAAGAGTCAATTTAGATATCTCCCTAAAACAGTGAGAAAGTGCTCGTTTGGGTAAGAATCAAAGAAATATTGGGTGGCTTTGCTCGAAATATCAAAGGGAACTTCCTTGGCCTCCTTTATAAGGTCCATTTCTCGCTCCACAACTGACTCCCAATAGGAGTAGTATGCTATATAGTTGCACAATTCTTTTTCTCCTCCATCAATGTATGTAAAAAGCCACTTGAGGTGGTGCACATAGATGTTTGGGGTCCAACCGACACTGCAAGTATACATGGTTGCAGGTATTATGTCTCTTTCATTGATGACCATACAAGGAAAGTATGGGTCTACTTCATGCGTAACAAAAGTGAAGTGTTTGGTCACTTTCAGGACTTCAAAGTCATGATTGAGAAGGAGAAAGATATGCAAATCAAGACATTGAGGTCAGATGGAGGGGGAGAGTACTTCTCCAATGATTTTTCAGATTTTTTGTGAATGCATGGTATATGCAGGTAGTTTACGTGCAGATATACTCCACAACAGAATGGGGTCGCAAAAAGGAAAAACAGGCACATTGCAGAGGTTGCACGTGCATTGATGAATGAGAAGAACATGCCTCATCATTTCTGGGCTGAAGCTGTAAATACAGCTGTGTACATTATGAACAGGACACCTACAGCTACGGTGCATGATGTAACACCTGAGGAAAAGTTTACAGGTACAAATCCTGATTTGGCACACTTGAAAGTGTTTGGCTGCATAGCTTATGTGCATATACCAGATGAGTTGAGGAGGAAATTGGATCCTAAAGCAGAGAAATGTATTCTTGGTGGGATATTCCCTTGAACAAAAGGGGTACAGGTGCTACAATCCTACTACACGAGAATTACGAGTGAGCAGAGATGTAGTCTTTGATGAGATGAGCAGCTGGTACAGTAATGCACATGGCACTATTGGGGCTTATGTAAAAGATGATGTGGTTGTACAAAATGTGAGGCCACAGTCACAGGTTTTGAGTGGACCACAAGAGTCGTCTTCTTGTGGCTCTCTTGAGAAGCCATGGAATGGTAGACTACGTACGCAGGTTACTCCACCAGCAGGTACAGGGAATGTATCAGGAAAAGGAAAGGAAAAGGTTGATGAACCTCCCTTTATGGCTGATGCATCAACAGGGTTTTCACATGTAGACATGGATTCAGATGGTTCTGAACAAAGTCTTGATGAGGAATTTGGAATTCCGGCTGTCAGGACACCTGGTGTAAGGAAAAGTACAAGAAGATGCTAGAGGGCAAAGGAGTGACCCAGGACCGCGTAGATCTAACAGAGTCAGAAATCCATTTCAAAAATTGACTTATGATGGGTATCTAGCGCATCACCAAGCCTACATGGCTAAGGTGATACAGGATGTGGAGCCCACATGTTTTGAGGATGCAGTTGGAAATGTGCATTGGGATGATGCAATGAATGAAGAGATGGATGCATTGGAAGCAAACGACACATGGGAGTTGGTGCCATTGCCAAGTGGCAAGATAGCTATTGGCTGTAAATGGGTGTATAAAACTAAGTATAAGGCTGATGGTAACATTGAGCGTCACAAGGCAAGGCTGGTTGCAAAGGGTTATGCACAGACGTATGGCATAGACTATGAGGAGACCTTTGGTCCAGTGGCAAAGATGACGACTGTGAGAGCTGTCATAGCAGTGGCTACATCTAGAGGATGGATTATGCATCAAATGGATGTAAAGAATGCCTTCTTGAATGGTGAGTTTCCTGGTTATGTCGATCCAGGTTACCCAGATTATGTATGCAGACTTCTCAAAACTTTGTATGGTTTGAAGCAGGGCTCTAGAGCATGGTATGACAGGATTGCCGAGTATCTTGTCAGTATTGGGTTTAGGAGAGCTCATGCTGATCATTCACTCTATGTACGTGAGAGTGATGTGGGGATTGTGGTCATTACCATATATGTAGATGACCTTATTATTGTGGGTGACAATGCTATGGAGATTGACCATGTGAAGGGTCTTCTCAAACAGGAGTTTGAAATGAAAGATTTGGGCGAGTTGCGCTACTTTCTTGGCATTGAGGTGATTAGGACTCTAGAGGGTGTATGGCTGTCACAGAGACAGTATGCTTTGGACATGTTGTCAAAGTATGGTATGGCTGATTGTAAGCCAATTTCTATTCCCTTGGATGTGAATGCAAAGCTGAGTGCAAAGAAGGGTGATGTTGTTGAGGATGTCAATATGTACAGGAAGATTGTGGGTAGTCTAATCTACTTGACTATCATGAGGCCAGACTTGAGCTACACAGTAGGCTTGGAGAGTCAGTTCATGCAGCTTCCGAGGAAGCCACATTTGGATGGAGTACGACGCACACTTCCGTATGTGCAAGGGACTCTTGACTACGCATTGTTCTATGCAGCAGATGCGCCATTAGCATTGTATGGGTATACAAATGCAGATTGGGCAGGTAGCATTGTTGATAGGAGATCTACGAGTGGCTTCATGTTCTCTTTTGGGAGTGCTGTTGTTACTTGGAGTAGCAAAAAGCAGCCTACGATTGCTTTATCGAGCACAGAGGCCGAGTACAGAGGTGCAGCAGTTGCGGCGTGCGAGGTAGCTTGGCTACGCACATTACTTGAGGACTTGGGAGTGCAGGTGGACCAGCAAATTTTCATGCATTGTGACAACCTCAGCAGCATGCAGTTGGCTAGGAACCCAGTGTTCCATGCCAGGACCAAGCACATAGAGGTCCATTACCACTACGTTCGAGAGCGAGTGTTGGTGGGCGATATCGACTTGGTCTACGTCAGCAGAGAGGAGTAGATAGCGGATATCTTTACCAAGACCCTCGGAGCTGAGAAGCTTCGACGTTTCCGGACTATGCTTGGACTTTGCTACATGCATAGCTCGAGGGGGAGTGTTGAGATGTCGAGCTCTACATCTTGAGCTGGCATCCACTACGGGTCTTGGCCGCTTACGACATTTACTCACTGGCGCGTTAGGTGACCGACACGGAGGATCTCTGTCAGTGATTCTACAGCTGGACTACACTTATAGTGCCAGCCTAGTACGCTTCTAGCGAGTTCACACTTAGTGACCGCATGTAGATATGTGCTACTTTTCAGTTTTAGCACTTAGTCATTTTGTACTCTCTTTTCTGTGAGCAGAAGAAGAAGCTTTCCATCTCTGTGTCCTTTGTGCTTGTCTTGTGTAGCTCTCTTGCATCCTCATTCTTTACAGACCTTCCTCCAAGCAATACGAAGCACATAAAAAGATTAGCGACTTCAACATACCATCCCAAAGGCACTTCCATATTACCTTTATGTTGTAAGTGGAGTTTGCGTAATTGTGAGAATTTTATCAAGTGTGACATTGTGTTCACTCTCCCAATCTAGACCATATAACTTGCTAAACCACTTCTCTCCTAGTGCCAGATTTGCCACTGCAACCAATTTGCACCCGCATTTATTCTTGAGATAAGTCTCGACCTCATCAATGGAGCTCTTGTATTTTTCATTATAGCCTTTATCTTCACAAGAGAGGCTGGTTTCTGTCAGCCTTTTTGAGAGCTTATCCTTAAATTCTCCCTATATGTGAAAGAAAATTTAAATGATGCTTTATAAGAGACAGATCAGTACAAAGCATGTGTAACCTACCGAGTACATCAATTGCATGAGCAAACCAAGGGGAATTTCCATCAAATCCAAGGATGCACCCTTTTGTCCTCTTGTATTTCTGCTTCAATTTCTTATAGAGACTCTTCATCAAAGAATTTCTTCCAGCTTTGCTCATTTCCAAGACTGAGCCTCCTAATGAGAAAAACATCACTTGCAAGTGACCGCTTCACATGAGTTTGTGTCAAGCTATGGAAGTGTCAAGAAAAAAAGAACATTAGAAGAGATTCTTCCAAAGGAGAAAGAATAATGAGTGCAAGAGTTACCTTTTACCTATTCAGGCACTCTAGAGTCCATAGCATTGAATACTCTTCGTCGGGAGAGAAATACGTCATGTTGACCTTAACGTGCATGTACTTTTAAGGATCATCACGACAAACTACAATTTGTTCACACTTGTATTACAATATTTATTGATGTACAATGAATATCTATAAAAACAAACAACACTTACCAATGTTGATTTGTGACATCCAAGCTTTAAGACGATGGTTCCCATTGAGTACCACTAATTTTTGACCTTTAAGATGTGTCCAACTTTGAGAAAGGGATAACTCCATCTCCAATTCTTGATTAATAGCACGCCAAAAAGACGCATCCCACTGTTTCTCTACCTCTTCAGGCACGCGAATCCTCTCCAACTGGGCCAAAATTCATAAACAAGAAAGTTTCTTAGACTTAACATATATCCTACTTGCTTAAACTTATTTTCTAATTTCCCAATGTTCCCTCTAGTGCTGCGGACTGCTTCATGACCCACCAACCAAAACAAGGGTACCCAAGGGAGCTCTATATCTTGATGAACCTCATGCTTAGCAACCCAAGTTTGCAAGAGTTTTGCATCAAGCTCCACGTACCTAGTATTGGTCTTCTTAACATAGATATCAAGACTAGTCTCTTTTGGGTTTGAAAATTGGTAGTGGGTATCAACAACAACTCCTAATTAATGAGGGTGGGGTGGTTTTTGATTTTGCCGCCATTACCTTACCACACAAAAAATATTCAAATTTTTGTTAACTTTTCTTCTATCACAATGATTTAATGAGGGGGGGGGGGGGGGGGGGGGGGGATTATTAAGTGCTTATGCCATAAGGCACATGGCCTAACAAGCCAATTAAAGAATCTTTCACATGAGGGTGTTGTTCTTGGTATTTCAAAGAGTTGATTTACTCCACTATCAAACTAAGATAGCTATACCAATGAGAAGATATGGTACCTCCCTGTCCTCTCCCTTAGCTAACATCTTTAAGACTTGTTCAACAAGCTTCTAGATTTGTTGGGGTTGATGCTACCATAAACTTGACTAATCTTCTTTTATGTAGCCACTAGGCATCAATATCTTGGACATTCACACCCTCATTAGCCTCTTCAACATCATCATCATCAATACCACCATCATCTGCATAGGCTTTGTCTCCACATCTCCACCCTCATTTTATTTACTATTGTCTTCTTGCACATCATCCAAGTCACTCTTCTCTTCTCCTTCTTCATATGAAAACTGAATAGCAACATCAATGGCATGATCAAGAGCTTCTCTTGCACCCACGATACCAGTCATTGTGATCTATAGTAATTTTCCCAATCTTTGCATGTGCGTGCATTATTTAGTAGCTTTTCAAACTCTTTCTTCTCATCTAGATCCTTGTTTACACATATCATGTATTTACAATTGTACATTGATGTACATTACAACCTCGAGAGGAAACTGTGGGAACCACCCACCCCAATAAAGGAAGAGAATACACCCAAGAGAACGCAACCCATGAGCCTTGAACCCTCAACCTTGGGGTTACATCACAAAGGTTTCACCAAGTGAGGCCATTCTTTCAATGTAGAGGGCTACAGACTGAGGGTGCCTTATATTGGCCCCTTTACCCTATGCCTTTAAGCGGCAAATATCCCGCACACGGGCACTATGGGTAGTTTAAAACAAAGATCCTTAAACTTAAGGGCTATTCATACCACACACTTGCCCTTGCTTGAGTTGTGCAGTTGTTGCAACTTCCTTGTCCCAAATGTTCGGTCCCTAGCGAGTTTTGAGAGAGAAAGAAAGTCTTCTTCCATATCTCTACCACAGACGCCATCTTCCTCACGTTGACAGCATCCCTTCCTCCTGAAGCTTCCCTCCTGTGTGCCTGGTCTTCTGTTACCATGGTATGTCTTTCTCCCTCTCTACACCCTTCAGATCCACAGTTGTGTCTCTTCATGCCGATTTTGCTTCATTTTCCTTGCATTTTTTTTGTTTTTCCAGGTGGAATTTTACCGGGGTCGCATTCACTGTTTGGAAGCAGGATACGATGCAAAGTGAGGGCATACCCGTGGAGGGCATCCACGACCCTTCCACGCAAAAGGAGAACATCGCCCCCAACACAGTGCTCGAAAAAAACTTTTTCCAAAAACTTGGCAGACCTATACATGTTAAAGAACAGAGGTAAATTGACAAAATTTGAAGGTTTTTACATCAAATTACACTAATTTTTTCAAAATTTTGTAGGTTTTCTCACCTTCAAAAATAAAATTTAGAGGTAAATTTCAAAATTTGTAGGTGAATTTACACTAAACCTAGGTTTTTTCGAGCACAGTCGGAGTCCAACATCACAGAGGTGCCACAGAGAGAGAGAGAGAGAGAGAGAGAGAGAGAGAGAGAGAGAGAGAGAGAGAGAGAGAGAGAGAGAGAGAGAGAGAGAGAGAGAGAGAGAGAGAGAGAGAGAGAGAGAGAGAGAGAGAGAGAGAGAGAGAGAGAGAGAGAGAGAGAGAGAATTTGCAAGCAATCGATCACTTAGAAGGAAGCAGAGAGAACAAGAAGGGGCCCGAGAGTGAGAAGCTCGTGTGTGCTTGCAGAAATGGCTGCCATGCAGGCGACATTGGGCGTTTCTTACCCTTCTTCATCTCTATGCAAGTCGTGGGAGCACCTCTCGTCTTTCTAGGGTGGCCTCTGCTGTTGCCCCTTCCCCTATCCGTGCCTTCAAGGTCGAGGCAAAGAAAGGTGAATGGCTCCCTGGTCTGTCATCCCCTGCTTACCTTGACAAAAACCTTGCTGGTGACAATGGATTCGACCCCCTTGGCTTGGCTAAGGATCCGGCCAACCTCAGATGGTATGTACAAGCAGAGCTTCAAAATGGAAGGTGGGCAATGCTTGGAGTAGCTGGCATGTTGATCCCCGACCTCTTGACAAAGATTGGTGTCATCAATGTTCCTGCATGGTATGATGCAGGCAAGGTCGAGTACTGCACCCCCGCCTCCACTCTCTTTGTGATTGAGTTCATCTTGTTCCACTATGTGGACATGAGAAAATGGCAAGACATCAAGTACCCTGGAAATGTGAATGCCGATCCGTTCAACCCTAAGATTACATTTTAGGGTAGATGAATTAAAGGAACCTTTACTTTTAGATCCCGTGTTAATCCGTTGTACAATCGGGCAAATATATGTATGTTTAGAAATTGTTAGTTTGATTAAGCAGGGCCAGAGATATAAAAGGATACTGTTGGGAAGGTGGATATTTTCATGGCGGGAGTAGGTATGGGCAGAACCTTCTCTGGAGCAGGGCGGTTCCTCAAAGAACAGAACCCTGAGATCAAGGTGATGATAATTGAGCCGGCTGAGAGCCCCGTGCTATCTGGTATGTATCTGGCCTCCCTGTTGCGAAGAGTTTGTGGTTATCATTCTTAGACTATGCTTTACAATTTTTGCTTACGGGGTTGCAAGGGTCCACACAAGATTCAGGGAATCGGTCTGGCCTGTGGACCTAGCCTTTGCAAAGAGGTAAATCCATCCAAGTTGCTATAGTGGAAATGTTTTATTTACTTATTGCACTCAAAAATGTTTTGGAGGAAACCAGATGTCTAATTGTTAGCTGTCATTGTGAAAAATGTTTGGTTGATATCTATATATAGGTGTTGTGCTTTTGATATCATGTTGTATTTGCTTGGTCTCTACTAACTAGCAGACATGCCAAGTTGAGGAAGCCGGGAAAAAAAAGAGAACGAAAAATACTGTCGCATAGACATTCAAAATAAATTCAAGCTGCTATTGCTATGTACGGGATGCTGGTTGCTTAAGACTGATGTTACACGCACACACATATCCCTATGTATGCATTCATGTATGTATGTATATTTATATATATATGCACTCACAAAGAACAACTAATTAACATTATTTTGAACCTACACATGAGGTGTATCATTGATTTGAAGTATTTTAGTTTACAGAGACACATAAAGTGCACACAAAACCTCCCTTCAAATAGACCCTTGGATTGGGTTCTTTTATATATATATATATATATACACATACGTATATGTATACTATATTATATATATATATATATATATATGGCTCCTATAATTGTATCAGACTTAATTTTTGTGGTAGATAAGGTCGTACATTGCTCTCAATGAGAGTCCAATTCACTGCACCACCAACAAAAGTGACCTCTAGTAGACCTCATGTCTATGTTCCTTGCATAATGTGCATCTGTCTCTTGCTAGATGTATTGCAAAAGATCAACCTGTCCCATAAAGCTATGAAGGATTTTACCGGTTTCCATTGAGGGATGTCTGTCTCTTGATGTCCGTAACACAATCTACAAACTTGCGAAGTTGGTACAATGGATCTCACAAAAGGAGATCAACGTAGACTCCATACCACTCGCCAAACTAAACGTTACGGAGGTTGTGTGTATGTTTGAGAAACATTTTCCTACTACCATACTAACCATTCAGGTGCATCTTCTTGTTCACATAGTTGATGAGGTGGAAATAGTCGGCACAATACATTCCAGATGGATGTTCTTTTTGGAACGTTTCATGAAAATTCTCAAGGGATATGTGCGTCAGAAGAGGTGGTGCTAGACGAACATCAAGCTGCTACTCTCTATGGGGTGCATGCAGAGAATCTACAAAATGAAACAGAGGACATCTGTTTAAACGGAGAGCTTTATATAGATATAGGAAGTTATGTTGAGCTATGCGAGGATGAGAGAGAGATCTCTTAAAGCCATAAATATTGTATTTGAACAAGATGGCTCCATTTTGTAAATTCAGAGTTATGCACTTGCCTCTTTCATCACTCAAGTTGAATAGAAGAAGAACGCTTTCTGTTGCTGCTAGCCTTTGAACATTCCAAAGCTACATGCACATTCAAGTTCTTCTACGATTCTCCGGATCTTTAAGTATTTGCGTCATTGCGTCATTGTATTTATATGCGTCATTGCGTCATTGTATTTATATGCGTCATTGCGTCATTGTATTTAATGGTCTTTGCATCCACTCCAGTTGCGTATGCTCTAGGTATGTTCTCATTAGTAGAGACGACGAGCACCTCCTCCTCTCTCTCTCTCTCTCTCTCTCTCTCTCTCTTTATCTATCTACTTGTCCATGTTTTCTACTCCATTCATTCAATATTAAGTTTAAATGTCCGTGTGTATAATGCAGGTATGGATGATGACGAGTTTCTTTCCTCTTTGTCACCCTAGCAGAGACAGTGGTACGTGGAGCGTCATCGCTCTGGCGCACCATCACGCGTTCCTACTCCATCCGCATCTCCCTCTGTTTCAAAGTCCTCAGCGCACTCCAAAGCTTCGGTGTTGACGAGACGATCTTCACAATCGTCTAGGCACCGACGCTCTAGTGGTGGCGATGGCAGTGGCGGTTGTTGTGGGGGTGGCGCCACCGACTGTTTGATGAGGCTCTTTACCCTCGCCTTCTTTGCATGTCCCGACACTAGCCACGTCATCGCCATCGATACCAGGTTTTGCACGGCTGAGTGTCATTCCCCACAGCTACACACCACTAGCTACTCCTCCAGGAGTCACTCCAGTGGACACTCCTCGCTTCGGGGCTCAGACTCCAGTGGAGACACCTGGCGTCCGTACCCCCGTTGACACGCCACTAGAGACCCCTGTCGAGACACCCAGGTTCATGCGTCAGCGGCAAGAGGGCTTGCCTTACTCCGTCGAATTCAGCGGCGGCATCATCTTGGATGATGACGGCAAGAAGGTGATTTCGCGCATGCGCGGTCTTTGCTCTCAGGTGTTCAGCCACTACATACTAAACACCTGGAGTGAAGTACCGAATGAATTAAAAGACAGAGTCATCAACATGCTTCATGACGAGTTTCCCGTTCCAACACGGGATGACTGCTTCAATGAAGATGTGATGAAGGTTTGAATGCGCGAATACTGCAAGCATAAGCGTTCCAAAGTGCAAAAATCAATCAAGCATGGATGGAACAGACCAGATTGGCTGGCCAAAGAAGATTGGAAGCATGTGAAGAAATAAGCGCGCGAGAATCCCGACAAGTGGAAGCAACAAAAGGAGGCAACCAGAGCGCGAGTAGAGAGAGGGAGCTCGCACCACTTGGGGAGCGGCGGGTGGGAATCATTTGAGGCCAATTTTGTAAGTGTTTTCGCATCTATGTTCGATAGTTTAGGGTTTTTGGGATTTGAAATTCTAACATAATGGATTATTTGTATGTTTTGATAGTGGTCATTTACAGGACGTGATCCCACTCCGTACGAGCGTAAGTACGCAGGCAGGAAGGGCTTAAACGCCCTTATAGACATCCTGACTTCTCGCGGCGGCATGGTTAGTATTAGGGTTCATTCTTTTCTATTTATTGTATTGTTTTATAAATGTCGCTTGCTATATGTTTATACTTACAATGGGCTATCTTATTGTTTTTTTTTGTAGAATCCGACAGATACGGCGCTTGGACGCGATGAGACGTCTGATTAGACGACGTTGTGAGCGGGATGAAAACACACACAACGTCTCTATAACAACCCAACACACACTCTTGGAAGGATATACACACACACTATGGGGCACCACTCGGCTTAGACAACACACCTGGCCGAGACAGGGAACACACCTCTGGAGTGAGAGGAGAGAGATTATCCACTTGCACACTCCACGCAGACACACACACACACACACACACACACCCAAAAAACTCAGCTCAAAAGAGGATAATTTCGGATGTTTAGATACAATTGAGCTTGGGCCAACACCAATGGGGCAAATAGCTCACACAATATGGGTAAAATAAGCCAAATACAATCACAAACTAGAGCAGAAACTTCGCTCATAGGAGAAACTTACACAGAAAAACAGCAAGAAAAGAGTGAGGAATTTGGCAAAATGGACAGCTCCATCGCATATGGAACGGCCCAAAACCCCGGTCTACAATGTCAAAGTGCTCAAATCCGACCTCGGATGAGCAGTTTAGGGCCAAAACAAGCTCCAAAATGAGCAAAAACACACCTACGGTTGTTCCTCCTCTCTTCTCCACGTTTTTTCTGGTCTTCTCTCTGTTTTTTCAGTTCCCACACTTAGCTTTATTATTTGGGCACCCTTGGCCTTTTAGATGACCTCAAACGGACCCCGAACAGGCCAAAAACTGACCTCGCAGTGCATAATTGTCACCTTTTTGCATCATTCGCACACCTGGCACTCAGCTTTTTTCCAATAATGCATCTCGCCACCACGTGAAGTGGCCCCAAAAAGTGGTCCTAATGATGACCTTTCTGCATAACTCTCACAAGAAAACACCCACGTTGTGTCCGTCCTCATCCGCGTGCAAATATTGACCTCGTTCGCCCTCCTGACGCCACTAGATGCCATCTGACGCACCTGCTTACCTCATGTCGTCGGCCCGCGGATAGCTTCCTCAAGAAGTTTTACGCGCTATAAACTCCTCATTATTGTAGAAAAAACATACTGGTACTGGTGATAGTGAAAATCGATTCACTATGTACATGCTGTCCTACCTGTACACATGTGGGCCCCACGTAACCACCTGGCTCTGAAAAATGGGCAATTCTTTATTTGATGCACCATGCATGTATATGTACATATGTGCAATCTCTTGCTTCAAAAAAATCCTGACATAATTTGCCCATCCCTTAGCCTGCTAGATCATTCATGATCAGCAGCGGCAAAGACAGATATGAGACTCGCCGTATCATAGGTCTCCTCATCCCTCACCAACACTGCTTGATCCACAGACGCTCATCTTGCTCCACCATCATCAATCTAGCATGATACAATTTAAGACGCAATCCATTTACCCTTGACTTATGTAGAACACCATCCAGGTTAGCCAGCTGATATGTGCCATTTGGAAAACACTCCACTACCTTGAAAGGGCCTTCCCACTTAATTTGAAACTTCTTTTGGAAGGTGTTGTCCAACTTACTGTTGTAGCGCAAAACCAAGTCATGTTTCTTGATACCCTTACTTTTGACCTTTTCATTTATCTTTGCCAAAGCCTTATCCTGCATCTGCCCATAATGCTCCAATGCGCTCATCCTATACAACTGGACCTCTTGTAACTGCAACAGCCTCTCTTTGAATGCATCACTAGGCGGCCCAAGCAACTTCTCTAACATCTTGACCGCAGGAAACTCTACCTCCACAGGCAATAGTGCTTCCTTTCCATACACCAAATGAAATGGAGTAAACCCTGTACCTGTCTTCACCGAAGTACGGTAAGCCCATAATGCACTAGGCAATTCCAAATCCCAATTCTTTCCTTGGTGCTCTGTCACTTTAGAAAGAATTTATACCAACTCACCATTGAATCTTTCATTTAAGCCATTACACTGCGCGTAATAAGAAGTGGTATGCTGGTGCCTAATCTTCATCTTTGTGCATAAGAAGTCTAGCAGTTAAGCTCTAAATCCTGGCCCCTTATCTGAAAGTAGCTCTAATGGCACCCCAAACTTGCAACATATTTCATCATACACAAATTTTGCCACATCCTTTGCAGTGATCTGTTTTACTGCTATAGCCTCTTCCCATCTAGAGAGATAGTCCACTGCCGTCAAGATATAGATTTTGCCCCTGCTTGTGATAGGTAACGGGCCTATTGCATCAATCCCCCACTTTTCAAACACATCAAACGCCATAATGGTTTTTCGTAGCTCTGGCTTCAACACTCTCTTCCCAAATGCTTGACACCTATTGCAAGACCTACACCAATGGTGAACATCCTTGTGCAAACTAGGCCATACATACCCCTCTTGCAAAATCTTATGCAAGGTGATCTTTAGAGCAAAATGGCCACCACATGCGCCTTCATGATTCTCTTCCAACACTCTGTAAAGCTCCTCCCGCCAAGGTACACGTCTCAACACGAGATCAGCCCCTTTCATGGATAAGAAATCACCAATCAATTTGTACCTGTATGCTCTACGCACAAACCCATACTTCTTAGACTTCTGAATCTCCTTTGGAATGATTCCTGTTAGCAAAAACTCCTCTTCTTGAGCCAAACTTTCCAGGCCATGATAAAGAGGTAAAGTGGTCCTCAACACAAATAGCTCCCCAATCATGCTTTGAGCTGCTTCATGTGCCTCTCCATTTAGAGCACGTTCAATGTGTCTGATGCTCCATGCTTCGAACTTTTTTAACAGGCCTTTAATTCTGAAGCACATTTCCTTCAATGAGGTGTTCTTGCTCTTCCACACACCCAGCACTTGCTTCACCACTAACAAGGCATCACCTTTTATGCTCAACCTTTGAACCCCATGCTTCAAGCAAATGTGTAATCCGGCTTCCAGAGTAGCATATTCAACCTCATTGTTACTATGAGCATCCAATTTGAACCCTCTCTTGCATACTAGCTTCCCCTCTGGATCATAAAGTGCTATACCCCCTGAAGCTGCATAATGGTTCTTTCTGTATGAACCATCAAAGAACAACACATGTGCATTGCTGATATGTGGCACTTCTTCAACTACCTTTCTCACCACCTCTTCCTTAACAATAAGGGGATTCTCCTTGTAGGTCAACAAATCAGCTAGGGTAGCCCTTGTACTATCTTCCACTAGAAAAGAGAACTCAAACTCTTGCAGCTCAATTACCCATTTATTCACCACATTTGACATGTTAGTACCATTAATTAACTGTGGCAAAAAGGCATAACTCGTCAAGAAAACAAAAGGCCGTGGTAGCAAGTAATGACGAAATCGTCGATAAGCAAATATTACACTGGCCATCACTAGCTCTACTTCTGAGAACTTTCTCTCCGCTACCAACTTCACTCGGCTTGCACAATACACTGGCCTCATATAATGGCTGCCCTTCCCCTTTTGCAATAGCATGGCTCCAATGGCATCATCCCCTACTGATGGATTTACATAAAACACTTTCTCCCAATCAGGAGCCTGCATGGCTGACAACCCCCCTAACACCTGTTTCACCTCTTGAAACACTTCTTCACACTTGTCATCCCATTGCAATGGATCGTGCTTTGCCACTTGTTGTAATGGATAAAGAATCTGAGAAGACAATGGAATAAACCTTGCCATGTACTTCACTTTGTGTATAAAGGTTGCCAATTGCTTCGTACTCGTAGGTGATGGAAGAAGAATAATAGACTTAACCTTGTCTTGATCAGCCTCAATGCCAATTTCTGACACCATGTGGCCCAATAACTTCACCCTTGGCTGTGCTAGATGACATTTCTTTGGATTTAGTTGTCCTCCACATTCATCATATCGAGCCAATACCATCTGCAGCTTCTCATGGTGTTCAGCCCTACTGCTATAAGCACAGAAGTCATCCATAAAAGCTTTAACACAACTACCAATGAATGGTTCCAACACCCAATTTGCTCTCTCTTGATAGAAGGAAGGTCCATTTGACAACCCAAATGGCAATATTGTGTAGCAATAGCAGCCCCATGGCGTAATAAAAGTTGTCTTTGTGCGGTCTTCAAGAGCAATCTTCAATTGAAAATAGCCTGAAAAACCATCACACACACTGTACCTCTCATAACCTGCCACTGAATCCAAGATCTGATCGATGAATGGAAGAGGATATGGGTTCTTCTTAGTGGCTGCGTTTAAGGGTTTAAAATCTACACAAATTCTCCACTTCCCATCCTTCTTTGGACTGACTACTACTGGACTCACCCATTCTGTGGTCTCCACAGGGACTATGAACCCTGCCTTCAACAACTTGTCCACCTCTTCTCGCAAGGCTTCCATTTGCTCTTGACCCATCCTTCTTAGCCTTTGCCGCACTGGCTTAGCACCTTCTTTCAGCTCTATATGCATCTCTTCACCCTTGAACCCTCTGATCTCTTCATATGAAGTAATGAACAAATCAGGAAAACTAGCCAGCATATGCAAATATATATCCTTCTCCATAGCTGAGAGGTCTCCACTGATCATTTGTGTCATCAATTCTTGCTTCTTTGACAACTCAACCTTGGTTTGCATCAGTCCTTCAATCACTTCATAAGGCCCTTCACTTTCATCTTCAACCTCATTCGCAAATGCAACTAAACCAAACTCCTGTATTTCTTTGTCCATCAAAAGAAATGCAACATCAGCATCCTCATCACTGCTTGTAGTGCTATCACTATCCTCATCTGTCACTATGGAAGAGTCTTTATCACTAGACTCATCCTCTTCTTCATAAAGCTCCTCTAATCGTTTCCTTGTGTCCATATTATAAAGCTTCTTGGTACCTGTCTTTCCATAGAGGCTAATCGTACCATGTCGCCAATCTTGAACAGCTCCCACTGCACGTAACCATGGTCTACCCAGTATAATATGATATGCTCCCAACCTTGCTGGCATCACATGAAAATCAACCACTGCCTTTGCATCATATGCCTCCACTTCTAAGCTCTTTACAACACCCAAGCATTTTAGTTTTTGATGGTTTGCCAATCTGATCCGAAAACCTGACACCCCAGCCACTGTGAGACCCATCTTCTCAATGCATGAGTGTGTTATGACACATATTTGGCTCCGCCATCCACATAACCTTGTCCCAAATTTTTCCTTTTATGCCACACGTCTACTATTGGACAAATGTCTGGTAGCTCATCCATTGTCAACACCTTTACTGAACCTCTCTCTGGCTCTTTCTCCATTGGGTTAACCATCCTCTTCCACTGTCGCTTTAGCTTACGCACCATCTCTATAAGCTGCCCAAAAGTAACATCTGCCTTACTGCTCGTCAGATCCTCCTTCAAGTCATAGCTTAATTGCCCATCCCCTAGTGGAAAATCTAAAACATGAAACTTTCGACGAGCTCTCCTTTTCCTCTTGGCCTTGACATCCTCTCCTTCATGGCTCTTTCCTTTCTTCTTACTAGGACCTGGGGCACTTCTTCCTTCCTTATCCTCTGTGGTCCTCTTCCCAATAGGCATCACTAATGTATCCTCTAGCTTTGATGCCTTCTCCAAGGTGACTACACTTAGCACTTTTGTCTTTTCCTTTTCCTCCTGGGTCAGTCCACTGGTTCCTTCGTCTCCCTTAATTTCGATGCCATAATCATTTGACCTAGTTAGCACCTGTCTTGGCAATGGATACATGTCTCCCTCCATCCTTGGTGGCTTATCACATTGCAGGCTGATGTGACCCAACTCTCCACAATTATAACATGTGGGCGTCTGCCTCCAAAACCTACCATTGCTTTGTCCAACACCATTCCTAGGCCTTTCTTCACTTCCTGGCTGATTTGCAAACCTCCCTCGACCTCGATTATTTCCCACTTGACCTAGCATGTTTAGGCTGAGATTCTTCATCAAATCTACCATTTGCCTCATGTCTTGCCTTAGCCCATCATCTTGCACTGTTGTAGTGACCACTGCTGGCATAACCTGAGTAGTAATAGGAACCACTGGTTCGTGATGAACCCCTGACATGCGACCTTGTAAAGACTCTATAGGTTGAAATTCAGACCTCATGGGCAAAGACTCCACCCCTAACTGGCTCATTTTCCTCAACTTCCACTCTTTGTTCCTTGATACCTCTAGTGCATCTTCATATGTCCTAGGCTTCTTTAGCTCCACTCTCCAACGTATATTCTCCCAAAGACCAGCCAAGAACCTGTCCTTCTTCAGCATGTCAGGCGGGGGTACCTGTGGTGCTAAGGCCTTGCACATTCGCTCCCATGCCAATGAAAACTTACGTATGTACGCATCTACTGGCTCACCTTCCTTTTGCACCAAAGCCTGTACTTCCTGCCACACTTTGTCAGGATCTTCTATCTTCACAAACTCCACTTTCAACCCATGTCGTAGATTTTCCCAACTCAACCTTACAGGTGGATCAGCCACACGCAACTCCTCTTTAAATGCTTTAAACCAAACTCGTGCATCACTCTTCAAACAAATTTGGAGAAGACGTAACATCTGCGCAGGGTCATGAATCTGGTTGCTAATGCAGGCAACCTCCATCTTTTCCAAAAATTCTTCCACATCTTCATCACTTCTTCCATGAAACTCCGGATAAGAGAAAGCCATGGCTACCCAAGTTTCAATGATTTGAGAACCCCTTTGAACACACGTGCAAGAACCCAAAACTTTTGAGTACCCAATCCCCAGAAACTTCAATGGAGCTCAACTTTAGATAAGGACAAACACATGCACATCAAATGAGTTTTCATAGTTGATCATCGGAATTACAACAGGCAAAGGACATTCCAAGATCTCTCGTAATCTTCTTGGCCCGAACATAAAGACTATGCGTTGCTGGAAAAAAATCTTCCTGGACACACGAACATTTATCTGGATTCTTTGAGTTAAATGAAATGGAGTGAATTGAGGGCCATTTTGATCATCCATTAAAGCCAACCATGAAGCTCCCAAGAAGGCACACTTGACTTAACCTCTGATTTTGCCAAAATTTCAGCAGCATAACAGCATAAATGGCTCAAAAGACCAAAAACCCAGCCATCATAACTTGGAAAAATTTTGGCAGAGTTTCCCCAGAAATAGAGCAGTAGGAACCCAAAATATAGACTGTATATGTATGCATAAACTGTCAACAATAGAACCCGAGCATCAAGTAGGACTCACTAGTACATAGCCTATGGCGAGGTCACAAAAAGGGTGCTCCAGCTACCTGTATCACCGAAAGGATCTCTACATTTGAGAATCCCCCAGCTCAATAAAAACCTCACGCTATCGACCCTCACACGAAGGCTAATGCAAATCGCATATAGTCAAGTCTCAGAAATGACTATCTTCCAGACCAAGTCTCAGAAATGGCTGGGATTGCTAAATACAACCAAGTATGGCTCCACAAATGCGTACAATGGCAGTTTCCACAAGTAACGTACAATCCAGCAGACAATGCGCTCAAATAAGCGCCAAGTGATGCATACCCACAACAACTGCAAGTGACATCACTGCTAGTATATCACTGTACTCCAACTACCTGTACCTGTGTGAATCACTTGTACCTGTACCTGTCCCTGTAACCTATAACCTGTAACCTGTAATCTGTAATCTGTAATCTGTAACCTGTAGTCTCGAATCTCGAAGCAGAAGGTACTCGAAGAAGATCCTCCGTGGGGACCCCAAAAGAATGTGAGCGGGATGAAAACACACACAACGCCTCTATAACGACCCAACACACACTCTTGGAAGGATATACACACACACTATGGGACACCACTCGGCTTAGACAACACACCTGGCCGAGACAGGGAACACACCTCTGGAGTGAGAGGAGAGAGATTATCCACTTGCCCACTCCACACAGACACACACACACACACCCAAAAAACTCAACTCAAAAGAGGATAATTTCTGATGTTTAGATACAACTGAGCTTGGGCGAACACCAATGGGGCAAATAGCTCACACAATATGGGTAAAATAAGCCAGATACAATCACAAACTAGAGCAGAAACTTCGCTCATAGGAGAAACTTACACAGAAAAATAGCAGGAAAAGAGTGAGGAATTTGGCAAAATGGACAGATCCATCGCGTCCGGAACGGCCCAAAACCCCAGTCTACAATGTCAAAGTGCTCAAATCCGACCTCGGATGAGCAGTTTACGGCCAAAACAAGCTCCAAAATGAGCGAAAACACACCTGCGGCTGTTCCTCCTCTCTTCTCCACGTTTTTTCTGGTCTTCTCTCTGTTTTTTCAGTTCCCACACTTAGCTTTATTATTTGGGCACCCTTGGCCTTTTAGATGACCTCAAACGGACCCCGAACAGGCCAAAAACTGACCTCGCAGTGCATAGCTGTCACCTTTTTGCATCATTCGCATACCTGGCACTCAGCTTTTTTCCAATAATGCATCTCGCCACCACGTGAAGTGGCCCCAAAAAGTGGTCCTAATGATGAACTTTCTGCATAACTCTCACAAGAAAACACCCACGTTGTGTCCATCCTCATCCGCGTGCAAATATTGACCTCGTTCGCCCTCCTGACGCCACTAGATGCCATCTGACGCACCTGCTTACCTCATGTCGTCGGCCCGCGGATAGCTTCCTCGAGAAGTTTTACGCGCTATAAACTCCTCATTATTGTAGAAAAAACATACTGGTACTAGTGATAGTGAAAATCGATGCACTATGTACATGCTGTCCTACCTGTACACATGTGGGCCCCACGTAACCACCTGGCTCTGAAAAATGGGCAATTCTTTATTTGATGCACCATGCATGTATATGTACATATGTGCAATCTCTTGCTCCAAAAAACTCTTGACAACGTCACTTTAGCCATAGCAAGATAGCATTAGTTTCTTTTTGTCCTAGCTTATGTATCATGAGACCATGTAACTATGTATTTTTGAAAACCACACATATTTTTTAAATAATGACAATGGTTGGTAACTATTACATTTGCAATGATTAACAATTAAGTGATTTTGCTGTTATCTACAATTGTCATTTATTTACTTCCATCAATTCACGCTTGTCATTTTTGTATCTTTATTTTGCAAACAATACATACTATGGATGTTGGAGTTAATGATTATATTGTCTTGTGGGTGACTATTTTGGGTCTATATTTACCTTTGCACTTTTTTTCAAAGGTAAATAGACCAATGAAACATTCAATATGGTTGATGGGTGGCAGGGCATTCAATGCCCTGCCTGAATACCCTGCCCCCAAAAAATTTTAATCTCGAGCGTCGCTATGGGCGTCGCTATATTAGGCTCTGCAGCGTCGCTATATGCGACGCTTATAGCGACTACTATAGCGACGCTGTTAGCGACGTCGGGGGTTTAAAAAACCAAGTGTATTTTCGTCGCTATAAGCGTCACAAGAGCACACAACCTCTTGTAGTGTGATTCACACTACCGTGCTCGCTATGTATTCCAAATGTGGCAGGGCTAGGGAGCCAAGACTGTTTTTAGCGAATGCGAAGGTAGGGCATCCACTATAAGAGGAGTTGTCTATAACCGCTAGCATTGCCGCAAAAAAACAAAGGAAAAATGAGAGAGAAAAATTTATGAGAGCCGCAATAAACGCGGCTATGGACGCGATAATGGTTTCTCATCAATAAGCGTGGTAATAGTCACTGCAATATACCCACTGCTATTACTGCGACAGTTGCCGCATAGTATTACCGCACTTATTGCCGCTACACGCCAATTCAAAAATAAAGGTGCTCATTTGGGCCACCCAATTTTGGATGGCCCAAATGAGCACCTTTATTTTTGACCTGCATAAAACAATGAAACATCAATTGTTTTTTGAAAGAGTATAAAACATACCAAGGAATTGAATTGAATTTACTTTACCTTGACAATTTAATATGCAGAAGATCAACTATTTAAAAAAGTTACAATAAAGAGTAAATAGTTGTATATACATTGTGCCACATTGGGACTTTACGAAAGTTTGGACAAAATATTTTTCTATTTAATCCTCCTCTATCTCGTCGTCGTTTAGAGGCACGTATGTTTGATAACTTTGATTCTACATAAACCCAAACCAAATTAAACAATTATCAACAGCTCAAAACAATTGATACAAAATTACTTGTTGTTTAAACTTACCGCTTGCAGTGATCTAACCACCGCATCGAATTTCTCGTGAAAGATGTGGTTGTTTTTGAACAACCATCGCCAAGTATCAAATTCTATATGTCGCTCCTGATACTTGCCCATCTCTTTGGTTGGTCGAGAGAGAGATATTTTCCTAAGTTAGCAATAACAATACCAAATCATCAACTACAATCTTTATAATCATCGATCGTCGACGTTATAATTTAAACAATCTTACATATTTGTCCTTCCAAGCTCCCTTGCCTCCTGAGCCATAGTGCGTGGGAGTTTGTCTTGCACGAGCCTCACATTGTTGTCTGTATGACGAGCCCATCGCAGCTTGATCACTCTCTTGTTGAATTGTCCACTCCCACTTCGCGTCTGCCATGTTGCCACCACGGTAACTCCTATCTGGATCTCTGACCTGGTTGGATGTTGCGCGTATCACACTGGACTGCTTGTTTTTTAGAAATGTCTTTATGTAGCCCTCCAACCACTATTGTGAAAAACGTTGATCGGGGGCATTTGGAAATCTAGCTAACAGAGTGTCCTCAATGTACCATGCAGGATCGGGTAGTTGGTCTCTAAACTTTATGAAACAGTTCTTATACGTTGAATGTATTAAGAATTTGTAGATGGCATCAAAATACCCTACCCTGTGATGTGCCGAAGTCCACCTCCCCGTCATATTTAACCCTGTAGTAGCACCCATGCGTATCTGACACGGGTGCGTCAGTATCCTTGTCCTCTGCGTCAGGGACGGCACGCTCTGAAAGTGGGGACTCCGTTCCCCTGCCACTACCAAAACAAGCAAAACCACAAGATCCGCCGCCTCTTTGTATCTCACGGCGCTTGCTGCCCTGAGATGAGCATCGACGCACGCTGCTAGAGGAAGTTCATCGATGGTGTTCTGGAAAATCAGGAGAGAAATGGAGTGGCGTAGGACCCTGTGATTCCATGGGACTGGGACCCTGTGATGTAAGGGGAGTAGGACCCAATGGGAGTAGGACGATAAGAAGGGACTGTAGACTGAGGTGCCATCGGTGCAAGGCTCTGTAGGTAAGGAGTCCCTCCCTGAATCCCCCATGGTGTAGTTTGTAGAGAAATAACGTAGGTTGCAAGCTGCTGCATAGTGTAGTAACCAAACAAATTCTCTGCCTCTCGGAGGTACTGGTCTCGTAAAGAGAGAGCCCGCTGTAGGTCTGGATCTACGACCGATGGAGGAACCTAAGAAGGGTAGGTGTAGGATGGCCATGCCTGCAAATAACAAAAATAAACCTATGACACTCATGGTTTAGGGTTAACTGGCCACAAATATTCTTTATTTCTTTGGTTATTCTCACCAACTCAAGACTCGGGTCCACTAGAGACGATGTCCATCCCGGGTGGGAGCCCACTTGGATGTGAACCAACCAAAAGAAGAGCCAGCTGGCTGCTCCCCACCAGCTGGTCTCTTGTCCGACATCTACATTACAAAGAGCAATATAAGATTAAGCTTTCCACTCTACTTACTCATCTATAAATATGTACACAAGTATATTAGCACACAAACACGTAGATACATATACATACTAGTTGACCTAAGTAGAGGCTAGTAGTGCCAAAGGTCAACTGCACCTCTTTAGATATAATCACAGTCTCAATCGTGGTAACACCAAAGGTACATTGCGGTACTCCATGCATGAGTGGATCAATGACCACAACGCCATGATTAAAAAAGGACTATACCCAAGAGGAAGCGTCTAACCTTCGGGTGCTATGCCTCGTACTTAGTGCTTACATACATGCATAAAGAAATATATATGTACACACAAATATATATACATGTACGTAATGTAGCCATCGTTTTGAATAGAGATAAAGAGTTATGGTTGTAAATGTAGCCATCGTACGTTTTGTGTTGTGCGCAGTTTGAGAGTGTTCTTGCTTCTGTAGAGTGCTATGAAGAAGAGCTTCTTTATTGTGCTTCTTGTGCAACATCTCTTCACAATAGCTCCTTGTTCGAGGGTCTACTTTGCCTCCATTCTGAGGTACGATAACATTAAAAGCTGTCCAACCTAATGCCTATTTGGTGGGGAGAAAGAGATACGAAGAGAGATAGAGAGAAAGATAGAGAAGTTAAGGAGAAAAGAGTAGAAAGTAATTTCCAAGGGTCTGTCGACGTCACGTAAAAAAGGTATTTTTCATAGCACTCTAGGGAAGCAGGAGCATGCCCACACTACACACACCACAAAATGGTTTTTTCACCTACAACCATTGCTCTTTATCTCCCTATTTCTTTATCTTCCTCTCTCTCTACCTATCTCTTTATGTCGGCAGATGTGTCTATTTCTCTCTCTGCCTCTTTCTCCCCACGGATATCTCTATTTCTCTCTCTCCCTCTCTTTCCCTCTCCCTCCCTCTTTCCCTATCTCTCTATATCTCCCTCTCTCTCTCTCTCTCTCCCTCTCTCTCTCCTCTCTCTCCCTCTCTCCTCTCTTCTCTATCCCTATCTCTCTTCCTCTTTCCCCTCTTTCTCTCTCTCTCTCTCTCTCTCTCTCTCTCTCTCTCTCTATCCCTATCTTTCTCTCTCTCTCTCTCTCTCTCTCTCTCTCTCTCTCTCTCTCTCTCTCTTTCCCTCTTTCCTCTCTTCTCTATCCCTATCTCTCTTTCTCTCTCTCTTCCTCTTTCACCTCTTTCTCTCTCCCTCTTTCCCCTCTATCTCTGCCCCCCTCTCTCTCTCTCTCTCTCTCTCTCTCTCTCTCTCTCTCTCTCTCTCTCTCTCTCTCTCTCTCTTTCTATTTCTATTTCTCTCCCTCTCTATCTACTCTCTCTCTCTCTCTCTCTCTCTCTCTCTCTCTCTCTCCTTCTCAAAAAGTACCTCTTTGACACATTGGTGACACCGGTGCTTCTTTATGGAGTGGAGGTGTGGGGTGGAAGCATCGAGAAGTCTACTTGGAAAGAATTTGAGAATATTCAAAAGCGTTCTCTCACCAACTTTCTCCAAGTCAAGACACAAACACCCTACATGCTCTTAATTCTTGAGTCCGGATCGCTTCCCATTGAGGTCTTGGGCATGCAAAGGGTTGTGGAGTACATGCTTCAGACACAACGTAGCCCTTTGCATCGACTCCTAGAATCGCATATGAAGCAAGTCAAAAGGTCTAAAAGACATGCAAGAGCAAAATACTAAGTTCAGGGTGGATGCTTGACATCAAGAAATGGTTTGAAGATAGGATGCATGTCACTTGGTCAAGGATGCGTCGATCGATTTCCAAGTTAATGAGGCCTTCTTACAACGCCAATGTATCACAGCTTGGATAAATCCCTTGGCTCGTACTATTTATGCCTCTTGAAGTGTTTGTAGATTTTTTCTTCGATGAGTAAATAAGAACTACCGCAACAATGTTTACTTGCAAGTCTGAGAGCTGTTTGGACTTTTTAGATGATAATTGGGATAGAAAACAATCATAGAGAAAAAATTGTATTTTGCAAAAGAAGTCCATAATTTGCAAGTTCATTATGAGCTCTCAAAATTTCATAGTGTCATTTTACTATTTTACATATCATCTTCTTAGTGGGCAGCTTATTCCACTCAACCAAGATACAGAGTCTAGCCTCGAGAACAAACCTTTATCAATGGAGCTCTACTTTCGAGACAGCCTACTTACTGTGATGGAGACAATGTCAAGCACAACTCTTGCACAGCTCAGGGTAGATCTTACATGTGAAGAACTTCCACTTTTGCCGGAATTGTATGCATTCAGTCTCAACAATAGAAAGGTGCTTACTAAATGGATGAATTTTGATTGTCTTTAATACATTAAGACATAATCTAACTTTTTCTTCTTTTTCAGATTCCAAAACGCAAGGAAAAAAGAACATTGTGCAAGGAGTCACTCACAAATACCTTCACTTAATTGCTTCCATCGGAAGCTAGGCCACATACCTTGTGCACGCAATGAGCTTTGATGCCATGCAAACCATGATGTACTCTTTAAAATGACTAATACAAAGACATTTTGCGGTGGTCAAACAATGTTTAAAAAATGTACACTTTTCATTATCTCAAAACTTTACAAATTATGTTGTTTCTGTCAAGATCTATACAAGTCATTTCTCCCTTTCCTTGCTAATGTCCTCTCCCCCGGTTTGTGCCATTGGTTCCTTGTCCTCTCTCCCGGTTGTTGATGCCACTCGTCCCCTGCCCTCTCCCCCGGTTGCTGCCACCGCTCCCATGCCCTCTGCTCCAGTTTTTGCTACTTCTGCCTCTGGGGACGCTGGTCTCGAGCATCCTTTCGTGTCATTCGAAATCATGGGCCTCTTCCATGGCTTCCCATGCATCTTGCACCTGTGAAGCTTCCCTCTGTTATTGCTCTTGCTGTCGACAAGTAGACCATTCCTCTACTTCTGTGGCGTCCGCATAATATTGATTTATTGCTTTTTGTATATTTTGAACATCTTCTTGAGTATGATTGTAGCGCTGCATCATCGCGTTAACGCGAGCCTATTTAAACTCCTCAGCTCTCGCCCCTTCCTCTCTTGTACGTCTGTTTACCAAGATTATAATATGTTGGATGACCATTACAAAAAAATATCGCACATGGTTGGGGTTGTAGTTATGTAATTGAAGTTCCTGTAGAAGCGTGATAATAGGAAAGTAAGTAAAGATGTTGCTTCTTTTAATACAAACGTTGCAGCAAATAATGAAACAACACAATTACTTACGTTCAGTACATCCAAAATTTGAATGAGGAGCAACAGGCATTCAAACAAGTTCGTCAGCCACAGCTATAGTCATCAAGATGCATGGGCACGGTTACCCGTTCGTGCCGGATGGTATTCCCTAGATCATGTTCTAACAAAACATGCTCTACATAGCATACAAGTTTTTTCACGGCACTACAGACATAACCACTTGAGTCAGCAACACATTACAAAGAGACACTACTTCCAAATGTACCCAGATGTGCCTTACATTTTTACAGGACCGTGAAACGCCCTGCTTTGCCCGGAGTTTGCATAGTAAACAATCTTATCTTCAATGTCAAATAACAACAGACTCCAATGATCACTATACCAAAACCATCAAAGATGAGGAGAAAGATTCTAAATGCAACATGGTTTTTACAAGGCAAGAAAAAACTCACGATTGATTGTATGCAGTGACCAGAAAGCATGATAGATCAAAATTGACTCTGCTAAACCAGCCCATTAGAGCCAAAAAGGAAACTCCGCTATTCTGCAGCATAGGCGATATGAGCAGATCTATTACGTATATTTTGTTTTGAACCTCAGGGGCCAGAAGTGAGACAGCGTGCCTAACATGAATCAATGGCAGAGATTAGACTTAAGATATTTTAGCGGGCTCTCACTGCCACAAACCCATGAGTCAATACCGAGCGATTGGGGCAGCTATCGAATTCCATAAGCCACTGACTCGCTTGGTATTGACCCATGTCTTAGCGGTAGTGAGCCATCTAATGAACCAAGCGTAACTTATAAATAAAAACTTGAGGACTCCCGCAAAGACATGGGTCAATACCAAGCGAGTAGTATCACTATCCAATTCCATGAGCCATTGACTCGCTTGGTATTGACCCATGTCTTGGTAGTGAGCCATTTAATGAACCAACCGTGACTTTTAAAGAGCATGAGAATTACCACAAAGCAATGTTGATGACCCCATCCGTTGCGTTGGAGCTGGTGAAACTGCACATGTACAGGAAGTCTTGTTGATCGAGGTTGAAAATGCAGGCCTCCTCTAACCTTCAAGGTAGCAGTATCTGTGTATGCAGAAGCGCTACGCTAAGCAGAACTTGCAGCTCCTCTTCGTTCTCTTCGTTGATTTGCTCTAAAATAATCGACTCATCTGATAAAGGCTCCTCCTTGGATGGCCCTTGTGAACCAGAGCCTTGCCCTTGCCTTTCTTGAGCTTTATGCCTCGTTGCCTCAAGCTCCTCCCTAATAGCCGCAGGGTCCTCCCTAAGAGGCACAAGGTCCTCCCTAACAAGCACATGCTCCGGCTCATTTTCCTTCAATATTCGTTCCTCCATAAAAGTGTCAGGGTCCACCCTGGCCTGCTCATGCCCCTCATCAACACTTACTGGCGCCGGATCCTCCATGAATTGCTCATTTTGGGGTCTATTTAGATCCTCCATAACTGTCTCTATTTCTTCCATGACTGCCTGCGGGTCCACCCTAGCTTGCTCATGCCCCTCTGCGGCTATCTCAGCCTGCCCATCTGTGTCGTTTCTCTCGGCCCGTGATGGTGTCCTTCTGCTGTTTATTTCAGCCCTAAATGGCTCTGTCTATTGTGCACGAGGATGGAGAGGGGGGATGTTAAGAATATCCATGGTTCTACTATCCTGGATAGGTACTGGTGGCTGAAGCAGCCCATCGTAGTGGAAATTCAGCCTCCGAAGAGTATCAAAATCCCACGGCATGATAGTAACGCGGTGTGCATGGGCAGCCAGGATATATCCATCACTGAAGAATTCAACGAGGTAGTCTTCTGCAATTTCTTGAAGGCAGAGAAGTTCATTGTTGGCCCATCACATGCCGACTCTCCACTGCTCACAAATCTCTCACACTACTCGCTGGAAAGGAAGACGTGGAATAGCCGGTTGAACGTGTCGTTCGATCCTTCGTAGCTCTTGTAGTACACCTCTGTGCGCCTCATATCGGCGTCTTCTTGCTTGAGCATTCAAAGATTCACCCGTTGCCCTTCTAGGCGTGGCCTTTGCACGAGGCATCTCTACAAATAGCATAACAGAAAACGACATTTCATTTGTCAGCACAAGGGACTTAAGATTTCAGAAAAGGTCAATACCAAGCAAACAGATGCATTGAACAGATTTTGCCTTCCCTTATTCGCTTGGTACTGACCTCAGAAAAGTGTAATAGCAGACATCACTTATATTTTTTGAGGTCAATACTAAGCGAGCAGGTGCATCAAACAGAGTTTGCCTTTCCTTATTTGCTTGGTACTGACCTCAGAAAAGTGTAATAGCAAACATCATTTATATTTTCTGAGGTCAGTACCAAGCGACAGGTGCATCGAACAGAGTTTACCTTCCTTTATTTGCTTGGTATTGACCTCAAAAAAGTGCAATAGCATATATCATTTAAATTTTCTGAGGTCAATACCAAGCGAACAGGTGCATCAAGCAGAGTTTGTCTTCCCTTATTCGCTTGGTACTGACCTCACAAAAGTGCAATAGCAGATATCTTTCAATTTTTTTGAGGTTAGTACCAAGAAAACAGGTGCATCGAACAGAGTTTTCATTCTCTTATTTTCTTGGTACTGACCTCAGAAAAGTGTAATAGCAAGCGAACAGGTGCAACAAAATACCAATGTGAAGGAGACATTTAAGTCCACGCTGCCCTAACTGTCATGTCGTGCCCTCACATCACCTCCGCTAATCTAGGGGGATGGTACCATTGCTTCTGCCTCCCACATCTACCTCTCATGAAAACGCATGGCGTTACTCCAACCCACCGTCTCACAGACCACTCATCAGCTAGAACCCAGGCCCTGCTTTTCAGGCATGTCCATCTAGTCTATTTAACCAACAGTCTTTTTAGAACCCCCCTCAAGGTTTCGTAGAGAAAGTACAGGAGGCTTGGAAAAGTGGTGATTCCTTTCCAAGGGACACTCCCGCAATGCCAGCAGGACCGCATACGGGCCCTTCTCATGAGGTCCCCCCTTGGTCCTCCCTCGATGGTACCCTTAGCGTTCTCCACTGACACAGCCCAGGAGTGGCTGCTGTCAACACGGGAGTCAATCCTCGAGGTAATCCACCGGTAATTTTGCCTGCCTCAACTGCCAAACCAACACCCCCATCCTTTCCCCCTTAGCACCAACCCTTGGAAGCTCAAAAATTCTTCCCTTTTTGTTCCCAATTTTCAAGCTCCTAGTTTTAAGATCTTATTTACTAAATGCTCTATGTAGGATGCTAACCTCAAGTTGGAACAAATGAGGATCTACAGGCACAGAGTCTCAATCCTCAAAGACTCTCTAGAAGCGAGAAGGGCTGAAGACCTGCAGGGATTGCTCGCCGAGAATGGCTCTCTAGATGTTATCTATAATTGGGTATAGGAGATGAAGGATGATGTGCTTGAGCTAGCCAATAAATATGAGGAAGCCCTGAACTTTACCAACAAGCTTCAGGAAGAGATAGACTGGTTGTGAAGGAAAAGGATTAACTTCTAACTGTTTATTGCCAGTTGTATCCCCCGGAAATTAGTAGACCACTTTTTGTAAAGTCTGAAATTTGGCCTTTGCGCCTGTCCCTAGTGTTTTCTAACTCAAAACCCCCTACATGGGTGTTAAGTTGTAATTTTGCTTCTCCCTTATAAATTCAAAACGCGTATTTGGTAATAAAAAAAACAGATGCAACAAACAGGGTTTACCTTCCCCTTATTTGCTTAGTATTGACCTCAGAAAAGTGTAATAGCAAACATCATTTGTATTCTCCGAGGCCAGTACCAAGCGAATAGGTGCATCGAACAAAGTTTTCCTTCCCTTATTCGCTTGGTACTGACCTCAAAAAAGTGTAATAGCAAACATCATTAATAAAGACGATGGTCAGCACCAAGCGAACATGTGCAACAAACAGGGTTTACCTTCCCTTATTCGCTTGGTACTAACTACACAAAATACAAGTGCACAAAAGTGTAGTAGCATACGTCTTCACTGTGTGTAGAGTTTTGCGTCACTAAAGCACTGCAGAATAGGAGTAAAAGGAGGATGCGCAAAAAGGAGGAGCACTAGAGAGTAAGAGGAGATGCGCAAAAAGGGTTCGGAGCACAAAAGAGCTAGTTTGCTTACCGCGTAGCATTGATGGGGGTAGAGTTAAAATGATGGGAAATAGAGGATGCGAAAAGAGGTAGAAGAGCGTCCATCTCGGGTGAGGGTATAATTAAAATTTTTGGCGGGGGTACTGCCTCTAAACTTAGAATGCTTATCTTGGCAAGGGTGACGACTTCACTTATGCGCATGATTACACCCGAGATTGTGGTTGGTAAATTGTACTGCATGGGAATCTGAGTCCATTTATTACTGGGTGTCCTTGTGAGCGCAACCCATGTGCCTTTTTTGAGTGACCGTTTAGAGTCAGACACCGATCGCCCTTGCAATCGCCATCTCCATCTCCAAGTAGAACAAACAGATCACCGTGCCTTGGCCTTTTCTACTCTCTTCCCCTTCGCCACCTCTCGTGATCTTGCGTTTCGAGTCAGACGCCGATCGCCCTTGCAGTCGCCATCTCCATCTCCAAGTAGAACAAACAGATCACCATTTCCTTTGCCTTTATGCACTCTTCCCCTTGGCCACCTCTCGTGATCCTGTGTTGAGCGACCTCCACTGGTTTGCGTCCTTTGCTGCCGCGTTGCCATCGCCATCGCCACCTTCTGGTTCTTGCTCTCACCGGCCTACGACATCACCATCCAACTCGGCGCCATTGGATATTGCAGAGAAAGGTTTTTTCTCCCTCTCTCTCTCTCCCATTCCTGGGCTGTTAACTGTGTGCGCACCGAAGCCACTGCATTACGGGGTTATAGCACAATGGGAATGACACTCCAAGGGCCAAAGAGTGGTCGTTAGGGTAAGATTAAAAGTCTCGCACCGCATGGTTGAATAATTACTCCTTATGTGACCGTGCCTGAGTTTGGGCATAGTGAGTGAGTAGGCCTATATATCTATCACTGATAACATTAAATGCTCTGTTCTTATCCACCTGTTCCAAATGCTTGGGTCAGAACCAAGCGAATAGGGCCCTTCGAAGATTCTTGGGGCCCCTATTCTCCTGGTTTTGACTCAAGTGACGTCACCTATTATGACACTAGCGCACAGGACAGAACCAAGCGAATAGAGACCTTGAGGGATACTTGAGGCTCAATATTTGCTTGGTTATGACACCAAATACATGCCAAATATTGAAAAGTACTTTTGGCTTGCTTTTTCTTTCAATCATGGGGGACCACATCCTGGAGACAGACGTTGTGGCTACAACAAAAATTCAACTTGGGTCAAAACCAAGAAAATAGGGCCCTTCAGAGATTCTTGGGGGCCCTATTCGCCTGGTTCTGACTCAAGTGACGTCACCTATTATGACATTAGTGCACGGGACAAAACCAAGCGAATAGAGACCTTGAGGGGTACTCGAGGCTCAATATTCTCTTTGTTATGACACCAAATACAGGCCAATTTTTGAAAAGTAGTTTTGGCTTGCTTTTTGTTTCAGTCATGGGGTACCGCATCCTGGAGACAGATGTTGTGGCTATAGCAAAAATTCAACTTGGGTCGGAACCAAGCAAATAGGTCCCTTCGGAGACTCTTGGGGCTCCTATTCGCCTGGTTCTGACTCATGTGATGTCACCTATTATGACATTAGCACCAAGCGAATAGAGACCTTGAGGGGTACTCAAGGCTCAATATTCGCTTGGTTATGACACCAAATACATACCAATTTTGAATAGTAGTTTTGGCTTGCTTTTTCTTTCAGTCATGGGGATCATAGTCCTGGAGACAGACGTTGTGGGCGAGGATACATGTGAAGAAAAACTATTCACATTCTTATACAACGCCTGTGCTCATCACCGTGCACCAGAACTATCAGGAATGTTTAATGCAGAGTTTTCTATACAGAGGATTATAGATTGCTCATTTGAGTACCTACAAACCCATTTGCAATAGTATGAGGCAGTCATTTGTGACAATTCCATGACAGTTGATGGCAAGAGATATGTGCACCTAGCCGACCTTCACCCTGGCAAGAGTGCTTCAAGGGGACTGAATCGCTGTCTAGAAAAGTGTCCCTCCAATGCACTGCTTGTACAAGACAGGTGTATGAAGCACTTCAAAAAGTCTCTTAGTGGAATTCTACCACGGGTTTGTGTTACTTATACTTTCAGATGGATGGTGAGTCAAAGACTTCCCAGTCAACAACTTTTGGTAGTTGTCCATTGGCGCCGGAGGAAGAGGTAGAGGATGTGGAGGTACAGTTTGACCCAAAAGAAGAGCGGGTAGAGGTATTAAAGGAAACATTTGATGTGGGATTAATTCTTGCTTCTCTTGCAGATGCAGTAATAGGGTGCAAGCAAGAAAGCCCAAATAAGGAAGTGACTTTGCCTCTGAATTGCGCTCCCAGCTTTGCTATGGCGGGCAACACCCACTACGTTTTGCTCACAGATATCATGCATGAGCTGATTATACGGGAGGACTACTACCTAGCTGCAATTGCGAATTTTTGTGAGGCAAACATGGGATTTGTGGATGATGATGGAGTGAACCAACATCTTATTGATGACACAGCTGTCCGCGACTCACAGTTTACTTCAGGGTGGCAACTGATCAAAGATACATTCAATGAAGCAAAGTCCGGAGAGGCCAATTTTCCAACAGATGAGCATTTTCAATCGACATAAGACAACTCGGCTTGGAAAACATGGGTAGGCCCGTGGCACCCAGAGCTGAGGTAATGAATACTTAGTCTATTCACTTGTGGGGAAGGTCGATGCTAGAAATGGACGAGAATCAGATGGTGATTTTTGTCGTGCATTTAGATGGTATTGGAGATGGCCCAGTGATAAAATATCATGCTCAATTTTTTTGTTGACAAGTGCTAGTGTATGACGATAGTTTCCTTAGAAGGGCGAGAGGCTCACAGCAAGGGCTTGTCACTGGAGTCCAAGGCAAGGATGTGGTGTTGTCTCACTACATCGAGCGTTTCAACCACAAAAAGGTTTGTAGAAACAATTCAAGTACTTGGCAATTGTACTCATCTCACTGACGGCCCATAAGTTCATTACTATTTTTTTGTAGATCATAATATACCACAAGGAATACTCCGAGGACAATGCAAAGTTCCCACTGTTTGCAATGAAAGTTATTACAAGATTGTGTGGTGGGCACCTCCTCCCACTCAACATAGAAAGACTAATTCTGATTGAGAAATAGTTTTCTCTACGCATCTTTGGCATTGGGTATGGGTGCCAAGCACTCAGAGACCCCTATTTCATGTCCTACACAGCTCAGGCTCTGGCTGCAGGGGTTAAAGACCCAAAGAGCTTAGATCCATACAACAAGTGGCTATTTATAAGGGAAAGAAGGTGCCTGATGCCCGTGGAGATGCTGCCATCAACAGAGGAACGAGCTCATCTACAGAGCTTGCACATCAAAGAGGTACAAAGTGAGGAAGAAGGAGGTGCATCGAAGAGGATAAAAACGACGAGCTCAAGTCCATCTTCTCCCGCTCCTGACTCGTGACTTTCGCCACCTTGCATGGCGCTCCCCCGCATTTGAATTTCCCCAAGCCATCTGTTTCTTCTCTTTGCGGATGTGTTGTAAAGACCGTGTAATTTGTGAACTCTTAAGAAGCTCCTTTTGCCTTGCTCTATGAATTAATCATCTATAAGTCCATTGGTGTAACTCTAATAAGCTATTGGCCTTATCCTTTCCTCCCCCATCTCTAGTGTGCTTAAAATAACCTTTTCTTGCCATGTAGTGGGTTTTTTCCATGCCTTGTGTGGACCATATTGATAGTGAGCCGTATGTCTTGGAAAAGTATGGACCATGGTTGAACAGTATGTGCTGCATTGAAATAAAACAAAATGGTCAGTAGAGTACAATCTAAAATTTTGTTTTATATACATAGAATGCTAACCCACCATGTAATGTGTGATATGTTGCCCACCCCACCATGTAAGGTAAGCCTTCTTCCAATCCAGCAGGCTACTTGAAATGATGTGAGCTTACTTTGGTCCCAAGAATGTTTCTCAACATAGTGAAAAATTTGATCTAGTGATTTCCACACGTTCGCCTTGTGATTCTGGATTGCCCCACCACCAACATTGTCTTTAACCACTTTATGTAACTGTTTCCATTTGTTGAACAGGTTTCTCCTTTCTTCTCTATCTGAATCTATGAGGCTAAACCCAAGAAACCTTCTTGCCTTCACGCCACCTATCGATGCTTTCCTAGGTACCTTGTAACGACTTTGAGACATCTTAGGGTCCTCTTCGATTTTGACATTGCCTCCATGCAAACCAATATCTGAGAGCACTCCCTCTAATGCTTTGATTACTCTTTTCAATTCACTCTCTAGATTTAATGTCCATGCAAAACATATGTACAAATGAACCACCTTTTCAATTATTTGACAGAGTGCATGAAGTGTACAGACGTGAACTCTACTCAGAGGAATATCAAGCACTGGCCTAAAAGTTTTATCTTGAAGATGTCTATTGGGAGCTCTATTCCATTGCACACTCTCAAGAGATTGTGCATCAGCCATGCAATATAAGCATGGATTTTCCACCTGTCATGTGCCATTCCACTGTATAGTCACCAAATCCTTCCACTGAAAGAACGGCTCCGTTTCTTTGTTCACTGATGATAGAAGGAATTTGGGTTTGACTAAAAACCCAATCGAGGATTTCAAAATTTTTCTTATCAACCTACAGTGAAAAACAAAAACACAAAATCAACAAAAATAATCAATATTTTTGTTATTATAGAGTGAACGAAGTATACCTGAAATGATCCTAGAGTTAGAATGTTGTTTTCGGATTGCACGCTGAAGTATTGTGGATCCTCTTTCGTTACTGATGGATCGAGAGCTCTCTTCATGAGGGTAGTGGTGACTCTCTCCAGCTTCTTGTTCTTTAGGACCTCGCACTCGTCGAGCTTCAAAACAAACTTGAGAACCCCACCGTACTCCTCTCGACTGATGTCAAAGAAGTGAACTGCATACCTTTGTAATGCTTCAAGATCAACAAAGAGGTTTTTGTGCTCGTTAAATTCTACCTCTCTACCGCCCTTGCCTAAGAACGTTTCTTCAATATGGAATGGTGACCCAAGTTTGTCAAACACCTCATCGTTTACGTGCCGGCGAGCAGCCTTTACATGTGATGGATTTGGCAGCAATGATCCTCTCTGTAGTTTATTTTGAGACTCTTCCATTGGTTCCAATTGATTCTCGTTCATGAAGGAGGTAAGGAGCCTCCCTTTCAACTTATGAAATTTTTTCTAAGTTATCATCTCTTCAACTACTTCTTTTGGAACTAGACGGCTGTAATGCACTCCGGCATTGAAGTCTGCACCGTTCGAGTTTGGATGCAGTAAAGACCTGCCAAAAAAGCACCATGAGTTATGATCATGTATAGGAAAGTGTATCCATTTCTTAGTGAAGCACATTGAAGATACAAAAGCAGAAACAAACTTCGAGTTACCTTAAAGCTCGTATTTGTTTTTTCAGGCCACCACTACCAATCTTCATATTCTCAATGTTGCACAAATCTTGTTTTCTTTTTCGACTACCAAGCACGGTGTCGTTCTCTAACAAACTTGTGATCTTCTTCTGAAGGCCTTGGATTGTCTCTTTGTCTGATGAAATCTTTTGAGAGTATGCTTAAGTTTCTTCAGCTGCATGGAAGTTTCTTTGCCTTTCTGCATTCAATCCTCTCATTTCCAAATGTTTGGTGTATCCCAATAGCCCATCCTTGCCATCGCCTGTGAAATGTAAGAGGTTAGTGATATTAGCAAAGTGAGGTGGCGTATTTGTCGTAGGATTCTTTGGATAAATACATCCATTGGTCCACAAATCCAAATGATGTTCGTTGTTTGTCCTTGTAAGTTCTTTCTCCCGTTGAGATAAGAAAGACTCCCTCCTACGTTTCTGCAACGGTGCGTACTCTTGCAATACATCAACATGAAGATGGTGTGTTTTCTTTCTTTGGGTAAGTGTTAAAGATGAAGGGGCTGAGGATTTCAAGTTCAAATTGGTGTTTTCATCAGAAAAAGAAGCGTTCTCCATTCCTAGAGTTGATAGAGAAAAAGACGGACACTCGAAACTCATGAAATATCTGAGGTTTTGGGAGGGAAGACCATATTCTTAAGTTTAGAGTTGATAGAGTTCGTGTGGCTTATGTTTCTGGAGGGAACGCTTGTAAGTTGGCATTTCAAATCATTAGTCATACGGTTAGTTGGATTCTTGACAAGAGAATGAAGGATAAGAATGATAAAGACGGCGGCTACCTACCAAAGAATGTCATTTTGGCTTTTTGTTGGCGCAAAAAAGTATCACATAAAATGCACAATTTAACATTTTCATTTTCTCTCTCTAAGCCGACGTGGCACTTCTTGCAGGGCCCAAAAGTGAGTCCAACTTTCTCCTAATGAAGATTGTGCTTGGTGGATTTTGGCCCTTTGAATGCACTGATTTCATAATATGCCAATTAGGGGCGGGGTTAGGAAGCTTTAAACTATTTCAACTGATGCAAAGTGAGTGCATCTCTCCAAATGCCTAGGTCAAGGCAAGACTGCAGATTGCAATGCCAAGGAGCCGCATCGACAAGCAATGCGATAGCTAATTTAGTTTTTGAAGAGTATAGTTATCGTCAATGGATCCACAAACTTGTGTGCTATCTAGATACATGCCATACACAAAATCAAAAGCCGAAAAGCAAAGCTGAAATTCTAATTTATGAACAACATCCACGTGCCTATTTAAATGGTGCCCATTTAAACTCATATGTGACATCATAGGTTTGAGAATAGATTCAACATTTGGCAACTTGAGACTGCTTGTGAATGAAATTGAGAATGAGATCAAGTAGGTCACCTTGGGTTATTGCACTGCCACTAACAAAAACTTGAGGATGATTAGCGCGTCGAGAAGAGGTGAGAGGAAAGCTCTGTGCGTAGATCGAGGCACTAGCTTCACCTACTCCGCGATGGCAGTGCATCTCACGCTTGCAAAACACACTCATATGTATCATATTGCCTTCACCCTTCTTGTGAAATTCTCAATAAGGTAAGCAACAACGGCGCAATTGCTGCTTCTTTAAAATTTTTGAAGGTTTATATTGTGGAAGAGCCTTTGTAAACAATTATAAGGCAAGTTATATTCAGTCCGCACGTGGTACCATGAAAACTTTATTGTTTGCTTTTGGAGGTAGTTCTTCATGCTTGCAAGCTTGACCTCGGCTGCACAACGCCAAGCTTCTCTCAACTCTACGCCATCACCAACTCATAGCTCCTCTCTGCACCTTCCTCTTTCCCTTGACTTTGGGAATGCACCCTCTTCTTCCTCATTGAAATCTTCTCCATTGGTGCACCTTGCAAGTTGAATGCATGTGATACCAACCCCAATATTTATCTCGCGCACCTATCTTCTCCAAGGGATCAAATCATTGTGGTTCTTACAGGTGCAAAGAAGGCCCTCTTTGTGCGTTTTCCCACTTGTAAGGTACTTCGATTTCATTGTTAACTGAAGCTCTGATGTTTAGGCCATGTGCTTTCTTGTTTACCCACTAGAACCAATAACCCAAATGGGATAACAATCCCCATTCAGCACGAGTGCCTCAATCCCTCCCCACCTTGTGTAATACCATTTTACGTATTGTTTGTAAGAGTTAAATATCAATCGTGGTTTGTAACCAAGAGATTGATCAAAGCATGATTAAATCCATAAATTATAGGAAGAACGTCCATTCAAAAAATTACCATGGTTATCTAAAAACATTGCCATGCAAGGTGATTTTTATTGATACAAATAGATGAAAACCATGGTAACTATAGCTATAATAAGATACACATTCAACTTCTAGATTTACTTTTGGGTGTATTTGACTCCTTTATTTTGTGCTCAAGAAGTTAGCACCAGCCATGAGGCTTCACTCTTATGGCCGGTCATGTCCTTAATGAGTTTGAAGTAACTTCTCATTACGTTCGTGTGGCCCATCATCCAAACAGGAAATGAGCATGAAGAAGAGGTTAATGTAGTAGTTTGTAGGCAATATTTGAAGAATTTTTTATATGTGCTAGAACCTTTTTATAGCTTGTGAATAAAATTCATTTTATTTTTTTTATAGGGTTAATACCGATCACATAAACATGGAGAACAAGCCTTTGAAGAGCACCTTCTTATGGAATGATGAAACAGTTTTTGCAGCGTTTGTCAAAGATTTTTTGGGAATGGATCGCTACACAAAAAGTATATGCAAGAATAATATTGATGGAAGAAGTCTCTTATATACCTTTGTGGCTTCATGGAAAGACTTAGGAATAGAGGTCACTGGACATAGACTTGCTTTGCATAGTTGGGTGCAAAGCAAGTTGGCCGAGGCGGAGACTTTGTCATACACACCAAGATAGGTTTTGCAAGAAGTGCCCCTCCCATGCAACATGATCATTTGTCCTTGATGTATGTTGGAAGAGATAGGAAAACCTTTTCCAACAATGAAGTCAATGGCCAAGCTAAATCAAAATCTCATTTTGTAGTCCAAATTCCAAATAGTGCAAAGGAAAAAGGTTTCCTCCATATAAATCATGCATGGGAGCATCACACATACAATAGGAACTTGGAGCGGATTCGCATGTGGACCGAACAAGGGCTAGGTTTGTTTCCCATCGACAAGTTTATGCAAGCAAATTTCAAGAAGGACAAAAAAATGAGAGAGTGGGTGGCAAAGTTCATTCATCGGAAGGGAAAGACACTATCTCCTTTTAAGACCCGCAATGAAGCCAAGGACTCTAATTATATGACAGAGAGACAAATCTTTCTAAAACTAAACCAACATAGTCATTACATGAAACTCAAAGCGGGGCCATTGTTTGAAGGGCTTACTAAAATTCACCAAGTCCCAATGGAAGATATCTCACACTTGGAGAGTGTTGATGAATACAACAACCATGACAAAGTAGGCATCGAGATGGTTGATCTTGGAGTAGATGATTCATTTGAAGGCATACAAAATCTCTCAGCCCCTCTACATCATATGCAAGAGGCTTGCTATGTGCCTGCAAGTGGTCAAGATAAGGTCAAAATCATGGGATCATCCAATCCTATAACTGCAGATAATGTGAGATGTGGATGTGGATTGTTTTCTAAAGGTACACCCCACAACAATTTTACTTCATTCCAGTCCTTGATTTTCACACAAAGGACGTTGGTAGAGGCATAGTCTTTTTGAAGTCACATGGTGGAAATGATTATGAACGGTGGAATGTGGAGATTGAAATAATTGAGAAATGATGCAAAGAGTCTTTATATTCCTAGAGGTATTTTTTCAGGATCCATAGTACATATTGTAAGTACCTCTATAGAAAAGCATCTAAACTACATTCACTTTTAAGATTTTCCACAACTCACTTGTTATCTTTCAAATTTAGAATCAAATAATAGAGGTTCCACTTGTGTTTCTTAGCAAGATTGAGCCCCAATCAATTGATGAAGAATGATAGGTAAATTGTATTATTCCTCTTGTGCCTTGTAAAGATCAACTATTTGTCTTTGCATATGTTTGTTAACTCCAAGATGATTATAGCCTTGGAAGGATACAAGCCCCTTATCTTTGCAACAAACAGTGTGAATTCAACCATGGAAGACACCAAAAAGTTGTCTGAAGTTCAATTAGAAGTAAATTCATTATATACCTCTGAATATGAATGTTATTGTTTTCTCACATGTTAATGTTTTATCCTAATTATAAAAGGATGAGCATACTCCTGCTGTTTCGATCACATACACTCAACCAAGAAGTCTATCTATTGACTGTGAGTTTGAGCATTCAAGAAAATTAGAAGAGGTATGCTTACTCTTGTTAAGAGTTGATTGTGTATTTTTGTTCTTACAAACCCTTCATATTTTGCTCATAGGTTATAACTATTGGAAATGGCTCACTCTCACATGTTCAAGAAACCATTTCTTCTAACAAATAAAAGATTGCCTACTCGAAGATGTTTAATCAAGTATATGTTTGCATTGACTGATGCATAAATACTATTCCTTCCATTGAGAAGAAAACAATCTTTGCATGAAAAAATCGACTTCAAAGGATGGTTTTGGGGATCCACAACCAACAAACAAGCAACCTTAGGAGGTACTTAAAAACACGTCTCTTTTTCTACATGTTAATTGGTAATTTGTGATATATATATGCTTTTTACTTGCTTTTTTGATTAATAGATGCTTGTAGCAAGTAGCTCGCATTTAAGTGCAAAAACTTTCAATAACTTGGATTGTACCACGGAAGAAAATAACAAGGTAGATTATCTTTTGATACATAGGACACAAAATGGATTATTTTTGTTTCAATTTTTATCATCCTTACAGTGCACGTGGAAAATATTTAACTTGGATGGCTCCTTTGAAGACCCATCTACTGCAATGATCAAAGGCTTTGTAAGACTCATACTATACAATCTTCTTTTTTCTATGTGATAAGTGTACTAGGTGTGCATAAGTAATAATTAATGGTGAGTTATAGGTCGCAAACCATCAATCGCAAACCATCAATCACAAAGCGAAGAGGAAAGTGATGATGAGATAATGAAAAAGGTATATTTTCTTAACTCCAAGGGGTTCTAATCTTAGTATATAGCTTAACCCTACTATGCTCTGTAGGACCGTAATGAAACCACTATAAGAAGAGCACAAGCAAAGAAGAAAAAAGTTGTGTGCATGAGAAAATTGGTGGTAAGGAAAAGACAACTCAATTAACTTAGAGATAGAAATTTCCTTTGTCTACTCAATACTTCAATATGTATTGACAGGGGAAAAACCATACAAAGACGGCGGTACCTACAAAGAAGAAGGTATACTTTTATTGCTCAAATTTGTTTAAAGAATAGTTGTAATGAAGAGCCTCACACATTGACCTATTTTGTAGGCTCTTAAGGATATCTCTAATGGGAAAGTGCAAAGTGAAAGTGTGGTACCATTACAGGTTTGGGATGTCTTAAGCTAAATGTTATGATGCCTATTACCCAAGATATGTAGACGCAAGTAGAATGTTTTTGCAAGGTATAAATAGAGCAAGCAAAAACTCTAAGGGAAGCATCAAAGTCCAGCTAGATTCAAAGAGAATGCTTCCACTCAAAATGAATAGAATGTTGATGTCTATTGTATCTTTATTTCAGGTTCAAAAATCCAAAAGTTAAAAGGTTACTTCTTTGGATAAACATGCGGGAGTACTTGCTAATGTATACTTGTGTTTCATTTCAATTTCCCTTACATGCCATGTTCTTGACACTTCACTCGATGTATCTGTTCTAGAAAACTCACACTTGGTTTTTGTGACGATTTAGGCTCACAACTTACCAAAATCAACAAAAGAGTCGATTGCTATGAAGCTGATGAGGGAAAACAACGTACACTATGAAAATCTCCAAGTGTTTACTGCGCTGTTTTATCACGTTTTGTAGAGAGAAGGTGCAAATTCAAGTAGAGAAACAAGAGAGAGGAGGGACGGTTTTTTTTTGTGTTTAAAAATATTACCACGATTTTTTTCGATATTATTATCACGTATATTATTGCTGTTATTACCACGTATATTACCATTGTTATATCCGACAGCCAAATTTAGCGCCTAAACTTTCAAATTCTGGCTTAACCCCTCCCTCCCCTTCAAATTTTGGTGTTTCCCTTCTCTCAATAAAAATCAAATAATATTGTATATAATTTTCAAATTTAAAAAAGAAGAGAGAGAGAGAGAGAGAGAGAGAGAGAGAGAGTTGGAAAAATGGTTCCTCCTCGAGGTGTTACGGGAATACGAACCAAATTTTTGGTTGGTGGATTACTGGGATATAGATGATCTATAAAATAGAAGCTCAAAGTGAGTAACATTGGTATAACTAATGCTACAAGCAAATAAGAATAAAAAAAGTACATGTCACTCACCTGCTCACAATTGCACGGTAAAACTAAATTGTCATACCTCCCTGTGTGATGCACACTAGAGTCCACATGTAGAGGCCATTCTCATGTCGTCTAGACACATTTGCAAACCACTTGCACTCGAAGATGAAGGTATGAAAGGTTCTAAAATTAACCTTTAGTATCCTTTCAATAGTTTTGCCGTACCAGGCTTCATCACTGTCTGTGTCAAAGTTGCCCATGATGGCACAATCCATGGTGGTTCTACGCTCGTGAATGTGGCGTGCACGAAAGTAACAACCCTTTGACCACATAGAGTTAAAGGAAAGGCACTACAAAATAGAAAAATATATTAATTTATCAAATACATATTAAAGATAATTTCAAGAAATAGCACTACAATATGGTTTAGGTATATGAGTACTCTACGTTTGGTACGCAGCCTCATGCATACTCCCATTCTTTGTTGGTGATGTCTTCTCCGCGCGCTTTTGCCTCGGTCATTCTCTCATGAATCCACTCTGCACTAATGAGATATGGGAAACATGCAAGGTGTCTAGGCACTGGGGGTGACCTTCTTCCTCCATGTGCTTGTTTCCATGCTTCCCTCTCTTGCAAACGCCTTGCCTTTAACACTGTTCAAAAGTCCACCCACTTGGTCATAATCTTTGCATTGAGAATGCAAAAGATATCGACCACTCGGGATAGATTCATATCCATGTTAAGTAGTTTCCCCTTTCCACTTGGCAAGGGGCAAATCATCCTTGCATCTTCCTCCTATGACCATATGCGAGGCATTGAAGGATCAACTTGTGCCAAATACTCTGATATGTAAACAAATGCCTCTTGAACGATCCACCCTTTGGCCATACATGCCTCTGGTTGAGACTGTAGCCGCACAAAATCTTTGAGAGTCTTTAAAAACCTCTCTAAGAAGAACATCCATCGTGCGTGCACTACTCCACATATAGTGCTCTCCTCCACCACGTGAACCAAGAGGTGAATTTGACTAAGAAGGACCGATCGAGGAAATGCATCTTCAATGGCACACACAGTTTCTATTGCAAGTGTTTGAGCAGCAGGGATAGCATCTATTTTGATTTCCTTGGAGCTCACAAATCTGCAAGAAAACACACAAGGATACACTAAGTGCTAGTTGAAATTATTGTGTACATAAAAAACGTGTAGTTGAGGGGAGTCTTGTGGTGTACCTTACTAGCTCTCCTAGTTTGAAAATAGCATCCCCGACTTTCTTATCCCAACATATACACATACTCACCGGCAGAATGAACTACAATATAAATCAGGGAAAGAGAAAGTGAGTGATAGTCATACACACAAACTATAGATAGAATAGGGAGCATGAAGATTACCTAAAGCATCTTATGCCAATCATAGGACTTCAACCCATACAATTGAATGCTTCCACCCTTCTTCTCTTTTGTGAAAGCTCCCTTTAGAGATGTCAGGTATCTTGTTGGTGTGCGAATAGAGGAAATGGTACCCTTCACCTTGTCTAATTCTTCTTTGGCTAGCATCCATGGTGCTTTAGGAAGCACAATCTTTCCATTTGGCGCATGCTATGGAGTAGCAGAGGTGGGGAGACATTTTAAAAGCCTTAAATCCTCCCTCGCACCCAAAGAGTTCTTCTTGCCAATAATGTGGTCCCATAGTGTTTGGGCTACATTCTTGAATATGTGCATGTGATCCAAGAGGTGTTGTATTTTTAAGTCCTTCCAATATGGAAGCATTAAAAATATGGAATACCTTGACATACCTTTTGGTGGAGGACATGGAGCCGGATTGCTGTTGTGGTGTTCTTCCCACATGGTTGCCCAATCTACCATCGTGAGCTTTAGAGGAGTCTTCCAATTTGTTGGAGCCTTGTGCTTGTTATGCCCTTGCGGTAAGAAACGATGGTTGTTTGGATAGATTACCTTGTGCAAGAAATTGGGCCTCTCCGTCACCAACGGTGGCCCGCAAGTAGGACATACATTGTACCCCGATGTGGACAACCCTGCATACATATCATATGGTAAGAGAGATGAGTGAACTAAAGTGAAGTAAAGGGAGAGATGGAAAGAGGGAAAGAGAGATAGAGGAAAGGGGGTTACCAAAAATCTCTCCAAGTCCAGGATAGTCATGCATAGTCCACATAAGGATTCCCCTCACTATGGTCTCTCTCCCCCCCTTTGCAAGTGAGACATCGACAATAGGAAGGCCTCTCCATAACTCTTCCAACTCCTCGATGAGGGGCTCGAGGTAAATGTCAATATTTGACACTTTGTACTTCCCTGGCACAAGCAAGGAAAGAAGTATATTGCTCTTCTTGGTTGTCTCCCATGGTGGAATATTGTAGTTGACGATCACCACATGCCAAGTGCTCCATGAAGTAGACTTAGTGCCAAAGGGGTTGACACCATCACTTTCTAACCCAAGCCTCAAGTGTCGAGGCTCCAACCCAAACTTTGGCCATTGAGTTTTGATGTGCCTCCATGCAGGTGAATTGGCAGGGACATGCAGCATTCCGTCATTTGAGCGATGGTTCGCATGCCACGCGAGAAGCTCCACAATAGACCTGCTTTTAAACATGTGTTGGATGCAAGGAATTAATGGAAAATGTCTCAATACCTTGTGGGGTAGGTGTGCCTCACTCACTCCTGTCTGGGATCGTGCCTCCCCGTACATGGGACAAGAGGTAGCATGTGCGTGCTCATTGTGGTATAGCATGCAATCGTTGATGCACATATGGATGCACTCACACTCCATTCCAAGTGCAGTTACATACGATCTATCTCGTCGATGATCTGGAGGCATGTGGTGATCTTCTGGCAACATCAAACTACAACAGACATGCGTATTAGTATAATTCCTAGATGGAAGCACCCTAAAGTGAGTGGAGAGTATATAAAAGCCACATTCCATACTTACAAAAGTAGTGCATCGACACTTGCATTACTCCAACCGAATTTTTCTTGCAAGTTGAGGACTCCCAAGGATGCTCGGAGCACCGAGTACCGTGCACCGTCGTAAAGAGGTCTTCGGGCACTCGCCATCAATCCATCCTCAATTTCGGCAACCCGTTTACTGTAGAACTGACAATCCTCCTCGCACACGTTGAGCTCATGAGTTAGTAACTCATCACACATGTCGAACATGTGCTCATCCTCTGCCTCAAAGTGCAACGAAGACGCCATAGGAGCTGCCGACGTAGAGGCAGCGGGAGAATCACTATGCGGTGCACCCAAATTTCTCAGTCGCTCTTGCCTCTGTCATTCGGCCTTGCGCGTGGTGCACCACCACCGAACACAGACCAATGAGGCACCTCCTCAAGCGACGGGTGAGTCGCACTACCATCTCTCCGAGCGCTTTTTCGAGGATGCCAAAGCCCTTCGTTCTCCACGTGCTCCAAAGCAATGCGCCTCAAGCAAGGGATTTCCCTTTTTTTACCATATACATGTGGTAGTGATGTGTGTGAACACACTAGGACCGTCGGGGCATATTTTCCCTCTTTAGGAGGTTTTTTCCCCCGTGCATTGTATATACGCCCATCACTCTACGGCTATCTATCTTTCCATTGCACACTAAGTAACACACTCTCTATTGTGTGCCTTGAGCTTCCTTCATCTTTTCCAAGATGTGTGTGTTTCTCTGCAACCCTAATTCCAACAATTGGTATCAGAGCAGGTCACGTCCTCCCGGGCTTAGTCTCCAGCTGCTCCAGCACACACCTGCTCACTTTCTTCGATTTCAGTGAGCTTTGGCGAGCGTTCGCAGGTCGATAAGAATTTTGGGTTAGCTCAAAGAGCTGGGTCTGCTCAGAATTTTGATTTGGGCTCATTTCGGCCTCCGTTTCCACTACAGGCAGTACTGCACAGGCTATTTCATCATTTTGTGTAGAATTTCTGTCAGTGCCTTTTTCTGCATAACAGGTGCCTTATAGTCTTCTACGGTTTGTGCTATATAGCACAGGTTGTTCCCGCTCCGTTTCTCCTATTTTCGGGCAGTTTTCACATCAGGTGCAGCATTTACCATGACTGACAACAACAACACAGATGTGTTCAAGATGTTTGCTGCTGAGGACAGGTTGGATGGGGACAACTACCCTATTTGGGCTTATATGATGCAACATGTTCTTGTGTCAAAGGGTGTCTGGAACATTGTGCAGGGCATTGATGTACGTCCTGGTTTTGAGGATGTAGGCGATTCTGAGGATGTTGCAGGTCTTGCTGCAAGGATTGCACCTGTTAGAGTTGTTTTGCCTACGGCAGAACAAGCTTGTTGGGATGTTAAGGATGCGCAGGCTCATGCATTGATTGCGTTGTCTGTGAAGCGCACCATTGTTCCTCACATCCGTTCAGCAAAATCTGCAAAATAGGCTTGGGATATTTTAGTAGGTCTTTATGCAAGCCGCAATGAGGCTAAAATTGCTTTGCTGCGTAAAGAGCTGGAGTCGAAGATTATGCATGAGGAAGATGATATGGACACTTTCCTTGCTAGTGTCAAGGATATCAATGAGCAGCTTACTTCTGTAGGTGAAGTCATTTCAGACAATAACCTTGTGCAGACTGTTCTTGATGCCTTACCAGATTCCTACCAGACTTTTGCTAGTACTTGGAGACTAATGACCCAAGGAAATCCTGAAGTTGTCAAGTTTGATGCATTATGCACATTGCTGTTGCAAGAGTCACTTTCTAGAAAAAATAGGACTAGGCAGCGTGCAGTTGAACAGGCTTTTATTGCTTCTCAAAGAAAGGGTGGTAACAGTAATGCAGCCACTTCTTACGGTTCTGCTGCGAGTGGCAAAAATTCTGTTCCTAATGCTTCTGCTGGCAGTACTTCGTCTGGCAATTCTGGTGATAAGGGCAAAAAGAAGATGCGTTTCCATTATTGTAAAGCTAATGATCACTTGATCAAGTCGTATCCTAAGTTGAAGACGAAAGAGGCTAAGAAGAAAGAGGGTGGCTCCACTGCAAATGCTGGTTCCACTACAAATGCAGCCATTGTTGAGTCTTCTGTGAAAGGAGACTGTGTTGTTGATGTTGATGCAGAATGGGCTTTTAGCGCAGAGTGCACTTACAATCCTGCTGTCCATGATGCATGCTTATCAGTTGCTGCAGATTCACATGTGTGGTATTTCGACAATGGTGCTACAAAGCACATTACCTCACATCGTGAATTGTTTACCTCTCTTGAGTCTGTCCCTCATGGGAATTCAGTCACTTGTGCCAACAATGCCTCTTATCCAGTTCAGGGAGTTGGAAAGATTGTGCTCACTGCTGCTAATGGCAGTTCCTTCACACTTGTTGATGCACTTTATGTACCTGGGATCAAGAAGAATCTCTTGTCTGTATCCGCACTTGCTAGACTTGGACTTGTAGTCAAATTTGTGGATGACAGATATACAGTTCATGATCTCAGTTTTGATGATGAAATTGTTGCATCTGGCCTTTTGTTCCGTGGGCTGTATAAGCTCACTTTGTATGACAAGTGTGGAAAAAACTTTGCAAATGCTGTTGCAGATTCAAGGGCTATTTCAGATGCAAAACTTTGGCATGCACGTTTTGGTCATCTGAATTTCGCCAGTTTGCTACGTTTGCAAAAATCTAATATGGTTGCTTCTTTGCCGCCTCTTGAAGCACCTATCAAACATGTTTGTGAAGGCTATATTTTGGGTAAGATGCTGCGTTCTAAGTTTCCAAAGGATGGTTTAGTTCGGGCCACATGCAGGTTGCAGCTTGTGCATAGTGATGTTTGTGGGCCCATGCAAACTCCGTCCTTGGGCAATTACCTGTACTTCGTGACTTTCATTGATGATTACTTCAGGCATGCATGGGTATTTCCGCTTAAAGCGAAGTCAGAAGTTTTTATGTGCTTCAAACAATTTCTGGCTATGGCTGAAAATGTCTCGAAATGTACCATGGGCACCCTCCGTTCCGATCGAGGGGGGGAGTATATGTCTCATGAATTTAATGCATTTCTGGCTAGTCGTGGGATAAAACACCAATGTACAGTGCCTTATACACCTCGGCAAAAATGGTGTTGCTAAGAGGAAAAACAGGCCACTGACGGAAATGGCACGATGTATGGTCAAAAGTCAAGCTTTGCCGCATTCTTTTTGGCTTGAGGCCATTAGGTGTGCCACTTATGTACTTAACAGGTGTCCTACGAAAGCTTTGCAGTCTATTACTCCATATGAAGCATGGCATGATAGAAAGCCTTCTATTGAGCACATGCGTGTTTTTGGTTGTTTGGCATATGCTTTGGTGCCACAAGTGCAGCGCAGAAAATTGGATGATAAGGTTGTCAAATGTATTTTTGTTGGTTATAGTGCTGAAAGCAAAGGTTATAGTTTGTATCATCCGCAAACAAAACGTATTCTGGTTTCTCGGGATGTAGTGTTTCTAGAAGATTCTGTTCAGCCCTTGCTGTCATGTACTAGAGACAGTAATGTAAGCTCACAGGACATTTATGACACTTTGTTGCCTCTTTTCAGTGGTGGAAATACGAATGTAAGTTCCAATGAGGCAAATGTACAGCCTATGGGGGTTTCTGAAAATGTTTTAGGTCAGCCTATTACTGATGCAGATGTACATGATGTACTTGATGAGGAAAGGGCTGAAAATGAGCGGGCTAGAGGTATGCCAAAATGGTTGGTGCACACTTTGCGTGACAGTAAATTGGATGCACCTTTGTCTAGTCGTACTCGTTCAGGCTCTCACCATGCATCTTATGCATCAGATTGTTATGCTTTGGCTGTGTCTAGTTTACATGATGTTGAGGAGCCTCTGTCTTTTGATGAAGCACAGAATTCAGAAAATTGGATGGCTGCCATGCAATCAGAATATGATGCACTTATAGAAAATGACACATGGACTTTATGTGATTTTCCTCCTAGCAAAAAGGCCATTGGTACGAAGTGGGTTTACAAGTTGAAACGCATGCCGGATGGTGAGATCGATCGCCATAAGGCTCGACTTGTTGCAAAGGGTTATGCACAGCAAAAAGGCATAGATTATGAAGAGACTTTTGCTCCCACTTGTCGTATGACTACTGTGCGTTTTCTATGTGCATTGGCAGCTCATTTTGGTTGGGATGTACATCAATCAGACATTGTTACTGCTTTCTTGAATGGTGACATATTTGAGAAAGTTTATGTAACGCAGCCTCGCGGTTTTGTCATAAAAGGACAAGAGGACAAAGTGTGCAGATGTAAGAAGGCTTTGTATGGGTTGAAGCAATCTCCTCGTGCTTGGTATGAGAAAGCTGACACTCATTTGGTTAAACGAGGCTTTCGTAACAGTCCAACAGAAAGCACATTGTATGTAAACCGTGAGGATGATGTATTTCTCATTATGGTTCTTTATGTCGATGATTTGCTGATCACTGGACCAAATGAGAGACATATTGCTGAATTTAAGGCTGATTTGAATGCTACTTTCAAGATGAAAGATTTGGGGCTGTTGCATCATTAGTTGGGTATACAGTTTAAGCAATGTGATGGTGGTATTGCCTTGTGTCAGAAAAGTTACATAGAGACATTACTATGTAAGTTTGGACTTGAGGATTGCAAACCTATTGCCACTCCCATGGAAACAGGTTTGAAGTTGAGTCTACATGATGATGGCGATCCTGCTGATGTCACTCTTTACCAAACTGCTGTTGGCTGCCTCATTTATGTATGCAACACGAGGCCGGATATTCAGTTTGCAGTCTCACAGGTCAACAGATTTATGCATGGCCCAGGGTCTAAACATTGGCAGGCTGTCAAGAGGATTTTCCGCTACCTTAGTGGCACTTTACATCTTGGATTGTTTTATCCCAAGGGGCCACTTCCATTTGTGAGGTTGAGTACAGGGTAGTCTTCACAGCTACGGTTGAGTGTGTATGGCTCAGAAGCCTTATGGCTGATTTGGGTGTTGGACAGGACACTGCCACACTATCTACACTGACACTCAGAGCGCATTGGCAGTTGCGAGGAACCCAGTTTTTCATGCTCGTACAAAGCACATTGAGGTGCATTACCACTATGTCAGGGAGAGGCTCTCAGCAGGAGGGATCAGCTTGGCTTATGTGCCAACACAGGACAACCTTGCAGATCTTTTCACAAAGGCATTGTCTCGTGAGAAGCTTGAAGCTTTCCGCAAAGCTTTGGGCTTACTCCCCTTTGTGGATTGATCATGTCCTCAGGGCATGGCACTTCCCTTTACTCATGTGCCAGCTCTCGTTCACCGCATCACTCCAGGGGGGATTTGTTACCATATACATGTGTTAGTGATGTGTGTGAACACACTAGGACCGCCGGGGCATTTTTCCCCTCTTTAGGAGGTTTTTCCCCCCGTGCATTGTATATACGCCCATCACTCTAGGGCTATCTATCTTTCCATTGCACACTAAGTAACACACTCTCGATTGTGTGCCTTGAGCTTCCTTCGTCTTCTCCAAGCTGTGTGTGTTTCTCTGCAACCCTAATTCCAACACTTTTCACTTGACGCAAGGACAAGGGAGTTTTTTCTTGAGCCAATGATCACACACTCAGGGCCTCCAGGGGGACCACGATCATCCCAGTCAATGTCCTGCACACGCGAAATGTTGTTTATTTAGTCAGGTGTCCTAAAAAATAAATAATTAGAAAAGCACTTAATTCCATTAGAAAAATTACATATAGTTAAAGTCAAAGGGAATAAATGACAATGAGTGCTAAAATTATTTTTAAGTAAAAGAGAACTTAGAAAATGCAATTAATAAACATTTAAAAGTACTACAAAATATAGTATCCATTAAGAATAAAAATCTTCATCAAAAAACTCAAAAGGCTGAAAAAAGAAATAATGTATAGCTAACAGTAGAGGGCGTGGTTTGTACCCCCTCCTTCCCCTCAACCTCAGATTTGCATGTATCCGTTTGAAATGACCTGCCACAGTAATATAGGCAGTAATTGACGCGGTAATGGGCGCGGTTATAGTCGTGGTAATATCCGCAGTGATAACTGGCACCTAAAATAGGCAAGAAGGCAGAGTATGCCACATTTTTTTTGCATACTCTGCGTTCTTGCTCTATGCCATCTCTCCCAAGCTTTCCCCCCCCCTCCCCTCCCCTCCCCCACCCCCCCTCCCTCCCTCTCCCTCTCTCTCCTTCTCTAAGCCCCCCCCCCCCCCCCCCCCCCCCCCCCCCTTCCCTCTCTCTCCTTCTCCAAGCTTCCCAAGTTTCATCGAAGGGGGTTTTCCGTCATCGTCTTTGGAAGCTCAACCTAGCCGAAGCTGAACCACCCTACAAAGAAAGAGGTAAACACAAAACAAAGCACATCTCCCCTCTTTCCCTTTTGTTTTCTATTACACACACACACACATATAAATACAAAAAAATAGAGAAAATAGAGAATCCATAACATACCTCATTCATTTGGAAATGGTTACTTTGCACGGCTTGTTTGAAATGGTTGCTTTGCTACGCTTCTTTGAAAATGCTTGCTTTGCTAGGCTTGTTTGAAAATGATTGCTTTGTTCGGCTTGTTTGATAGAATGTTAGATAGAGAGAGAGAGAGAGAGAGAGAGAGAGAGAGAGAGAGAGAGAGAGAGAGAGAGAGAGAGAGAGAGAGAGAGAGATAAATTTAAAGAGAGGGAGATAAATAGAGAGAGAGGAGAAGGGAAATAGATAGAGAGAGAGAAATTAAGAGAAAGAGAAAGAGATAGAGAAAGAGAGTGAGAGAGAAAGAGGGATAGAGGTAGATAAAGAGAGAGATAATTAATGAGAGGGAGATAAATGGAAAGAGAGATAAAGAGAGAAAGAGAGAGATAATTAATGAGAGGGAGATAAATGGAGCGAGACAGAGATAAAGAGAGAAATAGATAAAGAGGGAGAGAATTAATGAGAGGGAGATAAATGGAGAGAAACAGAGATAGATAAAGAGAGAATGAGAGAAAGAGGGAAAGAGAGGGATAGGGATAGAAATAGAGAGAATGAGAGATAGAGAGAGAGAGAGAGAGAGAGAGAGAGAGAGAGAGAGAGAGAGAGAGATAGGGATAGATAAAAATAGAGAGGATGTGTGTGTGTGTGTGTGTGTGTGTGTGTGTGTGTGTGTGTGTGTGAGAGAGAGAGAGAGAGAGAGAGAGAGAGAGGGATAGAAATAGAGAGGGAAAGAGAGGGATAGGGATAGAAATAGAGAGAATGAGAGATAGATAGATAGAGAGAGAGAGAGAGAGAGAGAGAGAGAGAGAGAGAGAGATAGATAAAAATAGAGAGGATGAGAGAGAGAGAGAGAGAGAGAGAGAGAGAGAGAAGGAGACAGAGTGTGTGTGTGTGTGTGTGTGTGTGTGTGTGTGTGTGTGTGTGAGAGAGAGAGAGAGAGAGAGAGAGAGAGAGAGAGAGATAGGGAGATAGAGTGTGTGAGAGAGAGATAGGAATGGATAGAAATAGAGAGGATGAGGGATAGGGGGAGAGAGAGAGAGAGAGAGAGAGAGAGAGAGAGAGAGAGAGAGAGAGAGAGATAGGGATAGAAATAGAGAGAATGAGGGACTTGAGAGAGAGAGAGAGAGAGATGGATAGAGAGAAAGAGACAGAGAGATGAAGAGAGAGAGAAAGAGGGAGAAAGATAGATAGATAGTTCTATTATCATCCTCGGAGGTCAAATACGACCTATGGGACCAAATAAACATGTCACATGGTGTGACTGGAGGTCATAAGTGACTCTCGATGCTCAAAAATGGTTGAAATAAGCGTTACAATAGAGAGTTCACATCGTGGTTGGGAGAGGTAGGTATGTAGGGAGAGCTCATGGCTGAATGTATGGGGAAAAGAGGACCTAATGTGGTCAAAAGCTGAGCATTCAAGTAGTGTGTGGTACTCACTCTCTCGCACTTGACGAGGGCATAAGGTGCAAAGTCGACGAGACTCCTCGCCAATGCCCCAACGTCATGTCTTACAGCGTAGAGAATGGGAGCTAAGACGAATGGAGGCAATGGTGCGGATCGCACTCAACGAGATGGGCTCAAGGATGTAGGGATGGGTTCGGTTACCTCGTTCGGAGAATAAGAGAGATTTGTAGTTTGGGACAACGTGTGTGGTATAATGGATGAAGCAAGAACCTCCAGATTTCTCCCAAGCCGTGATACATTGGCGTTGTAAGAAGGCCTCATCAACTTGGGATTCGATCGACGCATCCTTGACCAAGTGACATGCATCCCATCTTCCAAACCATTTCTTGATGTCAAGCATCCATCCCGAACTTAGTATTTTGCTCTTGCATGTCTTTTAGACCTTTTGAATTGCTTCATATGCAATTCTAGGAAGTCGATGCAAAGGGCTATGTTGTGAAAGAGGGAGAGAGAGAGAGAGAGAGAGAGAGAGAGAGAGAGAGAGAGAGAGAGAGAGAGAGAGAGAGAGAGAGAGAGAGAGAGAGAGAGAGAGAGAGAGAGAGAGAGAGAGAGAGAGGATGAGGGATAGATTGAAAAGAGAGATAGAGAGGGAGAGATAGAGAGAAAGAGGGAAAGAGAGAGAGAGATAGGAGAGATAGAGAGAAAGAGAGAGAGATATGATAGATAGAGAGAAAGAGAGACAAGAAAGAGGGAGAGATAGAGAGAAAGAGTGTGAGAGGGAGGGAGAGATATAGAGAGATAGGGAGAAAGAGTGTGAGAGAGAGATATAGAGATAGATAGAAAGAGAGAGAAATAGGGATAGATAGAAAGAGAGAGATAAAGAGGGAGAGATAAAGAGGGAAAGAGTGTGAGATATAGGGATAGATAGAAAGAGAGAGAGAAAGAGGGAGAGATAGAGAGAGAGAGAGAGAGAGAGAGAGAGAGAGAGATGGATAGAGGGAGAGATAGAGAGAAAGAGGGATAGAGAGAGAGAAAGAGAGATAGGAAAGAGGGAGGGATAGAGAGAAAGAGAGGGAGAGATAGATAAGGAAAGAGAGAGAGTAGATAGAGAGAGAGAGAGAGTCAATAGAGAGAGGAAAAGAGAGGAATAGAGATCGATAGGGAGAGAGAGAGAGAGAGAGAGAGAGAGAGAGAGAGAGAGGTAATATATGTGGGAAAGAGAGGAATAGAGAGAGATAGGGAAAGAGGGAAAGAGAGAGAGAGAGAGAGAGAGAGAGAGAGAGATAGATAGGGAAAGAGAGAGAGTAGATAGAGAGAGTGCTTGCTTTACATGGACGCGCAGGCATGACTCTGGGATGGAGCTTCCGCTTCGTAGTTCAACTGCACAAACGAGAGGGGGAGAGCGAGGGAGACTTAGTGAGAGAAATAGAGTTAACTTATCGCATTACATTAGAATTGTAATGCTACGATCAATTGATCACTTAGACGTTGAATCTAGGTGCAGCCAACACAAAACGATAGCTACATTTATAACCATAACATATATATGTGTGTACACATATATTTGTTTACGCATGTATGTAGCCACTAAGTACGGGAGCATAGCACCCCGAAGGTTAGACGCTTCCTCTTGGGTATAGTCCTTTTTTAATTGTGGCATTGCGATCATTGATCCACTCATGCATGGATTATTGCAATGTACGTTTGGGTTTACCATGGTTGCGACTGCGATGATATCTAAAGAGGTGCACTTGACCTTTGGCACTACTAGCCTCTACTTAGTTCTACTAGTATGTATATGTATCTACGCGTTTGTGTGCTAATATACTTGTGTACGTATTTATAGATGAGTGAGTAGGGTGGAAAGCACCAACTGGTGAGGAGCAGCCAGCTGGCTCTTCTTTTGGTTGGTTCACACCCAGGTGGGCTTCCACCCGAGGCGGACATCGCCTCCAGTGGACCCGAGTCTTGAGTCGGTGAGAACAAGCAAAGAAATAAAGAATGTTTCTACGTAGTTAACCCTAAACCATGAGTGTCATGAGTTATTTTTGTTATTTTCAGGCATGGCCATCCTACACCTACCCTTCTCAGGTTCCTCCACCGGTCGTAGATCTAGACCTACAGTGGGCTATCTCTTTACGAGTGCAGTAACTCCGTTTGACGGAGGATTTCTTTGGCCGCTACACTCTGCAACAGCTTGCGACCTACGGTATTTCTCCATAGACTACACCATGGGGGAGTCAGGGAGGGACTCCTTACCTACAGAGCCTCGCACCGATGGCACCTCCCTCTACTCTCCCTTCCTATCGTCCTACTCCTATTCCATTGCAGGGTCCTACTCCCCTTGCATCACAGGGTCCCACTTCCATGGCATCACAGGGTCCTAAACCACTCCATTCACTCCTGCTTCACCAGAACATCATCGACGGACTTCCTCTAGCAGCGCACGTTGACGCTTGTCTCAGGGCAGCAAGCGCCATGAGAGACGAAGCGACGATGGATCTTGTGTTTTTTCTCATGTTTTGGTAGTGGCAGGGGAACGGAGTCCCCACTTTCAGAGTGTGCCGCCCTTGACTCAGAGGATGAGGATGCTGACGCACCCGTGCCACACACGCATGGGTGCTACTACAGGGTTAAATATGGCGGGGAGGTGGACTTTGGCACAGCACAGGGCAGGGCATTTCGATGCCATCTACAAATTCTTATACATTCAACATAGAAGAATTGTTTTATAAAGTTTAGAAACCAACTGTCCGATCATACACGGTACATTGAGGATGCGTTGTTAGCTAGATTTCCAAACACCCCCGATCAACGTTTTTTACAACAATGGTTGGAGGGCTACATAAAGACATTTCTAAAAAACAAGCAGTCCAATGTGCGACGCGCAGCAGCCAACCAGGTCAGAGAGCCAGACAGGAGTTACCGTGGTGGCAACATGGCAGACGCGGAGTGGGCAATTCAAGAGAAGAGCGATCAAGATGCGAAGGGCTCATCATACTGACAACAACGCGAGGCTCGCGCAAGACAAACTCCCAGGCACTATTGCTCAAGAGGCAAGGGATCTTGGAAGCATAAAAAGGTAAGATTAATTGAATTATAACGTCTATTGGTGATTATAAAGATTGTAGTTGATGATTTGGTATTATTATTGCTAACTTAGGAAAATATCACTCTCTCTCGACCAACCAGAGAGATGGTCAAGTATCGGGAGCGACATACAGAATTTGATATTTGGCGATGGTTGTTCGAAAACAACCACATCTCTCGCAAGCAATTAGACACGGCGGCTGGACTACTACAAGCGGTAAGTTTAAACAAGTAATTTTGTATCAATTATTTTGAGCTGTTGATAATTTGGTTTGGGTTTATGTACAGTCAAAGTGATCCAATATACGTGCCTCTGGATGACGATGAGATAGACTAGGAGGATTAGATAGAAAAATATTTTGTCCAAACTTTCGTAAAGTCCCAATGTGGCACAATGTATATACAACTATTTACTTTTATTGTAACTTTTTTAAATAGTTGATCTTCTGCATTTTAAATTGTTAAGATAAAGTAAATTCAATTTCAATTCTTTGGTATTTTTTATACTCTTCCAAAAAACAATTGATGTTTCATTGTTTTATGCAGGTCAAAAATAAAGGTGCTCATTTGGGCCACCCAAAATTGGGTGGCCCAAATGAGCACCTTTATTTTTGAATTAGTGTGTAGCGGCAATAAGTGTGGTAATAAACGCGGCAACTGGCGCGGTAATAGCAGCGGGTATATTACTGTGACTATTACCGCGCTTATTGCTGAGAAACCACTACCGCATCCATAGCCGCGATTATTGCCGCCCCCGTAAATTTTTCTCTCTCCTGTTTCCTTTGTTTTTCCGCGACAATGCTAGCGGTTATAGACAACTCCTGTTATAGTGGTAGATTTGATGTTTAGAAGACTTGATGACTTTCTAAGGGATGTGCAACGGACAACTCCTAATGGATCATTTGATTTTGAAAAATCAACTGAAGAGTTAGAAGCATTGGGTGTCTTGGGCTCTTTGGACCAAAAAACTGAAGCTTAGAGAGGGTCAAAAAATGGAGATGGGTCAAGATGAATTTGAGCTTTTGTAAGTGCATAGCTCTTTTGGAACAACAATTGCAAATGCATATCATCATATAATGAGAATCCAACATTGTTATACTTCAAATACTATTGAGATATGTATCGAGAATGTCAACATAGCTCTAAAACTATTACTTTTTGTAAGGTGGAGCTCAACAACTATCACTTTTTGTAAGGTGGTGCTCCAAACTACTAGAATATTGGCTGTTTTTTAAAAATATCCTTAGTATTTTTTGTTGTTGATTTATAAGAAAATATCTTTTTTGATCGTGGATAGCATTTCATTATGAGATGCCAAAAAATGTATTACTATCCCTTGTTTATAACGGAAGGTCTTTATGTATGTCTTGAATGTGATCTCTCTCTCTCTCTCTCATAAATAACAAAATGTAGTGTGATCTCTCTCTCTCTCTCTCTCATAAATAACAAAATGTAGTGTCTTATAGAGGCATAATTTACGTGAAAAACATAAGAGCAAAGACTAACTTTGAAGCATATGGTACATTAAGGTGGCTCAAAAACTCTACATGAGGAGAATAATTAATGTTTAGAAGTAGCAAGATTCATGGTTTAAGAGGTACGTATAAGGTAGTCTTGCTAAAAAGGTGAAAATTTTGCCACATAAGAATAACCTACAAGATGATAAATTTTCATATGGTAAAAATTTCTCATCGTCTCATAAGAGCAATCTTGTCAGTAAAAAGGGAAAAAAATTATATAGAAATAATCTACATCGAAATTATTGACCTCAAAAAAGCACCTCTACATTGAAGTCCAAAATTTATGCACCTTGAAAGATAAGAATTTTTATCACAATACGATTCTTTTGATGATTTAAAGAGTGAAATCTTGCTACAAAAGGTGGAAATATAAGATCATAAAGGTAATTTATAGTAAACCTCGTTTTTTCATTAAAAAACTTTAGATGATGTAAGTTATTGTTATAACACAAAATTCAATTCTATTATTTAAATGCTAAAAGATTTACTATGAAATTATTGAAACATTGAATTTGATATTTTTCTTACTTTAGAAGCTGAAATATTTTGCTAGGAAAAGTGAAAACTTTACAAAGTAGAAATAATTAACATTAGTGGCAAAGCGCTTCATAACGTGAGACATGAGAATATCCCTTACCATAAAAAAATTTCAATGATCCAAGTGTTGAATTTTTTTCAACATTTGAATAGTTCATAGTTCATGGATGCATTTTTTCACTCAACAAGATGAGAATATAAGTAATTGTTAAAATTTACTAAGTGAAAAAGATTTATTATGGTCACTACCTACATATAGCCAGATAGTATAACTTTCAACATAAGAAAATCTAGGCTTATAAAAGTGACATAAATTATTCATGTATGCAAAAATACGAAGTTCTTCTTGCTTGGTGATATGTGCAAATATCTTGATTTTGATAAAGATACTACATTAGGATGATAAAAAAATTGAATGAAAAAGGCTCCTCTTTTCTATCAAAACGGTTTTCACTCTTCTCACGATTTTCACACTTTAAAGTAAGAAAATAATTGAGAAAAATGCCCTTTTTCTCATGTCGAGAAAAAAAGTCTAAAACTTGTTGTGAATTAGTAATGCATAGTTATCCCAACGAATTAACTATGGCGTGGGTGACCATTGGCCCTTGAGCATGTATGATGTCACCATACATTTCATATTCGAGATTATATATTCCAATTAAAACTCGTGTATGTTGTATGATCTTCTATCAGCTCTAGCTCTGCAGGTAGTCGGCGACTCGCCATGATCTTGGCCCTTCGCTGCTGCCCTTTGGGACTAGGACTGATCAGGAGGTTTCGCCTTCGTTTCCTGCTTCCATTGTCATGCGAGACGACGAACCAAAGTACCGCGCGCTGGATGGCCACTATAAAATAAATTGGCCCCTAGTCTATCGCGCTCTAGTCTACCGTTTCCAATTATTCAAATTTAAAGCTGTTTTCGATTGTGTCTATTTAAACGGAGCGACGGAGCTTCTAGCCAATATTTCTGTATAAGTCGCCATGATCTCGTCCAATTATATCGGCTTCATGGCTGCCCTCACAGTACTCGTCTTTTGTCTGCCAATATTTCTGTCACACGGCGCCACATTTGCAGCAGCACTTGTAGCGCATGATGAGCAGAGGCTCTCCTTACCGCCGGGATGGAGGTTCTCCTCCGACCTCTCCTTCCCCACAAGCCCTTCCTCCCTCATGAAATCCTACCCTGATATCGCCCCCTTTTCCTTCTTCGTCCCCATCCTCAGCTCTCCCGCCTTCTCCTCCGGCTCCAAAGGCATCTCCCTCGGCTTCCTCAGTCTGTTCCACACCCCTTCCTCCCCCCCTTCTCACATCCTCCTCTCCATCTGCTTGGGTGTCGACCCCAGAATTAATGGCCCAAGCGCTAGTTCTAGCAACCCTTTCCTTCTTCCCGTCTGGACTTTCAATAACGCACGCCCCCTTAATCAGAAATCTCAGGAGCAGCTCGTCAAGCTGGAGGTGGACGATCACAGGCAATTGACTCTCAGGGATGGCGATGGCAGTATTGTGTGGGCTGTGAACAATGTGGACAGCATGGAGATGCAGAGTAATGGCAATCTTGTAATCTTTGACAGTGCCAACCAATCAGTATGGCAGAGCTTCGATCACCCAAGCGACACTATCCTGCGAGGCCAGAAGCTTAGGTTGGGAATGGAATTGACAAGCAGCAATAACATGTACAAGGGACTAATGCAAGCAGGAGGCATTTTATTCTACCAAGTCTCAGCCAATCCTATACCTCTTGGGTATTGGATTTTCCCGGGCAACATTTCACTCGGTGAGTATTATCTTTCTATGGTGACCCCATTTTCGCTGGATAAAGATGCAACGGAGAACTTGACTGCATCGATGGCGTCTCCGAGTTGTGATCAAGCTAGTTTCAATGAGTCCCAAGCATATGCTTTGCTTGATGGAGATGTTCTTGTGGTTCAAGATGCATGTGGCAATATGGACAATCGAGAAAAAAACACAAAAGATCTCTTGAGACTCGATACCGATGGGGTGTTCAGGGACTACTATCTGCATGAGCTACCAAATTCTAGTTATACAGTTACTTCCAGCCTATCAAATTCTAGACCCTGCAATAGCCCCAACATTTGTGGAGCCTACGGCATATGTTTTGCATCCAACAAATTTGGTAATACAAGCCAACATCGATGCAGGTATGTACTTTCTTTCGCTCTTGTTGTCATATGTGTGTGTGTGTGTGTGTGTGTGTGTGTGAGAGAGAGAGAGAGAGAGAGAGAGAGAGAGAGAGAGAGAGAGGCGGGGGGGGGGGGGGGGGGGGGGGGGGTTGCTATAGAGTGAGAGGAAGAAAGAAGTGGAAGAACAGGAGCATCTTGAGGAAGGGACTGCGGTTGTTGGAGGACGAGATGGAGGAAGGGAAGGTGGCCAGAGGAGGAGATGGAGGAAGGGAGGGTAGATAGAGGAGGAGATGGAGAGAAGGAGAAGGTTGGAAGAGGAGGAAGCACATGGGCAATAAGAGAAGGAAGGGAAAGTAGGGAGGGCAATCCCCCCATTTCCTTCGATGCGAGATAGGGCGTTGGGGCAATGGAGAAGAGTCAAATTGACTGTGCACATTTTGCTCACTGCAAGTTCCAGAGTCTGAGTACCACACAGTATTAGAGTGCTCAGCTTTTGGTCACATCAGAACTTGCTTCTCTCACATTTTCAACCATAACTTAGACCTACACACTTTCCTCTCCCAGCCAAAGTGTGGGCTCTCCATTGCGACTCTCATCAACAGAATTTTGGAGCATCGAGAGTCACTCATTAGTCATACACATACTACATCACATGTGATCCCATAGGTCATATTTGACCTCCGAGGAAGATAATAAAATCTCTCTCTCTCTCTCTCTCTCTCTCTCTCTCTCTCTCTCTCTATATATATATATATATATATATATATATATATATATATATATATATATATAATATTTTTCTTGTTTGGAAAAAATGGTTGTATTTGCATTACATTACAAATTTTGTAGAATGAGCTGACATGAAAAATTTTGTCATTTTTCAACTCCAATCAAACCTTCCGACATTCTTCCTTTAAGGGTAGACCATGTAACATTTAATGGCCTAAAATCTTATGTGTAGCGGAAATTAGCATGAACATAGTGGGCATTTCATTAGAGTTGATTCCTAATGAGAATTACAAGAGTGCTTGGGTGGAGAGAGCAACAAAAAAGCATAACACCTAGTTAGATAGCATCGACAATACTTTCAAAAGAGAGAGAGCAATTAAGCTATTGACAACAGTTGAGGACCGGATTTGCATGGAGCCGGTCCCCCCTCCAAAAGGCTTTGTATTATGGTTTCTCCCATCAAGAGAGACATTGTACAATACAATTCTTTGTGTTCCTTCAAGACTAGCTAGTGCAATGAAGATGGAAGCTTCATACACCAAGCAAAACACTTAATCAAACACAACTTGAATTATCCCCGTTCTCAGACCCAAGACCTCACACACCTTCGAAGATGGTGAGAGCTAGCAGGGTATGAGAGTAGATTGAGAGGAAAAAGAAGTATCTTACGAGAAAGAAGTACATCTCCTCACATAATCACTCATATTAGCATAGCTTAGCTTAGTAATTAGCTTGGTAGAGAAGATGAGCATGCATTGAAGCTTGGCTCTTGGTTGGATTTGCATCCACATGCCAAGAGAGTGTTGATGTAGGCTTCTATCTCACAAGCTTGGAGTAGGTGATGAGCTCTCCATTAAAGCTTGGGAGGAGATAGAGTATTTTCCCTTCACACATGGTCAAGTGTGAGAGTGTGTGTGTCAATGCCAAGCAAAAATCAGCCCCCCCTCTCTCTTGGGCGAGCCCTAGCTGCTAAATAAGTCTGGCCTTTGCCTCATTGGACCTCCCCAGGTCAAGCCAATAGGGATTAAGCAGCATAAGTGATAGCCTTTAGACATGTGTCCCCCTTTCCCCTTTTGTGAGAGCTTGAGGTAATTAAATAATTAAACTAAACTCTCATTGGACCCCTTTGCCTCCTGGCCAATAGGAATCAGGCAAGCCATGGGGCTCCTGAATGCTCATTGGACCCCTTGGGAGACTGCCCAATAGTCTTCTAGGAGACTTAATTCTCATTGGTTTCTTTTATTAAATGTTTTTAAATTAATTAAACTAGATTTACTCTAGCTTAATTCTCATTGGTCCACTTCAAGGGTCTTCCAATAGGAACTGGGCACACCTTGTGGGCATCTGGCCTAGGGAGCTGACATGTGTCCCTCATTCCCTTTGTGTAAAGGGAGCCTGTGTGTGTGTGTGTGTGGCTTTCTCTCTCATCCCCTAGCTTTGGGGCTCGCCCCCTCCCATGTAGGGATGTAGAAAGACTTTTAGGGCACACACTAAGCATCCAATTTTTCCTAGGGTTGACCTTTGGCCACAACCTTTGAATTTTGGAACCTTAGCATTTTGGAAGTCTTAATGGGCTGAACCTTAGGGTCTTTTTGGCCCATTGTTTCACATGGCTCTTTTGCAGATGGCCCCCCCTTTGGATCCCTATTTTCCCTCCTTTGGATCCCTACTGTGGCCGGTCTGCTAGCTTAACCAATATTCTAGCTTTTTCTCCCTTGGCACTTCCCCACATTAAATGATCAGTTTAATATGAGAAAATCATTTAGGAGAATTAGATATTGATTATTATGACATTACCTCTCTCTTGAAATCATAGTCGTCCTCGACTATGGTGTAGAGAAGATAAAGCATATGCATGAGTCCTTTTCTTAGCGGGTAGAGGATCCCTATGTTACCCTACGACATCATTCCATAATGGATGACTAGTCCATTTGGCGCTTGAGAGCCTGAGGCTGCCGCAAGCATGTCTGCACATTAGTCCTATCAGTCTTCCATAGTAGAGTGACAAGCTCTACTTGGTGTTTGGGAGACGTCGTCTCCGCAAACTTGATCTAAGCATGCATACTACTTCATTTTTGTGCACAAATAAAGAAAAAGAGAGTCTTATAAGACAAAAATTTTTGTTCATTTTTAACATTTTGTACATTTGCTTACTCTTGGGAAGCATTGTAAGCATTGACAAGGTTTAGGTTATCCTTTAATTGTATGCCTTGCATCCATCTAGCATCTTCAAAAGGATAATTCTTAAACTTAATAAGATATCGTCGGATAGTCTTACCGCCTCTTAATACCTTGTCTTCATGTCGGAGAATGGACTCGGGCTGCAGCACCTCCTCGTGGTCCTCGATCTCCGGTGGGTCTTCAATAGTTGGTTCTTGAGGTGGCTCTCCTTTGTAAGGCTTTAAGAGGCTCACATGAAAAGCATTGTGTATGAGCCAATGATTGGGCAACTTAAGTTGATAGGCCATCTCATTGATTGGCCTAAGAATCTGGAAGGGACCATAGTACCTTTTTGCTAGTTTAGCATAGTACTTTTGGTGGCCCGTAGGATTCTTGCCCGTCGTGTGCCTTAATCGAGCCTTGGGAAACTTTAACAAGACCCAATCGTTTTCTTTAAAGGCTTGGGCTCTTCTGTGCTTGTCAGCAGCAGCCTTTTGCCTTTGCTGTGAGATAGAGATAGCATCCTTAATCTTTTGGAAAGATTCTTGTAGGTCTCGGCTATACTCATCTGCAGCGAAGATCTTCCCATGTACCTTAAGTAGCAAGGGACTTTTTGATCTTCCCTCAATTACCTCGAAAGGTGCTTTTCCTGTGGAAGTATGTACAGTGTTATTGTAAGCATACTCTACTAAGGGTAAGTACTTCTCCCATTGGGATCTTTGATCTACTTCCGTTACATAGGCTTTTAGTAGATCGAGAATGGTTAGGTTAGCTATTTCACTTTGGCCATCAGTTTGTGGATGATAGGCCGAAGAGAAGTTTAGCCTTGTTCCTAAATTCTCAAAGAGACCCTTCCAGAAATTACTGGTCATTCTAGGATCTCTATCCGACACTATGGACATTGGCAAGCCATGGTACTTGAAAATTTGTGAAATGAAGAGGGTTGCCATTTGATGGGCTTTGATAGTCTTTTTGACAGGTATAAAATGAGCTTGTTTACTGAACCTGTCTACTATCGTCCATATTCCCGTATTCCCATGGATAGACTTAGGCAATCCAAAGATAAAATCCATGGATATGCTCTCCCACGGTGAATTAGGGATTGGCAAGGGTTGAAGCAATCCAAGTTGCTTCCCTCTATCAAATTTTGTCTTTTGACATACCACACATTTGGAAACATACTCATGTATGTTCACTTTCATGGTAGGCCAATAGAAATATGTTTCAATTCCCTTTAGGGTAGACTGAATCCCTCTATGCCCCGCATATGGGGGAGCATGAGATTCATACATTACTTTCTCACGTAGTGAGTTAGTAACGCATAGTCTATTGCCATAGAGAAGATAACCATCTTGTAAAGTAAATGGTTCTTCTTTCTTCCCTAATGCAAGGGCTGAAATCACATCTCTAAAATCGGGATCAATAGCATACTCATCTATCATTGAAGATAGATCATTGTGAGTTGCTATGGAAACCGCATTCACTCTCGGTCGTCTTGAGAGTGCATCGGCTACTTGATTATGCTTGCCAGCAATGTGAGCAATATGAAAATGAAATTGCGAAAGGAAATTTGCCCACCTCATTTGTTTGTCGGAGAGCTTGGTCTGCGTCATGAAGTACTTAAGACTTTGGTGATCCGTTCGCAGAATGAAAGGAGTCCCCAATAAATAGTGCTTCCATGAGTCTAAGGCATGTAGAACTGCAAGGAGTTCTTTTTCGTATATGCCTAGAGCTTGCTCAACAGGGTCGAGCCTTCGACTCTCATAGCCTATGGCGTGCCCTTCTTGGAGCAAAACAGCCCCAAGGCAATCACCACAAGCATCACATTGGACCTCAAATGGTTTTGAGAGATCCGGTAGTGTAAGCACAGGTTGAGAGATAAGCTTTTCTTTAAGCTTTTCGAAAGCATTGTTCTCCTTAGCAGACCACGTATACCTAACATTTTTCTTTGTTAGGTCATGTAATGGTCCCGCAATTTGTGAGAACTTTTCTATGAAGCGTCTATAGTATGCACACATACCTATAAAGCTTCTTAGTTCATGAAGATTCCTTGGTTTAGGCCATCCTTTTATTACCTCTAACTTGGATGGATCCATTTGGATTCCATCTTGAGAGATAATGTGACCTAAATATTGAATCTCTTGCAAGAAAAATTCACTTTTCTTTCGATTAACATAAAGTTTATTCTCTCTTAAAACTTGAAATATTACCTGGAGGTGTTGCTTGTGTTCCTCCAATGAATTAGAGTAGATGATAATATCATCAAAGAACACTCCAGTGAAGGTTCGATGAGGCCTGAACAGCTTCTCCATCAAGCGGTTGAATGTGGCTGGTGCATTAGTCAAGCCAAAAGGCATGACAATGTATTCGTAAAGACCAAATGTAGTACGAAATGCGGTCTTTACAATGTCTTGATCAACTATCCTTATTTGATGATAGCCACTTTTTAGGTCAATCCTACTGAAGTAGGTCGATCCTTGTAGCTTATCAAATAGGTCTTCTACCCGTGGAACGGGAAACCTATTCTTGATAGTGATCCTATTTAGTGCTCTATAGTCGACACACATACGATATGTGCCGTCTTTCTTTTGCACTAATAGCACAGGTGAGCAAAATGGAGATGAGCTAGGCCTAACCATGCCCTTCTCAATTAACTCATGCACTTGCCGCATAATCTCCTCTTGTTGAGCTTGAGAAACTCTATAAGGAGGTTTGTTAGGCGGTGAACTTCCTGGAAGAAGTTCAATTGCATGGTCGTCATTACCTCGTTTAGGAGGTAGCTCACAAGGGATGTCGTCAATAAAGACATCTTGAAACCCCTTGAGAAAATTGGATAACTCTAATTCCTTTTGGTTGCTTTTATTTTCTTTTGCTAAAGCATTAGGTTCATTTTGAGAATCTTTAACAAAAATCATGTACACGGAAATAGAGCTCTTTATTGACTTGTTGAAAGCTGGTGTATGTACAATGGGGATGGTGTTACCCATCTCCTTAGCATCTATATACATGTCCTTTTCCCTGAACTTAAAGGAGATTCTCCTTTCAGGAAATTTAACATGGGCAGCCAGGCGGTCAAACCATGGTGCCCCTAGGATTACATCCTCATGCTTGAGAGGAGAGATAAAGAAGTCCTCTTTGTCCACATAGCCTTGGACATGAAGCCTCAATTTCCCGATTAAGGGAGTGACTGAAGCTTCTTGCCCCTTGAAGGCACTGTCTGCGGGTAGGATATCTCCCATCTCGTAGGATTGTATGCCTAGCTTGGTGGCTAACTCCATAGATATGAAATTGTGAGTAGAACCAGGGTCAAAGAGAATAAAAGCATCATGTTCTCTTACCTTTCCCCAAGCATGGCATAGAGGAGATCCTTTGTGGTGAGTTTGGTGAATCTCCTCCTCTTGGATTTCAACCAAAGAAGCTCTAGGAGGATCTTGGCGGTTGTTCTTTTGGGGACAAGCGCGGTACGCATGCCCTTGTTCGCCGCACTTGAAACACCGGTTATCTTTACGATAACGCTCAAGCTCTTCAGGAGAGAGTTTATTCTTTCCTTTGTAAACTCCCTTCTCTTTAGCTTTGTTGGAATTGCCCTTAGGAGACTTTTGGACATTGTCCTTCCCCTTAGGCTCATTGGAACCCTTGTTTTCCGGGGGCTTATTATTTCTTTTACCCCCCGTTTGGAAATTGATTCGCGAGGCCACCATAGTATGGTGTATTACCGCCGATATGGTACGTGGCCTTTGGGAGTTGACATACTCCGCCATTTCTTCGGTTAAGCCCGCACAAAATTGTTGCTTTTGCTCTCCAAAATCCAACTTTTTGAAGACAGTGGCTTTGAGTTGTAGGTCCCAAAACTTGTCTACATATTTGTGGATGGATTCATTGGGAGAGAGCTTTAAGCTTCGCCATTCGGTGAGTACTTTGTCTTTGGCATCGGTGGCCAAAAACTGCTTCATAATGGAAGCTCTTAAAGCCTTCCATGTTCGTGGAGCTTCACCGTTGGCTCGTAGGCTAGACCACCATTGTCTGGCGGACTTTTGAAAGTGCATAGCTACATGGCGTAGCTTAGAGGACTCCGTGAAGCCCTCATCTCCAAACGCCGCATCGAATTGCTGGATAAAGGCCAAAACTTTGTCTGTAGCACCGAAGGTGCCATCATAGGTAAGGAAAGAGATGCTCTTCCCTCCCTCTTTGAATTTCTTCAGCTTGGACGACCTCTTCCATGCGGCATAGGATTTCCTATGGCCTCTTCTTTTTGATGGTTCAAAAGTTGCACCATCACTTTCTTCAGAAGATGAAGAATTTGAAGAAGGTGGAGAAGAGGGTGACCTCTTTCTCGCCTTTTTCTTGTCTTGATCTTTGTCGTCTTCACCATAGCTTTCATAAGAGGAAGAGGATGAAGAAGATGGAGAAGAGGGTGTCCTCTTTCTCGCCTTTTTCTTCTCTTGCTTTTTATCATCCCTCTTTGAATTATGGCGTGGAGAAGAGTGTGATGGTCTTCTCCGCTTTGGTGGTGATGGAGAGCGTTTAGCCCGCCGTCTTCGTGGAGCCATCTCCGCCGAGGTGGCGGGAGACTCGCTTCTTTCTCGTTCCTTCGGTGGAGGCTCTTGAGTTCTCCTTTGGGAAGGAGATGCATCATCAAGAAGTAAGTTCTTGAGCCCTTCATATGGATTCTCTTCTTCTTCCCGAATCGGAGAGAGACCTCTTTTGGTAGTCTCACAAGGAGGCTTCCTAGGTGTTCTCTCGTCATGGTGATGAGCTTGGAGAATCCCGTGAGCACGGAGCTGCCGTTGCACTTCACTTTGGAGAGATGGATTGCCCATGGCTTGTTGAAGCCTAGAAACAAGATAGTTAACAAGCATTGAAGCATCATTAGTAGCTTGCTCATGAGCAAAATCAAAGTTATCAACATTAATTTCACTCTCTTTACTATTGTCAGCCATTCTAACAACTTTTAGGTGTAAACTTTTTAGGTGTACTTTGGCACTTCAAGCCCTAGTTGCTACTCCTCTTTACCCCTTTAGAAAAAGCACTCAAGCTACTGTACCCGCGGCTCGAATACCATTAATTGCAAGGAATAGAAGAGAGGGTCTTTCGACACCAAAACAGCACCGGCTCCTGTCAAGCTTCTAATAGCTCAATAGTGGTTAAGCCGTAGGCAAGCCCCGTAGGACTCCACTATTAAGACCATAGCTCTCGACGGTGATGCCCCGTTAACTGCACAAAGGCAGGCGCACTGCAAGGCTGAAAAATCCCTATTCTACTTACTCACAGGCAATTAATAATACCAACCATTTGTAGCTAGCTTGAGGACCTCCCTTCTTGAGCAAGAAAAGAGAAACCTTGAGCTCTGATACCAATGTAACATTTAATGGCCTAAAATCTTATGTGTAGCGGAAATTAGCATGAACATAGTGGGCATTTCATTAGAGTTGATTCCTAATGAGAATTACAAGAGTGCTTGGGTGGAGAGAGCAACAAAAAGCATAACACCTAGTTAGATAGCATCGACAATACTTTCAAAAGAGAGAGAGCAATTAAGCTATTGACAACAGTTGAGGACCGGATTTGCATGGAGCCGGTCCCCCCTCCAAAAGGCTTTGTATTATGGTTTCTCCCATCAAGAGAGACATTGTACAATACAATTCTTTGTGTTCCTTCAAGACTAGCTAGTGCAATGAAGATGGAAGCTTCATACACCAAGCAAAACACTTAATCAAACACAACTTGAATTATCCCCGTTCTCAGACCCAAGACCTCACACACCTTCGAAGATGGTGAGAGCTAGCAGGGTATGAGAGTAGATTGAGAGGAAAAAGAAGTATCTTACGAGAAAGAAGTACATCTCCTCACATAATCACTCATATTAGCATAGCTTAGCTTAGTAATTAGCTTGGTAGAGAAGATGAGCATGCATTGAAGCTTGGCTCTTGGTTGGATTTGCATCCACATGCCAAGAGAGTGTTGATGTAGGCTTCTATCTCACAAGCTTGGAGTAGGTGATGAGCTCTCCATTAAAGCTTGGGAGGAGATAGAGTATTTTCCCTTCACACATGGTCAAGTGTGAGAGTGTGTGTGTCAATGCTAAGCAAAAATCATCCCCCCCTCTCTCTTGGGCGAGCCCTAGCTGCTAAATAAGTCTGGCCTTTGCCTCATTGGACCTCCCCAGGTCAAGCCAATAGGGATTAAGCAGCATAAGTGATAGCCTTTAGACATGTGTCCCCCTTTCCCCTTTTGTGAGAGCTTGAGGTAATTAAATAATTAAACTAAACTCTCATTGGACCCCTTTGCCTCCTGGACAATAGGAATCAGGCAAGCCATGGGGCTCCTGAATGCTCATTGGACCCCTTGGGAGACTGCCCAATAGTCTTCTAGGAGACTTAATTCTCATTGGTTTCTTTTATTAAATGTTTTTAAATTAATTAAACTAGATTTACTCTAGCTTAATTCTCATTGGTCCACTTCAAGGGTCTTCCAATAGGAATTGGGCACACCTTGTGGGCATCTGGCCTAGGGAGCTGACATGTGTCCCTCATTCCCTTTGTGTAAAGGGAGCCTGTGTGTGTGTGTGGCTTTCTCTCTCATCCCCTAGCTTTGGGGCTCGCCCCCTCCCATGTAGGGATGTAGAAAGACTTTTAGGGCACACACTAAGCATCCAATTTTTCCTAGGGTTGACCTTTGGCCACAACCTTTGAATTTTGGAACCTTAGCATTTTGGAAGTCTTAATGGGCTGAACCTTAGGGTCTTTTTGGCCCATTGTTTCACATGGCTCTTTTGCAGATGGCCCCCCCTTTGGATCCCTATTTTCCCTCCTTTGGATCCCTACTGTGGCCGGTCTGCTAGCTTAACCAATATTCTAGCTTTTTCTCCCTTGGCACTTCCCCACATTAAATGATCAGTTTAATATGAGAAAATCATTTAGGAGAATTAGATATTGATTATTATGACAGACCAAGGGAGTCCCTATGAGTGTACGTGAATCTGATCCATAGCGATAGCATTTCGAGTAGCCCAAATCAGTGACAAGAACCAAGCTTTACATGATTGCAGACAAAACTATAAGTGAGAGTCTTTGGAGAAGGTATATTCAAATGTAAGCCTAAATTTAATAATATGGATATCCTAGGCACTCCTTCAGTGGCTCACATCGTCATCACACCATCTTTGCACTTGAGAATAGTTCTTGAATAAATGTTTCAATGTCTCAACCTTCCTACATGTGGAGCATTTGTCCCTTGATATTCTTTTCGTTTGAAAAATTTCACCAATAGGCAATGCTCCCGTGATAACCCGTCACATGAATATTTTATGTTTGAAAGACATCAATGAGTGCCATACTTGTTGCATATTTATGTTCCACCATATATTGGTTTGTGGTAAGGCCCATATTCTAAAATCTTTTATTCCAATCTCTTAGGTAATAAAACTACAGAAAAACTCTTAGTAGGTGACTTCCACCAATGTGAAAATGTGCATGGTAGTTCCCAATCCCTATACCGATCACTAACATTGAGAGAGCAAGAGAGTTGACCATCAGTTGCATGTGCTTGTAGCATATTCCAAGGGATTCAAAGCCCATGTCCCAATTGAAACATGCATCTGGCAATCAAAAAAGAAACCAAACAATTGTTGGAGTCCATAATTTGATCAATTGATCTTACTCCCCTTCTATATAGGAGCAAAAAAACTCCTCCCTAGGTACTTAACACATGGTTTTTTCAAAACGAATGACTAGAAAGAGGATTCCTATCCCAAGGAGTGACCTTTGTACCGTGCACGTTCAACCCATATCAATTTAGAGAAGACTAGTTTCCATGGTGCAATAAGGGCCTCAAGTAGTTCGGAGGGCATTAAAAGAGGGGATGCAGTGCCATGAAGCTATCTTGGTAACATGAGAGAGGGAGGGCAGGAGATAACTTTTGAGAGAGATGGAGAGAAAGAGAGGATGAGAGAGAGAGAGGGGGGCGGGGGGTGGAAAGAGAGAGAGAGAGAGAGAGAGAGAGAGAGAGAGAGAGAGAGAAGAGAGAGAGAGAGAGAGAGAGAGAAGAGGTGGCGGGAGAAATGACGAGAGAGAGAGAGAGAGAGAGAGAGAGAGAGAGAGGAGGGGATGCTTTGGTTTTTTTTTTTTACAAAAGAGGGAGAGAATGTTTTAAAAAATAAGGATGAGGCACGAGGTTGCCAGTGCCGTGGGTTTTTGTTTTAAAAACTCCTTCCCGCTCCCCCTCTTTCCCTTTTTTGTTAATAACCAAAGCACTCCCCTGTCTCATTCTCACCATTTCTCCCGCCCCCTCTTCTCTCTCTCTCTCTCTCTCTCTCTCTCTCTCTCCCTCTCTCTCTCTCTCTCTCTCTCTCTCTCTCTCTCTCTCTCTCTCTCTCACCCAAATCTTCTATCTCTCTCACTCTAGGATGGGAGCGGAAAGGTGACGAGCGGTGGAGAGAGAGAAAGGGTAGAGGGGGAGGAGAGAGAGAGATCACAGAGAGAGAGAGAGAGAGAGAGAGAGAGAGAGAGAGAGAGAGAGAGAGAGAGAGAGAGAGAGAGAGAGAGAGAGAGAGGGAGGGGGGTAGTACTCCTCTCTCTCCCTCTCACCATTTTTTTCTCCCTCTCTTCTCTCTTCTCTTTTCTCAGAGAGAGAGAGAGAGAGAGAGAGAGAGAGAGAGAGAGAGAGAGAGAGAGAGAGAAAGAGGGAGCAAGAGAAACCGCTAGAGGGAGAGGGGAAGAGTGCCTTGGTTTCTTTTTTTTTTTTAAAGACGGAGAGAGAGCAAGTGGCAGGTAGTGCTTACCCCCTCCCCCCAAAAGGCACTAGCGAGGTCGCTAGTCGCTAGGGCCTTGGTGGGGAGGGTTTTGTCTCTAGCACTCCCTCCACTCCCCCTCTCTCCCTCTTTTAAATAAAAATACCCAAGGCACCCTCCCTGTCCCTCTCATCACGATCTTTCCCATCTTGTCTTCTCTCTCTCTCTCTCTCTCTCTCTCTCTCTCTCTCTCTCTCTCTCTCTCTCTCTCTCTCTCTCTCTCTGGGCCGATGGAAGAGAGAGAGAGAGAGAGAGAGAGAGAGAGAGAGAGAGAGAGAGATGGGTCGACATGAGCGCTTCTAAATGGAGGCATTAGGTACATATTAGTTAAAGACTGAGGATCGATTGGCCAAGAGGAAAGAAAAGAACAAAAACTAAGAGGGGTCAAGTGAGAGGGAAGCCGGTTTAGGAGTTCGAAACTCCTGAATGACGGCTTTGCCTCCTCGGTAAACCGCCCATTTTCCTTGTTTGCATGCTTCATGCATCTTCTTGAGCTCGCTTGCTTTATTCTTCAACTGATTTGTAGTCAATTCTTCGGCGATCCAAAGTTTTTGCTCCTTGAGAAGGCGAGATTGGGGTAGCAACTGCAATCGTTCTTCTTTGTCCTTGAAGGTGAGGATACACTACTTAGGTGGAACTTTCCTATGTGTATCATTGATCCAAGAGATGATTTCGGGCTTTATGTGAACTGGCTGAAGGATATGATTGAGCTTGGTGATGGCTTCATCAAGGGTGTCCTCATCGGTGCACCATGGGGAGGGAAGTCCCACGATCCTGACCTTGAGGCCAAGGGATTCTCGTAGTCGACACTCTTGTAAGACCGCTTGTATCTTATGGTCAATCGTCTTGGTGATGTTGAGTGCTGCCGAGTGAGCATGGGTATCTTTTCTTCAACTTGCTTTACCTTGTTGGTAGTGAGATCTACCATAGAATCAAATTATGCCTCAAGTTTGCTAAGGCGAGCCTTGAGGTCACTATTTTTCATAATAACTTTGTCTAGGGTTTCTTGCAGTTGTCCAATGCAGTCTGCTTTTCTCAGGGTTGCTATGACAATAGCGAAGCTTGGTCGTGTTTCCGTGGGTGTCTTTGGTGATGTCTTTGCCTTGGTAGACATGTCCTTCATTGGGAGTAGAAAATCCACTATCTGTATTGCAAAGGTGTGACTCCCTCCATAATCACCCTCACAAACTTTTCGTTGTCCAATTAGTTTTGAGATCTAAGAAACATATGAAAAAGTATGCCTTGAATTGGTTTCCTAGAAACCTCTAAGTAATAGTAATTTTATAATTTTCTTTGATAAGCTTAATGTAAATGGCCTATGAACTTTGAGAGTAGCGGAATTAGGAAATTAGGTGAAGCATTTTTGCGAGATTACTTTGTAAGCATAGTGAGTGAACTTAATTGATGGTAGCAACATAAACATGGTACTTAGTTAACTTGGCATGAATAATACTTTTGCAAGAGAGAGAGTTTAGAGAACATGACAATAGTTGAGGACCGGATTCATATGGAGCATGTCCCTCCTCCAATAGGCATTTGTATTATAGTTTCCCATCAAGAGAGACTTGGTACAAAACAATCTTTGTGTTCCTTGTGACCTACGTGATGCTATGAATATGGAAAGCTTCATGCATCACAAGCATAACATAAACTTGTAGAAAGCATTAACTAGCCCAAGCCTCAGTCCCAAGGCCCCAAACACCTTCGAAGGTGGAGTGAGCTAGCGGGGAATGAGGGTAGGGAAGAGGAAGAAGAAACATTCCATAGGAGAAAGAAATAGTTCCTCACTTATCATTACTCTTCTTGCTAGCATAAATAATAGCATAGTAATGGAGATGGAGAAGATGGTAAGCTTAAGCATTGAAGCATGGCTCTTGGTTGGATTTGCATTTCATAACCAAGAGTGTTGATGTAGGCTCTCACTTCTCACAAGCTTGGAGAAGGAGGTGGTGTTCCTCAACTTTCACCAAGTGAGAATGTCCTTCCAGATGACTGTGTGTGTGGAGTATATCCCCCTAGAACCCTCCCTCCTTGCTTTGGGTGAGTGATAGCTTTTCCACATGCTTCAATCTCATTGGACCCATCTCCCCCTAGCCAATCACATGCAGCATGCAGTCAAGTACATGGGTAGTCTTTTGACAAGTGTCCTCCTTACCCCTTACAAAGAGAAGGAGATCTTAAAAATATCTAAATATTTGTTGGATGGAAGTAGAAGCTCATTGGACCCCTCTTTAGCCCAACCAATAGCATTCAATCACCCCATGTGGTTAAGATTAGTGAGAGTCTGACATGTGTCACATGTGTCCTTTTAGAAAAGGGGTTACCCTTGGGTGAGTGGAAGGTTAGGTCAAAGATTGCCCTAACTTTGGGAATTTTATGCATAGGAAGCTGCTCATGCAACTTCCTCATCAAGTGTGTAGGGTCTCTTTTTGACTCAAGCATCTTACCCCCCATGCATAGGAAGCTTCTCAAGCTACTTCCTCATTAATTGTGTAGGGTCTCTTTTTGACTCAAGCATCTTACCCCCCATGCATAGGAAGCTTCTCAAGTAACTTCCTCATTAAGTATGACAAGTACCTCAAGTACCTTAGTCATCAAGCATGACAAGCACCTTAGGTGGAGTTCCCACCTCAAGCTCAATCCTAGCTTGCCTAAGGTCAAAGGCAAGTTATGTCGGGTTCCCACCTCAAGCACAACCCTAGCTTGCTTAAGGTCAAAGACAAGTTTAGGTCGGGTTCCCACCTCAAGCTCAGCCCTAGCTTGCTTAAGGTCAAAGGACTCTTAACACTAACCATTGGAGGTCTTTAATGAAGCTAACCGTAAGGTCTTTTAAGATCCATTAGTTAACATTGCTCTTTGACAGACCATCTCTCATTTGGGTCCCTTTACCATTGGCCCCGTGTTGAGATAGATTCGTAAGCAAATGTCTATATTCTAACCCTTGTTCCCGTTTATTATCCCACATTAAATGATCAGTTTAATATGAGAAAATCATTTGGGTTGGTTAGATATTAGATTTAATGACATTATACATATAATTTTTTGAAAAGAAATTTCAATCAAGCTATGAGATCTAAGAGCATTGTTAACTAATGGAGCTTAAAATACCTTAGGGTTAGCTTCATTAAAGACCAGCATTAGTTAACATTGCTCTTAGATCTCATAGCTTGATTGAAATTTGTTTTCAAAATATTAGATATTTAATGACATTACCTCTCTCTTGAAATCATAATCGTCCTCAACTATCAGGTAAAAGAGATAAAGTCATAGTCATCAGTCAATTTGTCTTAGCGAGCAGAGGATCCCTTTTTACCCTACGAATCCATTCCAAGATGGATGAATAATCCATTTGGTGCTTGGGAGATATAGCTACCGCAAGCATGTCTGCTATTTAGTCCATTTCATCTTCTCAAGTAGAGTGACAAATTCTACATGGTGTTTGAGAGACGTCGTCATCCCAAACATGATTCTTAGTATGCATATTACTTAAATTTATGCACAATAAAGAGAGAATTAGTCTTATAAGACAAAAAATTGATCATTAAAAGTAACATGTACATTTGCTTACTCTAATGTAGCATTGTAAGCGTTGACAAGGTTCACACTATCCTTAAGCTGGATTCCTTGCATCCATCTAGCATCTTCAAAAGGATAATTTTTGAACTTAATAAGATACCATTGGATAATCTTACCATGTCATAGTACCTTGTCTTCATGCTGAAGGATAGCTTCGGTTTGTAGTACCTCTTCTTGATCTTCGATTTCGGGAGGGTCTTCAATAATTGGTTCATTTGGAGGCTCTCCTTTGTAGGGCTTGAGTAGGCTCACATGAAAAGCATTGTGTATGAGACAATGGTTAAGCAACTTGAGTTGATAAACCACCTCATTGATTGGCTTCAAAATTTGAAAAGGACCATAGTATCTTTTTGCTAGTTTAGCATAATACTTTTGATGGCCCGTAGGATTTTTGCTCGTCATTTGCCTCAATCGAGCCTTAGGAAACTTAAGTAAGACCCAATAATTTTCTTTGAACGTTAAGGTCCTTATGTGCTTGTCAACAAAAGCTTTTTGCCTTAGTTGGGAGATGGATATATCCTCCTTAATCTTTTGAAAAGATGCTTGCAGGTCACGGCTATACTCATCGGCAGTGAAGATCTTCCCATGTTGAGAGTAGAACCAGGGTCAAACAAGATAAAAGCATCATGCTCCCTTACCTTTTCCCAAGCATGGGAGAGAGGTGATCCTTTGCAATGAGTATCCTCTTTTGGAGCTTTGATAGTGGAAGCTCTAGGAGTCTCATTGCGAGCATTTCTTTTGGGGCAAGAACGATAGCCATGTCCTTGCTCCCCGCACTTAAAACATTTGTGATCCTTGCAAAAAGTTTCAAGCTCTTCAGGAGAGAGTTTATTTTTACCTTTGTAAACTCCTTACTCCTTGGACTGATTGTTATTGTTGTTGTTGGAATGACTGTGGAAAAAATTTTGGGCATTAATTTTTCCCTTTGCATCACTTTTGTCTTTATTTTCCATGGTTTGACATTCCGTCTAGCCCCTTGTTGGAAATTGATGTGTGAAGCAACCATGGTATGGTGGATTACTTCGCTGATAGAGTCAGGCCATTGAGAGTTGACATACTCGGCCATCTCTTCAGGTAATCCCGCATAGAATTGTTGTTTTTTCTCAGCAAAGTCTATCTTTTGAAAGACAGTAGCCTTGAGATGTAAATCCCAAAACTTGTCCACATATTTGTGGATAGACTCATGAGAGAGAAGCCTTAAACTCCATCATTCGGTGAGCACTTTATCCGTTGCATCGCTTGCAAGGAATTGCTTCATGATGGAAAATCGTAGAGTTTTCCATGTCTTTGGGTGTTAGGTGCAGCGGAATGAATGTTTGAACTTTGCTCAAGATGAGTGCTCCGAACTGTGCTCAAGGATTCCTTTTACTTACGAAAGGGAGAGCCTTCCGTTCCTTTAGTGAGAAAGTGCAATGGACACGAACAAAGTGGTGAACATTGTGAATGAAGGTGCATGAGACTGAGAGATAGAGAAGAGAATACGACACCAGAGACATTGTAAAACCCTCCTCCGAAGGCCCCACTCTATATGATGAGAGCGGTCTACTTATGATTGCACAAATCTCTACAATGCTTGGACTTGCCGACGATGTCGACGACGATGAGGACGACGATGAGACGGACTAAAATCTGAAAATGCTAAGGGCTGAATTTGCAAATCTTGTATCTGCTGAATTCTGACTCTATGTCGATGGCGATGATGCAACGATGACGCGTTGAAAACACAGATGCTGAAATCTCCGTTTCCCAGGCTGAAACTGTAAACCTTGCAGAAACTGACCGTGCAGTGAGGAACTGCTACGGGAAGGTGAGATCTGCAAGGTTCGAGACTTGATTTGCGGTGTCTAATGGCTAAAAACAGGAAGCACTGAGGTTTCTTGATGTTCCGTCGCGGTGAATCTACAAAACGCTGGGTTATGGTGCTGATGCAAAATCGTTAGGGCTGAAAATCTGTAAATCTATCACCGGTTGTTCTGCAAATACAGAACGCTAGGCTGATCTGATGTTTTGCTGTCGCCGAAATCTACAAGTGCAAATCGCTGGCTGATCTGGTCCAAAAATGCTAGGTGGTTGCTGTGGAGCAAAAACGCTAGGCCTCTTGGGTTCTGTTGAGAAGTTGCCTGTTGAGCAAGGTGCTCCTGCTACCTCTTCTGCCAATTAGTGCTAGTCTAGGTTTGGTTATATACAAACTTCCTCAATTTGCCCTACCTACTTTCCAACAAAAGTCACTTAAAAATAATAAGTGAAAACTAGGAAAAATAGGTTAAATGCACTGGAAAATTCCCCTGAACGATTCTGATGGGAATGCTTATGATCATGTTGTGTGCAACCAAAGGATATGCATCTACACTCAGTGACTGGGCATGCACGGTCTGCGAACAGACTCACAAAAGTGCCAGATCACTTCTAAATCTAGACTGGCTGGATTGACTGAACCCTTGTCGTGCTGTAGCTTGTCCACGGACACATAGGGTTGGATGTGTCACGTGGCATCCCCTCCTTTTCAAAGTGAGGTACTGGTATCTAACTGTATGGCATCGAGAGAGATCGCCAATAGCATCCAGAATCCTGGAAGGGAATCTTCATCGGCCCACTCTGATGTGTGGGTCGTACGGTACTTGAACTTCATAAAGGTCTACCACGCTTGCTTTTTTGGGCCGCTTTGAAAGCGACACAAAGTCTTTTGAGGCTTCTTCCATGCTTCAAATTCGTCTAGAGTCATGCTTCTTTCTTCTTCAAGAATCTCCATGGCTGAAAATTCCCGAAACCATTTCCAACACAAAACCATGAACATACCTATTCCATGTAAAGTGATTGGAAAAAATTATGTCGTCCTAATAGACTATGCATGCAATGTAGATGAACAAAGAGATGGAGTGAAAAACCGTTCACCACACACACGCAAGCAATGAGATTGAATCTTTTTTTTTTAATCTAAAGCAATCAACTGTGGCAATTCACAACGAAAATGCCCATGCTTGGTGCTCATACTTTCATGTGCTCTTTCTACAATGCGTCATGCCAAGGAAGAGACATGGAATGTGACTTCCTTACATACATACTTTTCAGCTTTTCATGAACAATTCGCATACATTTGTGCTCATTCATGAGTGAAACGTGCTCAACGTACAATATGTCATGTCTAAGAAAAGGGATCACATAAAGACACTGACAAAAATACAAGAACCGATCACAAATGAAACACTCAAATAATGTGTGTGTATGAATCATGCGAACACATAATACTTCGTGTGAGGGTTCTTTAGACCTAAGCTCGAGAGCCAAGATCGGTTCTTCCTGAGGGGGTTCTTTGGACCTAGGCTTGAGAGCCAAGATCGGGTCTTCGTGATTGATCGTCTCTGCAATGAGGTTAGCTAGCTTCACTAGAAAAAGCATCAACTAACACATCATCCTTGTGAACAATCACATCATCTTCATGCAACTCATCATGCTTGTGAGAAATCACATCTTTATCATCATGCAAATCATCATGCTTGTCATTGTCATCCAAATCATCATGCTTATCCTTGTCATTCAAATCATTATCATGCTCATTATTATCAGGCAATTCATCATGCTTATCATCATGCAAATCATGTGTGTCATGCTTGCGAGAAGAAGAGATTGAGAGAGTCTCCTTTTCCTGAATCTCTTGCATCTGTACCTGCACTTGAGAAAAGAGTCGCAAGAACTCTTTCATGTGTCGATTGCTCTGTTCTTGTCTTGATTTGGATGCCTTTATTTCTGCTTCTCTTTCTGCTTTTCTTTCGGCGTGTTTGCCATCCATTTCTGCCATTCTTTCTGCATTTCTTGCTTCGCGTTCTAACTTCCTTTCCATAAACAATTGCTCCAACTCCTCCATAGGAGTTAGTGCAATCCTTGGCGTAGATGGGGAAGGGGGAGGGTCGGAAAAACCTCCTGGTGGGGAAAATTCTTCTTCGCCTCTCTCATGCTCATCACCTCCAAGCGAATTATCCATTCCGCTTCGAGTGATGACGATTCTCAAGTCGTGGGTTCTTGTGGTCTTGGGTTCTTAAGTTCACAAGGAACTTGGATTCTTGCAGGTCTTGGTTCTTGGGGTTCTTGAGTTCTTGAGGTTCTTGCGGGTCTTGAGTTCTTGAGGTTCTTGAGGGTTTTCTTTTGTTTGCAATTTGTGTTCGAGAAGGATCTTCTTTTCACCCGAGTTCTGCTCTTTTCCGTTGGCGAACCCCTTGGTGGCCTTGCGCTCACACCAAGGTTGCTTTTTCCCACCTCACGTCAATTGGCCGGCCGCTAAGTGCACGGTCCGCTCTCAATGAATGAAAAGAGGCACAAGGGGAGGCTGGACAAGCCCTTCTTTCTTGGATTTCCTGTCAGTCTTCAAAAACACGATTCAAAATCGACACGCCCAAGTGAACTTGGGTTCGTGCAACCTCAACAAGCAAAAAAAATTCTGTGGTTCTTGTGGTTCTTTCCTTGAGTGATACAGAACACTGCCAAAGCTCTAATACCAATGTTAGGTGCAACGAAATGAATGTTTGAACTTTGCTCAAGATGAGTGCTCCGAACTGTGCTCAAGGATTCCTTTTACTTATGGAAGGGAGAGCCTTCCGTTCCTTTAGTGAGAGAGTGGAATGGACACAAACAGAGTGGTGAACACTGTGAATGAAGGTGCATGAGACTCAGAGATAGAGAAGAGAATACGACACCAGAGACATTGTAAAATCCTCCTCTGAAGGCCCCACTCTCTATGGCGAGAGCGGTCTACTTATGATTGCACAAATCTCTACAATGCTTGGACTTGCCGACGATGTCGACGACAATGAGGACGATGATGAGACCGGTTAAAATCTGAAAATGATAAGGGCTGAAATCTGCAAATCTTGTATTTTCTGAATTCTGACTCTATGTCGATGACGATGTCAATGGCGGCGATGCTACGGCGACGTGCTGAAAACGCAGATGTTGAAATCTGCATTTTATAGGCTGAAACTGTAAACCTTGCGGAAATTGACCGTGCAACGAGGAACTGCTGCGGGAAGGTGAGATCATGCTAGGTTCGGGACTTGATCTGCGGTGTCTAAGGGCTGAAAATGCTGAGGTTTCTTGATGTTCTGTCGTGGTGAATCTGCAAAACGCTGGGTTATGGTGCAGATGCAAAAACGCTAGGGCTGAAAATCTGCAAATCTATCGCCAGTTGTTCTGCAAATGCAAAATGCTAGGCTGATCTAATGTTCTGTTGTCGTCGGAATCCGCAAGTGCAAATGGCTGGCTGATCTGGTCCAAAAACGCTAGGCGGTTGATGTGGAGCAAAAACGCTAGGCCTCTTGGGTTCTGCTGAGAAGTTGCATGTTGAGGAAGGTGCTCCTGCTGCCTCTTCTACCAATTAGTGCTAGTCTAGGTTTACTTATATAAAAACTTACTCAATTTTCCCTACCTACATTCCAGCAAAAGTCACTTAAAAATAATAAGTGAAAAATGTCAAAAATAGGGAAAATAGGCTAAATGCAATGAAAAATTCCCCTGAAGGATTCTGATGGGAATGCTTATGATCATGCTGTGTGTAACCAAAGGGTATGCATCTACACTAAGTGACTGGGCATGCACGGTCTGCGAACATACTCACAAAAGTGCCAGATCATCCCGTAGATCACTTCTAAATCTAGACTAACTGGACTGACTGAACCCTTGTCGTGCTGTAGGTTGTCCACGAACACATAGGGTTGGATGTGTCACGTGACATTGGGGCTTTGCCATTGCCACGAAGGCTAGCCCACCATTGACGAGCCGATTTTTGGAAGTGCATAGCTACGTGGCGTAGCTTGGAGGACTCTGTGAAGCCCTCGTCTCCAAAGGCCGCATCAAATTGTTGGATGAAGGCCAATACTTTGTCGTAGCACCAAAGGTGCCATCATAGGTGAGAAAAGAGATACTCTTTCCTCCCTCTTTGAACTTCTTGAGCTTGTGTGACCTTCGCCATGCAGGGTAAGATTTGAGGATTCCTCCCCTCTTATATTCTCTAGGAGAATAGCCATAACTTTCATCGGTAGAGGAGGAAGGTGAAGAAGAAAGAGAAGAGGGTGACCTCTTTCTTGCCCTTTTCTTCCTTGGTTTCCTCTCTTCCCTTTTGGAGTGATGAGGAGAAGGACTATGGGTTAACCGTTTCCTCTTGGGAGGAGTTGACGATCTAGTCCACCTTCTTCGTGGAGCCACATCTTCGGAGGAATTTAGGGATTCATTGCTTTCTTGATCTTTGGATTCCTCCTCCCATATGGGAGAGAGTCTTCTTTTGGGGGTCTCTTCAAGAGGCCTCGTAAACTCTCTCTCCTCTTGGAGAGGAAAGGAAATCCCATAAGCACAAAGTTGTTGAGTAACTTCGGCTTGCAAAGTGGGGTTGCCCATAGCTTGTTGAAACCTAATGATAAGATAATTAACAAACATGGAGGCATCATCATTGGCACCTTCATGTGCAAAATCAAAGTTATCAATGTTCATTCTACTCTCTTGGTTATTGTTGACCATGTTAATTAAACTTATATGTTTACTTAGTATATGCTTTGGCAATTCAAAACCTTAGTTGCTACTCCTCCTAGCCTTTGAAAATACGCACTTAAGTATCTACACCCACGGCTCGAATTGGTTAATCATAGAGAGTAGTGGAGTGAGTCTAACATAGCGAAGTTGCCGAGGGATAGCTCCTTTCGGACTACTTATGGCTCAATAATGGTAAAGCCATAGGAAATTCTAAAAAGACTCCATTATTAAGATCAAATCTCCCGAGGTGTGCACCATATCCCACATAGTGGGCTCAACAAAACCAATAATAGATCCCATACCCACTTACCCTAAGATAATTAACCAAAAAAACCATTAATCGGACCTCTCTTCTTAAGCAAGAAAAGAGAAACCAAATGCTCTGATACCAATGTAATGTAGATGGCCTGTTAACTTTGAGAGTAGCGGAATTAGGAAATTAGGTGAAGCATTTTTGAGAGATTACTTTGTGAGCATAGCGGGTGAACTTAATTGATGGTAGCAACATAAACATGGTACTTAGTTAACTTGGCACGAACAATACTTTTGCAAAAGAGAGAGAGTTTAGAGAACATGACAATAGTTGAGGACCAGATTCATATGGACCCGGTCCCCCTCCAATAGGCATTTGTATTATAGTTTCTCCCATCAAGAGAGACTTGGTACAATACAATCTTTGTGTTCCTTGTGACCTACGTGATGCAACGAAGATGGAAAGCTTCATGCATCACAAGCATAACATAAACTTGTAGAAAGCATTAACTATCCCAAGCCTCAGTCCCAAGGCCTCAAACACCTTCGAAGGTGGAGAGAGCTAGCGGGGAATGAGGGTAGGGAAGAGGAAGAAGAAACATTCCATAGGAGAAAGAAATAGTTCCTCACTTATCATTGCTCTTCTTGCTAGCATACATAATAGCATAGTAATGGAGATGGAGAAGATGACAAGCTTAATCATTGAAGCATGGCTCTTGGTTGGATTTGCATTCCATAACCAAGAGTGTTGATGTAGGCTCTTACTTCTCACAAGCTTGGAGAAGGAGGTGGTATTCCCCAACTTTCACCAAGTGAGAATGCCCTTCCAAATGAGTGTGTGTGTGTGGAGTATATCCCCCTAACACCCCCCTCCTTGCCTTGGGTGAGTGGTAGCTTTTCCACATGCTTCAATATCATTGGACCCCTCTCCCCCTAGCCAATCACATGCATCATGTAGTCAAGTACATGGGTAGTCTTTTGACAAGTGTCCCCCTTACCCCTTAGAGAGAGACAGAGCTTGAAAATATCTAGATATTTGTTGGATGGAAGTAGGAGCTCATTGGACCCCTCTTTAGCCCAACCAATAGCATTCAAGCACCCCCTTACCTCTTAGAGATAGACAGAGCTTGAAAATATCTAGATATTTATTGGATGGAAGTAGGAGCTCATTGGACCCCTCTTTAGCCCAACCAATAGCATTCAAGCACCCCATGTGGGTAAGCTTAGTGAGAGCTAACATGTGTTCCATGTGCCCTTTTAGAAAAGGGGTGCCCCTTGGGTGAGTGGAAAGTTAGCTCAAAGATTCCCCTCACTTTGGGACTTTTATGCATAGGAAGCTTCTCATGCAACTTCCTCATTAAGAAAGTAGGGTCTCTTTTTGACTCAAGAATCTTACCCCCCCATGCATATGAAGCTTCTCAAGCAACTTCCTCATTAAGTGTGTAGGGTCTCTTTTTGACTCAAGCATCTTACCCCCCATGCATACGAAGCTTCTCAAGCAACTTCCTCATTAAGTATGACAAGTACCTCAAGTACCTTAGTCATCAAGCATGACAAGCACCTTAGGTGGAGTTCCCACCTCAAGCTCAGCCTTAGCTTGCCTAAAGTCAAAGGTAAGTTTAGGTCGGGTTCCCACCTCAAGCACAGCCCTAGCTTGCTTAAGGTCAAAGACAAGTTTAGGTCGGGTTCCCACCTCAAGCTCAGCCCTAGCTTGCTTAAGGTCAAAGGACTTTTAACACTAACCATTGGAGGTCTTTAATGAAGCTAACCCTAAGGTCTTTTAAGCTCCATTAGTTAACATTTCTCTTTGACATACCATCTCTTATTTGGGCCCCTTTACCATTGGCCCCGTGTTGAGATAGATCCATAAGCAAATGTCTATATTCTAACCCTTCTTCCTGTTTATTATCCCACATTAAATGATCAGTTTAATATGAGAAAATCATTTGGGTTGGTTAGATATTAAATTTAATGAAATTATACATATATATTTTTTGAAAACAAATTTCAATCAAGCTATGAGATCTAAGAAACAAATTGAAAAACTGGAGTCTTAATGTATTGTGAATAGCATGTTGTTGCATGTTCTTGGTCATTGTAGAATCTCTTCTTGAAGCTGCTTAAAATCCTCGACAATCTCACCTCATGATTGCTAATGTCTTAAGCAAAAGTAATTATATAAGAAAATACAATTTGTAGAGGTATACTAGACATGCATGATGTGCATGGGAAGTTCTTGTGTCCCCCAATAAAAGAAAAAACCATTTGTGCCTATGATGGGGAGGTGGCATCATCCTCACTTAAGATCCATAAACCATTGGGAACATGCTCTCCCCTTGTGTACCTTTTTTCTCATCTAGTGTTGCAGGAGGGGGTGTGTTTTTTCTCTAGTGTTGGAGAAGGACTTATGCTTCACCTCTAGTATTGGAGGGGCCTTTTTTAAATACTATAGTTGCACTCAAAGATGTCATTACCTATAAGTTGATGTTGACTTTTGTCTTCTCAAGCATGGGTGATCCAGACAACAAGCTCGATCAAGAGTATCTTTGACGCCCTATGCATATCTTTCTTGGCTTGATCATACGATTTGAGGTAGCTAGAGATAGTTAGTAAATCTCTTGCATTGTCCTCGATTTCTAGCTCAGCAAGAGCCTTCATGCCACAGCGTGACAAAATCAGTAATGTGCTCATTAAGAATAACTGCTTTCCTAAGTATCCTCCTCTTTCAAAATAATCATCCTCCAGCTTACTTACCTACATTTATAGCTTAGGCCTCCAACCAAACTTCACATCATGGATGTTGGAAATAGGGTTGCAGGAAAATGCACACAGCTTGGAGAAGATGAAGGAAGCTCAAGACACATAACAGAGAGTAGTATTACTTAGGGTGCAATGGAAAGATAAGATAGCCCTAGAGTGATGGGCGTATATACAATGCATGGGGAAAAAAACCTCTTAATGAGGGGAAAAATGCCTCGATGGCCCTAAGGGTGCTCACATACATCACTACCACATGTATATGGTAACAAATCCCCTTAGACCTTACACATGTATAGACCTGACACATAAAGTATAGGGAAGTGCCATGTCCTGAGGACATGATCAGTCCACAAAGGGATGTAAGCCCAAAGATTTGCACAAAGCTTTAAACTTCTCACAAGACAATGCCTTTGTGAAAAGATTTGTGCGGTTGTCCTGCATTGGCACATAAGCCAAGTTGATCTCTCATGCTGAGAGTCTCTCCCTAACATAGTGGTAATGCACCTCAATGTGCTTTGTGCGAGCATGAAAAACTAGGTTCCTCGTAACTACCAATGTGCTCTGACTATCAGTGTAGATGATGTTGGCAGTGTCATGTCCAACACCCAAATCATCCATAAGGCATATGAGCATATGCTTTGACTGTCAATGTAGATGATGTTGGCAGTGTCCTGTCCAACACCCAAATCATCCATAAGGCATATGAGCCATACACACTCAATTGTAGCTGTCAATTGCAATCCTTACCGTTGCACTACTCCCATTGGTTGACAACAATGTGCGATTTTTAAAAATATCATATTACCTCCATTCTGTGTGAACAAGGGAAGTAGACGAAGAAAGAAAATCTAGAGTTGTTGGCGGGCTCGTCTGAACCAGCCCTAATAGTCCTTGGCTTTATTTTTTGTGATAACACTTTAGCATACATACTTTTTACCTTGGTTACTTGACTCTCCACCAATGGACTTGCGACAAGTGGCATAGCTTAGCATGAGTGCATTTTTTGGACCCCATTAAGTAATTAAGATAATAATTTACCAAGTCAATGGACTTAATTGACATACATCAATATAACTTGTGCTAAAATATTGAACCTTAGTTCATTGGGTCTCTTTTAGAGTTACTAGCTTCAGCGACCCATGTATGGCGGGTCTCACTTGCTCTTACCAAAAATTTTGAATGGTAATCTTATACGGTTTCTCAAGCTCACTCATGAGTACACATAGAAACACTCATGCTATATCTCTTTGATTTCTCTATTATCGCTTTTGAATGTCTCTATGTATTTACGTATGTATGTCTGTATGTGTGTGTGTGTGTGTGTGTTTGTGTGTGTGTGTGTGTCTATCTTTATACATCTCCTCATGATAGACATGGTATTTATAAGGTGTAAAAGAAACTTTCTTTTAAAAACTTGTGTAAGTAACATGGTATTTACTTGTCTTGGATCTGTCATTACTCACAAAAAATGTCTTTATAGCATAACTTCATGTTGATTCATGTCACTTCTTTTATAATATAAAAATTCCTCAAATGTAGACATAAATGCTGATACTTTGAAAATTGAACTTCTTAACCCATAGCTCATTGGTATATAACTTTGTACAAAGTGGATACTAAATGATCAGATTCTAGATTGAAGCTTATTGAAGTGCCCACTTCCAAGCCTAAAAGTTTATCTAAAAATGAGTAGACCTTTGCATCCATCATCATCCCCATGCTAGGTATGTCATTGAATCCACTCACTCTTATAAGGGCCCACACCATGGATAGGAAGCTTTTTGTGTGTAATATACTCATATCAACTTCCTCGCGGCTAACAACAACGCACTATCACGAATGTTGAAAGAGTATCCATGATGGCATGTAGTTGTTATTGGAGCGAGTTCAAAATTTTGGAGTGAGTGTGGAAATGCAATGCTTATTAAAACTAGTTTGGCTCATTTTTCATGGCAGGTATAGCTCTAAGCTCTTAACTGTTTTGCAACTGAAAGCTTCATGATCTGAGATGTCCCTTGATTGCCGCAGGTGCCCTTCACAGGAAGACAACAAAAATCTCAGCAATGCATTCACCACCATAGATACTTCAAACCCCTCTAAAGGGTGCAGACGACGAGTTGCTTTGGAATGTGGGCAACTCCCTGCATCTCAATCCCTCGTTGAGATCAAGAATGTTGCATTTATATCCATTTTACCCTTATTTGAGCTCACTTGGGAAGAGAACACCATGCCTCTGGAAGATTGCAAGGCTGCTTGCTCTTCCAACTGTTCCTGCTCGGGGTTCTTCTATCACACCAAGTCATCCTTCTGCTTGCCCTTTGGTGATAGCACACCTTTGTCCAACATAAGCTTCCTCGATCTTCCTTCTGAAGAGCATATTGCATTCATAAAATTACAGACAGTTGCAGCAGCAGCGCCGAGGTCTATTGTAGACCGTCCTGAAATAATTGTGCCTGCAATTGTAGTACCAGTGATTGTAATCTGCTTTATATCAGCAGTAATTTATTGGAAATGGAAGAACGTGAGTAGGAAATGGGAAGACAAGGAGCTGAGATGGTGTGCTTTGAAAAGGTATTCATATGACAACTTGAGCAGGTTTACCCAAGGTTTCGGAGAAATGATTGGTGACGGAGGATTTGGATCTGTGTATAAAGGTATCCTACCGGACGGAAGGACGGTGGCGGTGAAGAAATTGAAATCGGAGCGCCTTTCGCAAGGACAGAAGGAGTTTAAGGCAGAGATTGATACACTAGGAGCCATAAAGCATGACAATATTGTGGATCTCAATGGGTATTGCTCGGAGCAGGATCACTCAATAATAAAGATAATATTATACGGGAAGCTGGGGGACATGCACAGGTTGCTCGTGTATGAGTACATGGAAAATGGGTCTTTGGATGAGTGGCTGTTTTGCAGATCGGTCGAAGATGGAGATCTAGAGCAGCAACGTCGTCGTCGGCCTGTGATGGGTTGGAAAGAGCGCTTGAATGTGGCCCTTGGCACGGCCAGAGGGCTGGCTTATTTGCATGAAGGGTGTCGAAAGGCCATCATACATTTGGATGTGAAGCCTCAGAACATCCTGCTGGATGCAAACTTTGGGGCGAAGCTGGCAGACTTTGGGCTTGCAAAGCTGCTGGCTACGGATCAGAAGTCAGCCGCCGTAGTGACGGTAGCACGAGGCACGCCAGGCTACATAGCACCGGAGTTGTTTTCCCAGTCCGAAGTGAGCACGAAATGTGACGTCTACAGCTTTGGGACGGTGCTGTTGGAGTTGGTGAGTGGTGTAAGGAAGAATGTCAAATGGGCAGCTCAGAAGATGAATGAAGGGAAAGTTGTTGACCTTATCGACAAAAGGCTACTCCATTCTGCTCATACAGCAAACACATTTACCCAACAAGTTGAGAAAGTGGTCAAGGTAGCCTTTTTGTGCATACACGGCGAACCGGACAATAGGCCGACCATGGCACATGTGTGTGACATGTTAGAAGGTCCTATAGATGTTCCTTATATAGATTTCTCGGAATTTCTCACCACCATTGTGGTGCCTCCCCACAAGATCACCGCATCTGGCTCTATTGAAAGCAACCGACCAGAAGGGAAAGAGGCCAATCATGTAGCTACACGTAGCATTGGTTGGGCGACACAATTAGCTGAAGGGGCCTCCACGCCAAGGGCGCAGTTTCTTCAAAGCAATGTTAGAAAAAAACCAGGGTCTAGTGTATTTTAATCGACTGAAATTATAAAATCCCAAATAGATTTTGAGTTTGCCTTCAAGAAAATCGGCTTTCTATTCGATGAAACTCTTTGTGAAATCAGGAGAGAGAAGCTTTTGCAAGAAAATAGCGTAATACTAAGCTTTTTCAAGGTACTATTGGAACGAGAACGGGGTTTCTAGAAACCTAGAGGAAAACATCGGAGGGTTCACCGTTCAATATCCCCCTATATAACGTGCGTTCGTGGGGTGTTAAAAAAAACCCTATGTTAACATCTCTGAATGAATAAAATGATCCCTTATTTTATGATTTCTTTCCAAAATTGAATATAAAAACCCTTTATTTTCACGTATCTCTATTAAATTGCCTAAAAGTTTTGCATCTTAAAACCCCTCCATTCGAACTCACGTTACAAATTCACATGATTAATAGTGCACCCCTCGAGAGGAAAATGCGCAATTACTTTAGTTGGAAAGATTCTTCTTGCCAATCCCCCTCCTTACATTGGGTGCGACCCAACTCTTAAAGAAACCTTAACGTATGGTATACATATTTCACATGCATGTCCATGTCCATGTACTGGATATTAGTGTAAGTAATTTGATATATGCAAGACTCTTTTTAGAGTTTTTCCTATGATAGGAACTCCATTTTCCAAACTACGCGTTCCATTTTGAACTTGATATACACAAGACTCTTTTTAGAGTTTTTCCTACGATAGGAACTACATTTTACAAACTAGGCGTTTCATTTTGAACTTGATACACACAAGACTCTTTTTAGAGTTTTTCCTACAATACAAACTTTGTTTTCCAAACTAGGTGTTCAATTCCACAAACTTTTGTTGTTTTAGCAACTCTATTTTTTTTTCAAAGCCATTCTAAGCTTCACTTTAACTAGTTTTACGAGCATGGATTTAATATTTACTAATTATCTAAAAATTTGTGTGATCACAAGGTCTTATTAAAATATTTACATAATCACACTCAACATGATCACAAAGAAGTCGGTTGAGAGCAACCAGTTGGAAACCCACAACAAGCCTGCCGAGCAATTTAGTTTTCCCTATGGGCCCGTCGAGGAGCCTAATGCTCGGTACGCCCGCAACTAAATATATAGAGGACCCCGATCGGGCCCACTGGGTGTTATTTCTTGAGCCACTCTGAGAGAGAGAGAGAGAGAGAGAGAGAGAGAGAGAGAGAACCGCCTTCGCAGGTACGTCGAGAGGAGAGAGAGGGTCGTGTGGGAACATGCTCTATGTCGTAGTGCATAGTAGGTTTAGCTACATTAGGTTGGGTTAGGTTAGGTTAGGTTAAGCTACATTAGGTTACATTAGGTTAAGCTACATTCGACAATACGGCAAGCCATAGAGCTTACCCACATTGCATCTTAAAAACAACACAATGGAAATCCGTTCGTCACTACAGCAAGCCATAAAGCTTACCCACAACACATATGCATTGTGGGCAAGCTCTATGGCTTTCCGTATTGCCAACGGCTTGCCATTGTGTTGTTTATATGTCCACAAGTGGTTTTGAAGTGCTAAAATAGCTAAGCGGCCCTGAAAATAACACCATGGCGAGCCGTTTGGCAATACGGCAAGCCATAGAACTTGTCCACAATGCATATGCGTTGTGGGCAAGTTCTATGGCTTGACGTATTGCCAAACGGTTTGCATTGTGTTTTTTATATGTCTGTAAGCGATTTTCAAATCCTAAAATAGCTAAGCGGTCCTAAAAACAACACAATGGCAAGCCTTTTGGCAATACAGAAAGCCATAGATCTTGCCCTCAATGCATATGCCTTGTGGGTAAGATTTATGGCTTGCCGTATTGCCAAACAGCTCGCCATGGTGTTGTCTATATGTTTGCGAGCGATTTTTAAGCGCTAAAATTGCCTTGTGTCCCTAAAAACAACACAATGGCGATCCGTTTGGCAATACGGCAAGCCATAAAGCTTACCCACAAAGCATATGAATTGAGAGCAAGCTCTATGGCTTTACGTATTGCCAACAACTTGTCATTGTGTTGTTTTTATGTCCGCAAGCAATTTTCAAGCCCTAAAATAACTAAGCAACCCTAAAAAGAACACAATGGAGATTCGTTTGGCAAAACGGAAAGCCATAGAGCTTGCCCACAATGCATATGCATTGTGGGCAAGCTCTATGCATTGTGGCCAAGCTCTATGGCTTGCCGTATTGCCAAGGGCTGGCCATTGTGTTGTCTATATGTTTGCGAGCGATTTTCAAGCGCTAAAATTTTCTCGTGTCCCTAAAAACAACAGAATGGCGATCCATTTGACAATACCAAAAGCCATAAAGCTTGCTCACCAGGCATATGCATTGTGGGCAAGCTCTATGGCTTGTCATATTGCCAACGGCTCGCCATTGTGTTGTCTATATGTCTGCGAGCGGTTTTCAGGCCATAAAATCACTTCGCAACCCTAAAAACAACACAATGGTGAGCCGTTTGTCAAATTGGAAAGCCATAGAGCTTGCCCACATCACATATGCATTGTGGGTAAGCTTTATGGCTTGTCGTTTTGCTAAACGCCTCACCATTGTGTTGTTTTTATGTTAGGTTAGGTTAGGTTAGGTTTAGGTTATAGGTTAGGTTAGAGCTAGCAACAAATTAATAGTAGAAAAAATACAATTGGACTTCGAAGATGACTCGTGTACTTTTAAAAACGCAAACGGACTTCGGTTAGGTTAGTTTATAGGTTAGGTTTAGGTTATAAGTTAGGTTACATTAAGTTAAGTTAGGTATAGGTTTTAGGTAAGGTTAGATTATAGGTTAGGTTAGAGCTAGCGTCAAATTAATAGTAGAAAAAACACAATTGGACTTCAAAGATGACTAGTGTACTTCTAAAAACGCAAACGAACTTCGGTTAGGTTAGCCTATAGGGTAGGTTTAGGTTATAAGTTAGGTTACATTAAGTTAGGTTATAGGTTAGGTTTAGGTTACATTAAGTTAGGTTAGGTTTATGTTATAGGTTAAGTTAGATTATAGATTAGGTTAGAGCTAGTATCAAATTAATAGTAGAAAAAATGCAATCGGACTTCAAAAGTGCACACAGACTTCAAGAACCTTAATATATAGTCATTGACCAATAAAGCCGAGATTATTATCCTGTGGTCCTAATCTCCGTCCACCTCTAGACCGAGGTGTGCGGGGATCGGGCCTGGGTAGAGAATGTGAGGTTGTTAGAGCTAGCAAAAAATAGTTGAAAAAACGCAATCGGACTTCAAAAGTACACACATACTTCAAGAACTTTAATTTATAGTCATTGACCAATAAAAGACGAGATTATTACCCTGTGGTCCTAATCTTCGTGCACCTCTAGACCGAGGTGTGCGGGGATCGGGCCTGGCTAGAGAATGTGAGGTTGTTAAAGCTTGTCATGTACTTAGTAGTGTGTAGTTATAACAACTAGAGTGTTTTAATTATTTGTTGCATCATTGATAGATAAAGTATGGACAATAGGATGGCGTGTCCTTGTGCGCATTGCAAGCATACTATCTTTCAAAACAAAAAATCTGTGACCAACACATACGCAATCACGGTCTCTTTCCGATAGAGCAAGTCAAAGACCTGTGTTATCGATCTCATGGTCTAGAGATTGAAGGTCAAATTCTGCAAGTAGATATTGCTCCAACTTCATTCCAGAGAAGACGATTTTCAAACGAGCAGCCATCAACTGAGTCCTACCAACTAATACCTGAAGCGGCATTTCAAGAAGTAGAGATGGAGCAGATGTTGGACGCGTTCTTTGACATGGATTCCAGCATAGAAGGTGACAACATTAAATGAAGTACTGTGGACCAACCTCAGCCATCCCGTTCATATTGACGGCATGATAGCAACGATTGATCCAGAGATGCCCCGAATGTGGACTACTGAGGTCAACGTCAAGGTGACAGGGGACGAGCCGCAGGGACAAGGCATCGTTAGGAAGATGGACATCACAATGTAAGAAAAGGTTATGAAATTTTTCCTTCTCAACTCAGACATCATGCAAAAGTGGCTAGAGAGATACGAAGGGGAAAAGCAACAATGTGTGACAGATCGCCTTCAATTCAAGTGCAGTCGTGCAATTAGAAACCTTCCTTTTTCAGATCATCTTCAAAAATTGCCTGACTTTCCAACTGGGTGGTGGTTAGATACGACACTCTCAGAGGCAAAGAGGAATGGAGCGTTGAATACTGAAGAGGAAGAGGAGATGTCAAGGGGTTGCGATTGGCATGGTTATTTCACAACTTCCTTTTCGAGCTCCACATGAAAACTAGTTTGCTTTAATAACTTTTAGTCTATTTCAATTTTGTGGCTGCAGTATCACAAATATGGAGCTTTGTGATCGCATGGGAAGCACTTCAGAGTGCAACAGATCGACGAACAAAGGGTCACTTTCGACAGTGGTGTTAGGGCAAGCTTCGTCAAAGAAAGTAGGAGTAGTGCCAGGGATGAGAATACAGAGACTAGCCATCTTGAATACTTTGTCTACATCCAAGACATCTTGAAGATTAGCTTTAAAAAGTTTGATATGTTTATCTTTGATGTCAACTGGTTCAAAGTTATTACTAGTGGCCCTAATGCAATTGTGCGTAAAGACAAGAGTGGATAGCATGTCATCCGAGCAGATGGGCTCGTTTTTTATCTCAATTCACACCAGAGCAGATCGCAATGGCACCATTGGGCTGTAGGTCCCTCTAGACCTACTTCAGCCGACCCTACACGCGGGACTAGTGTGGCTCCTACATCGAGCAGCCCCACACCTCAGTCTAGTGTGCCCCTACGCCTAGGACTCATGTGCCCCCTACATCAACGGGTGGTTCATCCTCGAGACAAGGTAGGCGTCGTTCTGGAGACGGTGATTATTGTAATAGCGGTTCTATCGATGCATCCACACCACCAAGAGAGAGTCCACCACTCTCTTCAGTAGATAGTTCACCGATCGGCACACCATGTACACCTTGGGGATCACACGAGCATGATCCTAACAAGGTGTACAAGAGCAAGGATGGGGCTGTTGTGGCGGATAGGGTCGAAAAGGCCATGTGACAGAGGATTTGACAGCTCTGTATAGTTTGATCACTTTGTGATGGAGGTTTGGGATAACCTTGATCTTGAGAAAAGGAATTACATCATCGAGGCCATTCAGAGAGAGTACAGCCGGCAGAGGGGTACGATCCAGTCTCGAACAACTGGATTTTGAGCATGGTGATGTCCACAATGTCACACTGTCGGTCGGAGGCAAGAGATAGGTACAATGACGACAATCCCAAGCTGGCATGGTTGGATGCAAGGGAGTGGTCGGGGATTGTACGAGAGACACAAGACAATCTTGAGAGATTTCAGCAAAGTAGAAAGATGCAACCAGAGCACGTTTGGAGTCTGCTGGAGCGTCACATCTTGGGAGTGGAGGCTACAATACGCTTTGACATGAGTTTGTAAGTATTATATGTATGCTTTAAATTATTGATAATATATATGTTATTTGAAGATTTATCTAATGATTAAACCACAATTTTGCAGAAAGTTTACCGTGAAGCGCCTTCCGACACACCGAGAGGAGAAGGGAGAGGACATCGAGTGGGAGGCATTACCATGAGGGTCTTCTCACTCAGTGATTGTTTGCATATGTACAGTGTGTAGTGCTTATGTTTATGGTTTATGGTTATGTGTATGGCACAGATGTTATGGTTAAGGTTTGACAGTTAACTTAAGATTATGGTTTTGCTATGATGGTATGGCAATCATCTGATGGTTATGGTTATGGTTATGGTTGTGGTTTTGGTTATGGTTGTGGTTATGCAATGATGGTTATGGTTGTGCAATGATGGTATGGCAATCATGTGATGGTTATGGTTTTGCTATGATGGTATAGCAATCATGTGATGGTTATGGTTATGGTTGTGCAAGGATGGTATGGTTGTTATGGTTATGGTATGACAAGCAAGTTATGGTAATGGTTATGGTATGGAAAACAGGTTATGTTTATGGTTTTATAGTTTTCGACTCATGTTTTAATATGGTAACAGGTTATGGTATGGCAAACAGGTTATGTTATTCCCACAACTTTTCTAATTGTCATACATGCTCTCTTTAGCGTCAGCATGTAGGTGGAGTGCAGTTGCTTGTACACTCTTCCTTTGGGCAGAGAGGGCTGTTTCTTTTGCTGCAGTACATGCAGCATTAGTTCCCATCCCTCTCTACCCAAAAAAAATTGCAGGTTTGTCTTCGGTACAGAGTACGGTATGATCGGTACAGACTTCTAAAGAAGCGTCAGAATATACTATAGAAATACCGGTGCTTATTTCTTAGTCTATTTCGACGCGTATTTAAAGGATTATTTTGACGTTAAGTATACCGATGCTCATTCCGATGCTACGATACCGGCGCTTCTTTCGAGGCCTATTTCAACGCTTTTTAGTTTTAAAACTAACTTTATTTCGTCGGTATCTACGCCAATTTCTACGCGACGTGTTGTAGTGAGTTCATTTTTTTAAGTATTAAGTATATGAAATACTTGGTCGATGATGCAACTATGAAGAGTATTTCATATACAAATGTTTGAATTGTTTGAAATTGTTGTTTTTAAATGTTCTTGTGAAATATATACTATTTATTCATCAATCATTGTTGTTATTTTAAATGCTACATTTATAGCACACATTTTGTTCGTTTTGCTCTTTTTAAAGAGAAAGATGTTCTTTGCAATTTATGAGTGGTTTGAAGTCTTTAAGTCACGGGTATGGTTTGTCTGAACTAGTGTGAGAGTACAACGTGCAAAATATCAACTCATGTCTTATGGTTTATCACAATATATTGTTGAAATGTTTTGGAATTTTAACCTATAGTATTTAATCTGGATTATTTTCTTAAGAGTTACTTGTTTTTTTTGCATTTTACACAATTAAAAATAGCATGTTAAATTAAAAATGATTTTCAATCTATATCAATATAATCATGCACATTTTTTTGAAGTCTTGAAGTCACGCTTATAGGTTCCCTGAACTACTGTGAGAGTGTCAATGCTCAATGAAACTGTATTTTATATGTTGTTTTTTATTGTCCAGTGCAAATATGACGCAAGAGAAAAAGAAAATTATTATGCATGACATTTGAAAAGAATGTATTTTTTCAATATCATGTGCAAATGGTCGCACACAACAGATTAATGAAAGAGACGTCTTTATTAAAGACCTCACTATCGCTATCTGGAAGAACACAGAGTGGAGGCTACGAGAGGAAGGCCAATATGAGTTACTGACTCCTACAAGGATGTGAGAATTTGACCCCCACCATAAGGTCATGACAGTGTTAAGCAATATGAAAGTTTGCTACAGAGACTTAAAAGAAGATCTCCCTCCCACTTGCGATATGACAAAAATAGAGCTATCAGATAAACAATGGGAGGAGCAGAAGGTTAAGATGAAGCGATTGAAAGCTCAAGACCAAGCCTCCTTACCCAAGAGATTGAAGATGGCCCAAGATGCTCAAGCGGTTGGGGGTGGTCGATCAGATGCCAGTGGCACCGTTATAATCATGTGCACAACATTGAATGCCAAGTGTACTCATCGAGTCGGCATTCCCCACAAGGTCTTGGTAGAAGGTGCAAGGGTTGGAGTAGACCCTTTTGGTGTATGCACATTATACACCATTAAAAGCATTTCTTTCTTTCTAGAGCACATTACATATGTAGGAAAATACTACAAGGGAGGGAATGAAGCAAAATTTGATAGCTTTTAGACAGAGCAAGGAATGCAAACACTTCCCCTCTCCATTGTAAGATGCATTGGCTTTACCACCGAGGCTCCCTAGATCACAATCTTCCCATACTACAAGGGGCACCTTGGGAGACAAGATGTGTCGCTTGCCATTTGTCCACAGAGCATTCAGATGCTACATGCACAAGCTACAATATGGGTTGAGGACTCTGCCACCAGCAAATGAGCACTTATCAGAGATAGAGACTACACGGATCAAAGAAGTGATTGAGAAGATTCCAACAATCTTACATGCTTTAATTGATGGCGATGCGACTGCTCACTTAGCTGGTATAGCCCGCATAGCGATCTACATCCTTTCAACATAATGTTAGATTTTACTCGCAGTGATCTACCCTAATCTAGCAAATCAAGATACAAAAATAACATGGTTGTCTGTAGCAACCCAAACACCCCAAGCATCCTAGGTCCGAATGGAAAAAATTATTCATTGTTTAAGCTAAGATTTTAGAATCTGACACAACGAGTGAATCCTCCACCTATACAAGGGACACACATTAGTCACCTCATTGTGCATCCAAAGTTGGTTTCGCTTCACAATCAGATGCATCTTCATCTTCCCAGTGTGTAGTACGTTACAAGAATTTTTACGGATGGAGTGGATTCTATACATTGGCATATGGTCATTATTATCACCTCGTGTGTTTAATTTGTTTAATGAAAAATAGTAGCCGGTGTGCAATCTGTTACAAGATATTCCACAAGTTATCTATGATATTTTTTCCATGGCAAATGAGTATAAATTCAAGTAAGCCCGCCAAGACACCCCTAGCATAATTAGAAATCTATTTGGTTACGAAGATGCAGGTTCAGAGCATAACAATTGAGATCGACACATTATGCTAAATTGCTACTACGAAGAATTGTATATGATAAAAACAAGTTGAATACAAGCTCTTTCATAATGGTTTTTGACACAATTTTCATTCTACTCTCAAGCTATATTGTATCTATGAAGTTGTTATCTTGTTCTGAGTCTAAGTGTTGTGGGTCTTCTTGTAATTCAACTTCCACATCTATTATCAGATTCTCTTCAATTTTGTCCTTAATGCATTGAGATACACCGACATTGAAATCTTCTTCGTCTTCTTTTTCACAATAATACACCCAGATTGACATTTTCTCCTCGTAGCCACTACTTTGATGTGATGCAATATCTTTTCCTTGCAAAAAATATACACTAATTTTTCAGCTTTTTCTGCCAATAATCTGTTGAATAGTGCTATGAACATACTTGTACATACTCCAGTTTCTCTCCTAACTTGAGTTTATTGCACATTACGCTAGTACTTTCATTGCATGGAGACTAGGGTCGAGTAATGCTCACCACCATTCATCATCCACCACATCCGATCCATACAGGTTTCTCTTTTGCCATTGGCTGTACAAAATCATCCATAAGAGGACCTTCTTTTAGTCTAAATGCACTCAAACCATTCCTTCTTGGTGCTACCCTTCTTAGACCTTTTGCAAGACATGTGTTTCACTAAAAAGCATTCCTTCGCCCAGAGCAAATTACTTCTTTGAAAACTTTCCAGTTGCATTCTAATGTTGGGCTCTCTTGATGCTCTGTCATGCTTAACATTTGGTCCACCATATGCATCAATCACGCTATCACCATTGTGCTTTCTACATGTAAAGTCATTGGTGCCCTGCCATAAAGATACACCATTTGCAATGAGCATTCCGGTACTATTGCACATATGTAGAAGTGATTTTCCATAGTGATCTAGTTCTCTTGCATCATTAGACTTTGATTATACATGTATGAGTCATCGATTCTTCTTGAGACATGCTGCATGTTGACTTGTTGTGTGTCGTGTTGTAACATATTTGTGCAAGCATTCATGTCTCAAAAGACAATGACTTCACCCTGGTCCTTGTAATGAGCGATGTCTTCCTCTAGTTCAACAAAGGGCTGATCTCTATCCATACCCAAGCGAGCATAAAAGTTGGAGTCATAGTGAGGAATGTAGCAACCAGCCACAAACATGACTTGACCATTTGGTGGGCTGATTTTCAGCCATAAGTAACGTTTATACTTATATTCTTTGACAATGGAAACATCTGTCAAACCCTTTTTGATCATACATGCTACGCCTCCTTGGCCTCTACGTTGCTTTGCATTTTTGGCCCACATTAAAGAATGCACATCGTATTTGTCAAATCCAAGAATTTGTTGCACATCATGCTCCCATGTTTTGACAAGAAGTATCACATCGGATTCATTGGTAAGCTCATCAATGCCAATTCCCGCATTCCATGGATACCTGTTATAATTCCAAAATCTTATTCGTAAGCGTGAGTTGGTCTCATAGATCATGTGTCCCTATTTGTTGGGTGGAGAGAGAGAGAGAGAGAGAGAGAGAGAGAGAGAGAGAGAGAGAGAGAGAGAGAGAGAGAGAGGGAGGGAGAGAGAGAGGGACAGCGGGCGGTTCACACGGGGAAAGAGAGAGAGAGGGAGAGAGAAAGAGAGGGGGAGAGAGATAGGAGGCGGTTCACACACACACACACACATAGAGAGAGAGAGAGAAGCGATTTACACACACACACACACACACACACACACTCTTAAACAAGACAGTTTGTTTTTTCCCTTAGTAGATGAGAGCTTTCTGTCTCGGTCCATTATGATCATCCTTGATTGGTTTCCCACCATGTAGACCGTACCCTTGCCACAATGTCCGACTGTAGGGGTCACACACACATTCTTATCTAGATAAAAGAGTTTATTTTTACCCTCCATTGGCTATAGGTCACAAACACTGGCAATCAGGCTCAAGCATCTGCTCATACTCAATATCATAAGCTGAATGATGGTTTGTTTTAATCTCACAGAATTGCTCAATGATAATGTTTTCTTTAAAAGTTTAGCTATGTCCCCAATGGCTTTATCATTTCTACCTAAAAATCGACACACACATAGAGACATATTGGTAGCTGGTGACTTACAAAATGTGGTGTATCTTTAAATTGGATCTAGCCATATATTTTGATGCCGGGTACATGACCTACCCACCCTACCTACACATGCTTTGAATGATGTCCCAATAGCCCGCTTCATACCTAACCAAGTGTGGGTATGTTATGACCCATTAAATGCCAATTAGACATTTGAAAAAATAGAAAAATCCCATTTCCCCCAACATAAAAAATGCCACTGTTTTCTCTCTCTTTCTCTTTCTTGTATGGACTTCTTTGTGGTTGTAGTCTGCAACTATCTGTGACAATCCTTGAAGATGGCATGAACTTGCCTCGACACGCACTTCTCAGGGTATGTATCGTCCCTCCTCCCTCCCTTCGACGTCATGTACAGATAGATCTAGCTCTCTCTTACACCGAGCTTGCAAAACCCTAGAACCTCTAAAGAGAATACACTTAGAAGTTTGCTTAACTGGATATGGGGCAAGTAGTAGACTTGAATTATAAATCTTTGAGTCAATGCACATAATGTGGATGCTCATAATGAAGTCTACAAAGGCATACATGTGTGCTTCATGATGACCACGCTATTTTTAGAATTGGGGTTCTTTTATAAGAACTCGTTGTAACTCTCTGCGTACCCACTAGCCCTTCTGGGTCCGGTTCTTTCCGGCACATGCACACACATGCGGGTGTGCACGTGCACACACACACACACACACACACACACACACAAGGGCATTGTGGTGTGTAGACCTCTCTTTGCACACACAGGGGTTGCACATTAGACCTCTCTCTGCACACGCAGGGCATCTTTCTATTGCTCACTTGCACAACAAGCATTCTCTGTGCTCGGTACTTCCGCCCTCATGGCATGCTAAGTATGTTGATACACACACACACACACACACACACACACACACACACACACACACAAGCTTGAGTGCACGCATGCGCACGCACGCGCGCACGCACACACACACACACAAAGTCGCACACAATGTCTATGCATTAGACATGATAATCAATATTTACTGTCACTCTTCTCATTTGGAGGAATGGTAGTGGACTGTATAGACCTTGGTCAAAAGATGGCATCATTTGTCAGCTCATCGATGAGATCACTCACAAGCTCAGACTAGAAAGATGCTATAAAGGTTGCTCTTCTTGCACACCTGCAATTACAAAAGCTTTGGATTCATTCACCGACCCTCATCACAAACCTATTGAAGCTTGTGTAGCGGAAAACAATGCAATAGATGTAGGTGCATTTGCACCTACTCAATACTTTTTGGGTTTTCATCTGTACTGTATGTGATGTACTCTTTTGGCCTTAATTATTGGTAAACTTAACAAATGCGCTAAGTTGAAAGAAATTTAAGAAAGCATACTCACCATATGCAGTAAACTTTTGAGAGATCATCATGATTGCACATATTGATACCGAGGACCCTATATCAGCTGGTTGATGTCGGACTTTGTAGTGGAGATGACTATACAAATAATGATGTTTTTTTTATTTGCTCTTATATGTTAAATATTGAGCAATATAGCTGATGCATGTCAGGAGCCTGGTGTTGGTCGATAATCTAGTAGCATATGAAATGCTAGCTTTTGCAAACATCAATAGACTGAGAAGCTACAAACGAAATACTGCCGATATTTGAGCATTATGGATGATACATGTCAAGAGCGTGGTGCTGGTCGACAATCTAATTGCTGGCACATAACTTTATTCTTTGATTTGCTGGGTTTCTAGCTGTTGTGTTTTGGCCTTTTAACTTACTAGCATTTCGTGATGAAAATACTTTTTGGATTGTAGGTATTCCTTGTGGATTTACCTTTATGCTGAGAATAAACATCGTCTGGTTTTTGGGTTGAGCATAAACATGTTTTTAGCTCTAGTATTCTCTTAAATTTTTACATGATGACTGCAAAATGAGACTCATACATCTACCTATCAGCATTGCTGTGGTAGACTAGGCTTGGGATCCTTTAAGCACACCCATAGTAGACATATAGATTGTTACCATATACATGTGGTAGTGATGTGTGTGAACACACTAGGACCGCCGAGGCATTTTTTCCCCTCTTTAGGAGGTTTTTCCCCCTGTGCACTGTATATACGCCCATCATTCAAGGGCTATCTATCTTTTCATTTCACACTAAGTAATACACTCTCTGTTGTGTGCCTTGAGCTTCCTTCATCTTCTCCAAGCTGTGTGTGTTTTCCTGCAACCCTAATTTCATTAATTGGTATCAGAGCAGGTTGCGTCCTCCCGGGCTTAATCGCCAGTTGCTTCAACACATGCCTACTCATTTTCTCCGATTTCAATGAGCTTTGGCGAGCGTTCGTAGGTTGATAAAAATTTCAGATAAGCTCATAGAGCTTAGTCTGCTCAAATTTTTTGATTCAGGCTCATTTCGGCCTCCGTTTCCACTACATCTAGGTCTGCACAGACAATTTTGTCATTTTGTGCAGAATTTGTGTCAGTGTCAAGTACTGCATAACAGGTCCCATTCAATCTAATGTGGGTTGTGCTATATAGCACGTGCTGGTCTCACTCAGTTTCTCCTCATTTTGGGCAGTTTTCACATCAGGTGCAGGTATTTTCAATGGCTGACAACAACACAGATGTGTTCAAGATGTTTGCTGCTGAGGAAAAATTGGATGGGGACAATTACCCTATGTGGGCTTACATGATGCAACATGTTCTTGTGTCAAAGGGTATCTGGAATATTATGCAGGGCATTGATGTACGTCCTGGTTCTGAGGATGTAGGTGATGTTGAGGATGTGGCAGGTCTTGTTGCAAGGATTGCTGCTATTAAAGTTGTTTTGCCTATGATAGAACAAGCTCGTTGGGATGTAAAGGATGCGTAGACTCATGCATTGATTGCGTTGTCTGTGTAGCGTACCATTACTCCTCATGTTCGTTCAATGAAATCTGCAAAACAGGCTTGGGATATTTTGGATGGTCTTTATGCAAGCCGCAATGATGCAAAAATTTCCTTGCTGCGTAAAGAGCTGGAGTCAAAGATTATGCATGAGGAAGATGATATGGAAACTTTCCTTGCTGGTGTCAAGGATATCAATGAGAAAATTAATTCTATAGGTGAAGTCATTTCAGACAGTTCCCTTGTGCATACTGTTCTTGATGCTGCTGGCTTGAGCTTCCTCCGTCTTCTCCAAGCTGTGTGTGTTTTCCTGCAACCCTAATTCCAACATAGCTTCCATTGGGTGACCCCCATGGATTGCAGCTCGACACTCCGATCTGGATTACATAGAGTGGGTTAATTTTGATTTTTCACTTACTAACTGGAGGTATTATTGATCTTTTGAGCTCAATGAATTTTATAGATATACCTATGCCTTTGGTAAGGATCTTGGAAGAAGTGGTAATGACTGGATTTTTTGAAAATACAATCTGTATATAAATAGCGTGCTGGCCAACTTAAACTTTTTCCTAGCAAAATGGTCCTATAGACATATACTTCTATGTTTGGATACAAAAACTCACTTTCAATGAAGGTAAGTATATAGTGGTGAATTCACAATTGAAAAGTACTTTTTGATGCTATCTTTTCTTGGTGGATAAATGAATAATTTTTGAAACAAATGTTTACTTTGTAATTAGTTCAATGAATGTTAAAAAAGCCTTAATACTCAAGTGGGGGTCTCGGATGAGATGGCAGTAGACTGAACTTTTGAGAATTGATCCAATTTACAAAGGAAATGTTGTCCAATATTTTTGGAATTTAATGATATAAACATTATCATAAAAAATTTCTCATTCTTTAAAATTAATATATGATCTATGTTATGATGTTAGTTTTTGTTGTAATTTTTGACACCAATAACAAGGGGAGGGAGTCGTTGACACCTGTCTTCCCAAGTAATGCCAGTTCTGATGTGCTTGTGTTTCTTGGATGGTGACAATAAGAGATTATTTTCTTGGGATTGCAATGACAACTGCAGCAATAACTGAAGATCGCCCACTGTTCGATTTTTTTGATTAGTGATAGATGACCCTTGTATATGATTCTTGGATAAAAGCATATGTCAGTATTTAGTTAAAAGTCAATTATAGTCTTAACTCTATCTACTTGTTATCTAATGTATACATAAGGTTTGATTATTTACATGTTGACTGGTCTCTAGTTCCATTGTATGGTTCACTAGTTTGTGAAATCAAACTATTGTTAGTTAATCTGTCTTAACACACACACACACACACACACACACACACACACACACACACACACACACACACACACACACAAGAGAGAGAGAGAGAGAGAGAGAGAGAGAGAGAGAGAGAGAGAGAGAGAGATGGATGGAGAGTGTTATGCAAAATTTGGATTCATCTTGTATCTTGCTTCACAACCAGAAGTGCATCCTCTTTGAGGTTGATACAATGCTAATGCAGATCAGTAACAATCCCTTTTACCTCAGAATAGTCCCATGCAAAAACATCTTTGTACTCCATCAATAACTAGAAGAAATCATGAAAAAATTGTTCATCCACATGAATACTTACCTTGACCATCTTTGGATCCTTCTCAGTTTCCAAATCGAGCTCCTTTAGCTCATCCTGCTTAACTCTGTTGGAGCATCCAAACCTTTTGTTGTAGATATTCTCTTCCATATCCCTTGCTTCCTTCTCTTCTTGTGATAGTACTTCTTTTGAAGTAGAGTGTGAAACAAGGTCTTCCCAATAACATCTCATAAGAAACATCTTCCTGCTCCATTTTGAGAGTTAATCAATACCTCAAACCAGTCATTTTGATCTCCTTTCACTTGAGTCTTCCACATGATCCTTCTGCTTATCGATATGATTGTCTACATTCATATCATCCAAAATCTTATTTCTTTGCTCATGCTTGACCTATCTTTGTACTTAATCCCTAATTCCTTTTTTCTCTTTCTAATCAACGGGTCCTTTACCTTTAGATTTGGTAATAGTCATCACATCAAGGTATTGATTTTCATGACATTGGTTGCAATCACATGGCCACTCATCACCGTCTTCTTTGATAAGCTGCTACTCAATTGATTCATACACCTTTTGTAATAGAATTAGCCTTTTAACTTGATTTGGAGCGGAAAGTGAATAACATATTGAGCATTTCCTTGAGAATTCTTTTGTGTGTAGATGTATATTGAGAAAGAAAGTGCTTGGATGGAGAGAGAAACACTAACGTATTACTTCATTAACATGGCATGAACAATACTTGTAAAAGATAAGAGAGTTTAGAGAAATTGACACCAATAGAGGACCAAATTAGTTGGAGCCGACCCCCCCTCCAATAGGCATTTGTATTATAGATTCTTCCATGACGGAAGACTTGTTTACAAAATACAAGTGATTGTGTTCCTTGAGACCTTCTTGATGAGGTAAAGATGGAAAGCTTCACTCACCAAGCATTAGCATGGTAATAACAATAAACATGATTAGCGTGAACTTGAAGAATGCCCAGCCTCAATCCCAAGACCTCAAACACCATGAAAGGTGAGGAGAGCTGGCAGGGAGTGAGGAAGAAGAGAGAAGTAGAAGTAGCTCTACAAGAAAGCAATAACCCCTTGCTCATAATCACTCATAGCTCTTGTAGCATATCTTAGCATAGTGATAATGGAGATTAGAGTGATTGATAAGCAAGCATAAGCATTCTCTTGTGTGGATTTGCATCCATAGCCAAGAGCTTGTTGTAGTAGGCACTCAACTTCTCAAGCTTGGAGAAGGATATGGAGGTCTTGCTTCACAGTGTGAAGAGAAGAATGAGAGAGAGAGAGAGAGAGAGAGAGAGAGAGAGAGAGAGAGAGAGCTCGTGGGATGCTCAAGTGAGAGAGAGAGAGAGAGAGAGAGAGAGAGAGAGAGGTAGCTTGGTCGACCCCCTTCCCTAGGATTTTCTTGAAGCTCATTGGGCCATGTAGCCCTCTAGCCAATGAGAGCTTGGCTCCATTTAGGGCAAGTTGTGTAGTCTCTTGACAAGTGTCCTTGTTTCCCTCTTGTGAGGTTAAGCTAGCACCCCCCTTGCTTAAGCACAGTCCTTGCTTAAGCATAGCCCTTGCCTGCTTGAGCAGTCCGCCTCTACACCTGACATGTGGCCCCTTTCCTCTCATGAGAGTATGGGCCCTTGGTGAGGTGCATACATGCTACTCATATCCCTCCTTTGTAGGGCTCGCCCCTTTCTTTGTAGCAAGTTATTTGACCTTGGTAAGCAGGCAGGCCCCCTGGTTAAGTACAACCTTTACTTAAGCAAGCTGCCCCCTTGCCTGCTTGGACATTAATTGCTAAAGTTTAAAAATTAAATACTATGTCCTAAGGCTTTTAACACTTACCTTTGGAGCCTTTAATGAATCCAACCCTAAGGTCTTTTGCTCCATTGGTTAGCCTTGCTCTTTGATAGACAATGCATTTCTCATTTGGACCCCTTTACCATTGGCCCTGTGTTGAAATAGATCTATAAGCACATCAGTATATTAACCCTTGTTCCCATTTATTCTCCCACATTAAGTGATCAGTTTGATATGAGAAAATCATTTGGGTTGGTTAGATACTAGATTTTATGACATTACCTCTCTCTTAAAATCATAGTCTTCCTCGACTATGAGGTAGAATAGATAAAGTCGTAGTCATTAGTCAATTTTACTTAGCAGGTAGAGGATCCCTTTTTACCCTACGACATCTTTCCAAGATGGATGATTAATCCATTGGGTGCTTGGGAGACATAGCTGCCACAAGCATGTCTGCTCTTTAGTCCATTTCATTCTCCTAAAGTAGAGTGACCAATTCTACTTGGTGTTTGAGAGACGTCGTTATCACAAACATGATTCTAAGCATGCATACTAGTTAAATTTGTGCACAATAAAAAGAGAATTAGTCTTATAAGAAAAAACATGGATCATTGAAAGGAAATTTATACATGTTCTTACCCTAATGTAGCATTGTAAGCATTGACAAGGTTCATACTATCCTTAAGTTGTATTCGTTGCATCCATCTAGCATCTTCAAAAGGATAATTTTTGAATTTAATAAGATACCGTCTAATAATCTTACCATGTCATAGCACCTTGCCTTCATACCAAAGGATAGCTTTGGGTTGTAGAACCTCTTCTTGGTATTCAACTTTGGGAGGGTCTTAAATAATTGGTTTACTTAGTGGCTTCCCTTTGTAGGTTTGAATTTAATAAGATACCATCGAATAATCTTACCATGTCATAGCACCTTGCCTTCATGCCAAAGGATAGATTTGGGTTGTAGCACCTCTTCTTGGTATTCAACTTTGGGAGGGTCTTCAATAATTGGTTTACTTGGTGGATTCCCTTTGTAGGGCTTAAGTAGGCTTGCGTGAAAGGCATTGTGTATGAGCCAATGATTGGGAAACTTGAGTTGATAAGCCCTCTTATTAATGGGCTTCAAGATTTGGAAAGGACCATAGTAGCTTTTTGCTAGTTTAGCATAATACTTTTGATGGCCCGTAGGATTTTTGCTCGTGTTTGCCTTAATCGAGCCTTAGGAAACTTGAGTAAGACCCAATCATTTTCTTTGAACGCTAAGGCCCTTCTGTGCTTATCAGCAACAACTTTTTTTCTTTGTTGAGAGATGGATATAGCCTCCTTAATCTTTTGAAAAGATTCTTGTAGGTCACGACTATACTCATCAGCATCGAAGATCTTCCCATGTACTTTGAGTAGCAAGGGACTTTTAGGTCTTCCCTCAATGATCTCAAAAGGTGCTTTTCTCATAGAAGTATGTATAGTATTATTGTAGGCATACTCTACAAGAGGTAAGTATTTTTCCCATTATGAGCGTTGATCTACTTTGGTAACATAAGTCTTGAGTAGATCGAGTATTGTAAGATTGGCTATCTCACTCTGGCCATTCATTTGTGGTTGATAGGCGGAAGAGAAATTCAATCTTGTTCCTAGATTTTCAAAGAGACCTTTCCAAAAATTATTGGTCATTCTAGGATCTCTATCTGACACGATGGATGTTGGTAATCCATGGTGTTTGAAAATCTGAGATATGAAGAGAGTTTCCATTTGGTGTGCCTTAATAGTCTTTTTGACATGAATAAAGTGTGCTTGCTTGCTAAACCTGTCGACTATTGTCTATATTCCCGTATTCCCATGGATAGACTTGGGTAATCCAAACATAAAATCCATGGATATACTCTCCCATAGTGAATTTGTGATAGGCAATGGCTGGAGTAATCCAGGTTGCTTCCTTCTATCATATTTGGTCTTTTGGCATACTACACATTTTGAAACATACTTTTGTATGTCCACTTTCATGGTAGGCCAATAGAAATACGTCTCTACTCCTCGGAGAGTAGGTTGAATTCCTCTATGCCCCGCATAGGGAGGAGCATGTGATTCATACATAACTTTGTCAAGAAGGGAATGGGTAACACATAGCCTATTGCCATGGAGAAGATAACCATCTTGCAAGGTGAATGGTCCCTCTTTCTTCCTAAAATCAAGGGCTGACATTATGTGTCTAAAATTAGGGTCAGTAGCATACTCATCTGTCATAGAAGATAGATCATTGTGATTAGCTATAGACACCGCATTAACCTTTGGTCGTCGTGAAAGTGCATCGGCCACTTGATTGTGCTTACCAGCAATATGAGCAATATGAAAATTAAATTACAAAAGAAAATTTGCCCACCTCATTTGTTTGTCGGACAACTTGGTTTGTGTCACATATTGCTTTCCTTTATGATCAAAGGATAAAGTTTTCTGAACATAGTCGGGAATGGAATGCATCTTGTAGTGCCAAGGCATTAGGTAGTGCTTCCATGTATCTAGGGCATGTAGAATAGCTAAAAGCTCTTTCTCATAAATGCCTAAGACTCATTCATCAATATTGAGCCTTCGGCTCTCATATGCTATGGCATGTCCTTCTTGAAGCAAAACTGCTCCAAGACAATCACCACAAGTATCACATTGGACCTCAAATGGCTTTGAGAGACCCGGAAGTACGAGGACTGGTTGGGAAGTAAGCTTTTCTTTGAACCTATCAAAAGCATTTTTCTCCTTAGCAGTCCATACATACTTAACATTCTTCTTAGTTAAGTCATGTAGTGGTCCTACTACTTGAGATAATTTTGCTATGAAGCATCTATAGTATGCGCACATACCAATAAAGCTTCTTAGCTCATGTAGATTCCTTGGGTTAGGCCATGCCTTTATTACCTCTAACTTGGATGGATCCATATGGATACCATCTTGAGAGATAATATGACCTAGGTATTGAATCTCTTGAAGGAAAAATTCGCTTTTCTTTTGGTTGAGAAAAAGCTTATTCTCCCTCAATGCTTGAAAAATCACTTGGAGATGCTGCTTATGTTCCTCCAAATACTCCATTGGAGTAGATGATAATATCATCAAAGAACACTCCAGTGAATTTACAATAAGGTCTAATTTTTTTCCTCCATTAGACGATTGAATGTAGCCGGTGCATTAGTCAAACCAAAAGGCATAACTAAATATTCATAAAGACCAAACGTTGTGCGAAACATGGTCTTTAGGATATCTTCATCCACTATCCTTATTTGATGATAGCCACTCTTAAGGTCAATCCTACTGAAGTAGGTAGAGCCTTGTAGCTTATCAAACAGATCTTCTACCCAAGGCACGGGTAATCTGTTTTTGATAGTAATATGCTTTAGTGCTCGTCGATAGTCCACACACATACGGTATGTTCCATCCTTCTTTTAAAATAAAAGGATTGGAGAACAAAAGGGAGAGGAACTAGGCCTCACCATCCCTTTGTCTACCAATTCCTGTACTTGCCTCATGATCTCCTCTTGTTGAGCTTGAGAGACTCGATAAGGAGGCTTGTTAGGCGGTGAGCTTCCTCGAAGGAGCTCAATACGATGGTCATCATCCCCTTGTTTTGGAGGTAAGTCCATAGGGATATCATCGATGAACACATCTTGGAATCCTTTTAGAAAATTAGACAAGTCTAACTCTTCTTGATTCTTACCATCTACATTTGATGAAACATTAGGATCTTTTAGAGACTCTTTGACAAAAATCATGTACGCAGAAACTGAGCTCTTCATTCACTTATCAAAAGCAGGGGGATTTACAAGTGGAATAGTGTGACCACGCTCTAGCATCTATATACATATTCTTTCCCCCGTAGATGAAGTAGATTCTCCTTTCAAGGAACTTCATATTGGCAGCCATGCGATCAAACCATGGCACCCCTAGGGTAGCATCCTCATGTTGGAGAGGAGGGATGAAGAAGTCTTCTTTGTCGACATAGCTTTGGACATGAAGCCTCAACTTCCCAATCAAGGGAGTAATGGAGGCTTGCTATCTCTTGAAGCTACGTCAACCATTACATATCTCCGTTGATATGAAGTTGTGAGTAGAGCCAGGGTCAAACAAGATGAAGGCATCATGCTCTCTTACCTTTCCCCAAGCATAGGAAAGTAATGATCCTTTGCAATGAGCATACTCTTTTGGAGCTTCAATAATGGAAGCCCTAGGAGTCTCACTACGAACATTATTTTGGGGGCAAGAACGATAGCCATGTTCTTGCTCCCCACACTTGAAACACTTATGGTCCTTGCGAAAAACTTCAAGCTCTTCAGAAGAAAGTTTATTTTTACCTTTGTAAACTCCCTTCTCCTTGGACCGATTGTTGTTGTTGTTGTTGGAAGTGCCTTGTGAAGAATTTTGAGCATTGGTCTTCCCCTTTGCATCATTTTTGTCTTTGTTTTCCATGGGCTTGCCATTCTATCGAGCCCCTTGATGGAAATTTATGCGTGAAGCAACCATGGTGTGATGGATTACTTTGCTAATAGTACCAGGACATTGAGAATTGATGTATTCGGCCATCTCTTTAGGTAATCCCGTATAGAATTGCTACCTTTGCTCGGCAAAGTCTATCTTTTGAAAGACAATGGCCTTGAGATGTAAATCCCAAAACTTGTCTACATACTTGTGGATAGATTCATGAGAGAGAAGCTTCAAGCTGCACCATTTAGTAAGCACTTTGTCCTTTGCATCGCTCAAAAGGTATTGCTTCATGATGGAACCCGTAGAGTTTTCCATGTCTTTGGGCTTCACCGTGCCACGAAGGCTAGCCCACCATAAACGAGCTGGTTTTTGAAAGTGCATAGCTACATGGTGTAGCTTGGAGGACTTCGTAAAGCCCTTGTATCCAAAGGCCGCATCAAATTGTTGGATGAAGGCCAACACTTTGTCGGTAGCACCAAAGGTGCCATCATAGGTGAGAAAAGAGATACTCTTTCCTCCCTCCTTGCACTTATTTAACTTTTGGGACCTTCTCCATGCAGGGAATGGTTTGCGTTGTCCTGCCCTCTTGTATTCTCTAGGAGAATATCCATAGCTTTCATCGGAAGAGGAGGAAGGTGAAGAAGAAGGAGAAGAGGATGAACTCTTCCTAGCTCATTTCTTCCTTTGTTTCCTCTCTTCTATTTTGGAATGACGAGGAGAAGGACTGTGTGTTGATCTTTTCCTCTTGGGAGGACTGGGCGATCATCTAGACCGCTGTCTTCGTGGAGCCACATCTTCAGAAGAACTTAAATTTTCATTGCTTTCTTGCTGTTTGAATTCCTTCTCTCGAATGGAAGAGAGTCTTCTTTTTGGGGTCTCTTCAAGAGGCCTCCTAAGCTCTCTCTCCTCTTGGAGAGGAAGGGAAATTCCATAAGCACAAAGTTGCCATAGCTTGCTGCAATCTAGTGACGAGATAATTCACAAATATGGGAGCATCATCATTAGCACCTTCATGTGCAAAATCAAATCTATCAATGTTCATTCTACTCTCTTGATTATTGTCAGCCATGTTAACAAAATTTATGTATGTACTTAGTGTATGCTTTGGTAATTCAAAACCTTAGTTGCCACTCCTCTTAGCCTTTGAAAATTGGCTCTTAAGTATCTACACCCACGGCTCGAAGTGGTTAATTATAGAGAGTAGAGGAGCAGGTCTAACATAGCAGAGTTGCCGAGGGCTAGCTCCTTTCGAACTTCTTATGGCTCAATAATGGTAAAGCCGTAGGCAAGTCTAAAAAGACCCCATTATTAACCCCAAAGCTGCTGAGGTGTGCACCATATCCCACATAGTGGGCTCAACAAAACCGATAATAGATCCCAATTCCACTTACCCATCAACCATTTATAGGCTACTTGAGGACCTCTCTTCTTAAGTAAGAAAAGAGAAACCAAATGCTGTGATACCCATGTAATAGAATTAGCCTTTTAACTTGAGTTGGAGCAGAAAGTGAATAACATATTGAGCATTTCCTTGAGCATTGTTTTGTGTGTAGATGTATAGTGAGAAAGAAAGTGCTTGGATGAGAGAGCAACACTAACACATTACTTCATTAACATGGCATGAACAATACTTGTAAAAGAGAGTGAGAGTTTAGAGAAATTGACACCAATAGAGGACCAGATTAGTTGGAGCCGGTCCCCCCTCCAATAGGCGTTTGTATTATAGATTCTTCAATGACGGAAGACTTGTTTACAATACAACTGATTGTGTTCCTTAAGACCTTCTTGATGAGGTGAAGATGGAAAGCTTCACTCACCAAGCATTAGCATGGTAACAACAATAAACATGATTAGCATGAACTTGAAGAATGCCTAGCCTCAATCCCAAGACCTCAAACACCACGAAAGGTGATGAGAGCTGGCAGGAAGTGAGGAAGAAGAGAGAAGTAGAAGTAGCTCTATGAGAAAGCAATAACCCCTTGCTCATAATCATGCATAGTTGTTGTAGCATAGATTAGCATAGTGATAATGGAGATTAGAGAGATTGATAAGAAAGCATAAGCATTCTCTTGTGTGGATTTGCATCCATAGCCAAGGGCTTGTTGTAGTAGGAACTCAACTTCTCAAGCTTGGAGAAGGATATGGAGTTCTTGCTTCACAAGAGTGTGTGAAGAGAAGAAAGAGAGAGAGAGAGAGAGAGAGAGAGAGAGAGAGAGAGAGAGAGAGAGAGAGAGAGAGATCGTGGGATGCTCAAATGAGGGAGAGAGAGAGGTAGCTTGGTCGACCCCCTTCCCTAGGATTTCCTTGAAGCTCATTGGGCCATGTAGCCCTCTGGCCAATGAGAGCTTGGCTCCCTTTGGGGCAAGTTGTGTAGTCTCTTGCCAAGTGTCCTTGTTTCCCTCTTGTGAGGTTAAGCTAGCACCCTCCTTGCTTAAGCACAACCCTTACCTGCTTGAGCAGTGTATCTCTACACCCGACATGTGGCCTCTTTCGTCTCATGAGAGTATGGGCCCTTGGTGAGGTGCATACATGCTACTCATATCCTCCTTTGTAGGGCTTGCCCCCTTCTTTGTAGCAAGTTATTTGAACTTGGTAAGTAAGCAGGCCCCCTGCTTAAGCACAACCCTTGCTTAAGCAAGCTGCCCCCTTGCCTGCTTGGACCTTAAATACTATGTCCTAAGGCTTTTAACACTTACCTTTGGAGGCTTTAATGAATCCAACCCTAAGGTCTTTTGCTCCATTGGTTAGCCTTGCTCTTTGATAGACAATGCATTTCTTATTTGGACCCCTTTACCATTGGCCCTGTGTTGAAATAGATCTATAAGCACATCAGTATATTAACCCTTGTTCCCGTTTATTCTCCCACATTAAGTGATTTGTTTAATATGAGAAAATCATTTGGGTTGGTTAGATATTAGATTTTGTGAGAGAGAAACTCTCTCTCACTCCCCCCCCCCCCCCCCCCCTCTCTCTCTCTCTCTCTCTCTCTCTCTCTCTCTCTCTCTCTCTCTCTCTCCCTTCCTCTTTCCCGATCTCCATCTCGCTCGCTCTCTCCCTCTCCCTCTCTTCATTTCCCTTTCTCTCTATCTTTGATTATAGGAAGCCAAGAGAAGAGCATACTATGCATTTGAGAACATGTGCAATGCGGGAAAGATCAAATGTTGGGTTCTTTATACTCTTTCCAAGTAGACTATGCATTTGAGAACATGTGCAATGCGGGAAATATCAAATGTTGGGTTCTTTCCAAGTAGACTTTGAGATGCTTCTCTCCAATACTTCAACTCCATAAGAGAACCGATGTCACCAATATGTCAAAAAGTTACTTCTTGGAGAACTAAACATTTGACATTTCCCCCGTCTCTTTTGAGCTTCCAAATGGTGGACAACATGTTCATGCCACTTGTGATTGGCCAGAAACTCAAGGCCAAGGTAGTTAAAGCTCTCAACAACTCCAAGTGTCACATTGTTGTACCCAATGCATGGCTTCTCCTTATGGTTGGTTTTCACAAGCATAACCTTTGTTTTGGATTCATTCACAATCAGCTCACTATGTAAGAAAAAATTCTCAAGGACAACCATAAGATTTTTTGCATACTCTAAAATGTGTGCTAGAAGCACTACATCATCCGCATACAACAAAAGCATGATGACAATTTATCGCATTGCAAATAGTGACCTCTTCAATGATTTTTTCTTGCATAAAGTCAAGTACCATTTGTTCCAATTGATCGATGCATAGACCAAAGAGAGTTGGTGACAATAAGCATCCTTGTTTAGCCCAAATGGTGGTTGCAAATTGTTTTGAAATTCCTCTTTTCATGTGCAATTGACACATCACCTTCTCATAGATTTGAGAAATTGCAAGCATAAACTCACTTAGGACTTGGAGTTCTTCCATCCTTCTCCACAAATTGTTACATGGAATCATATCAAAGGCTTTCTTAAAGTCCACAGAGCAACGATAAAATCCCTTGGCTTTCAATCAACTTTCCTCCATGAGAACACAAAGAGTAACAAGATGATCCACCCTTTTGCACACTTACCATTTTCTTCAACCTGATCACTCAATTCCATCTCCATTATGCACCCAAACAACATCTCCATGACAATACCAATCATTATAGTCCGATGGTTATTTACATTTTTTACATCCACTCCTTTATGCAAAGGCTTGACCCAATTAGTGCTCCAATCACAAAGCATACCATGTTGAAGTGAAAGGTTAAATATATCACACATCCAATAATGTGAAAAGTCTCCCATCCATTTAATCATGTTTGGGTTGATATGTTAAATATCTTTTTCTTTGCGAGTGGCCAACTTTTTGAGCCCACTGCACATATTCTCAATAGTAAAAAAGAGAGGCCATACATGGAAGTGAAGCATGTGGTTGTTTATAGAGTTGCCTACAATTTGTGTAGATATCCATAATAATCAAGCTATAAAAACTCTCAACCCAATGTACTTCAAGTTTCTCTAAAATCTTCAACATGCACATGCATTTTCTTGGACTTGAAGAGATCATGCTTGACTTACCATGTGCTGGTGCTGATGCGGAATGTGCAAGAGAGGGAAGGAGAAGGGGGAAGGGAAGAACACAATACACAGACCCTTTGCTGGAGCTTGAGAGAGAAATATCTCTCTCCTCCTTATTTCCTATATGAACCAAAGAATAAGTGGGCGGTCACCCGCCCGGCCATAACTGGCCACGGGCTTGAAACCCAACAATCTCCCACTTGAAGGCCAACGTGGTCCAAGTGGCTAAAGAATGTTGGGGCTACTATTTACAAATGTACAAAACCGTAATGCATGACTACAGCTTCACCCTACACCCATCATCTCTATGCAATGTGCAAACCGCTCTAAGGCTAGGCTCTTTTTTAGAGCATCCACTGGGTTTTCATCCGTATGAACTTTGACTAACTCAATGCATTTGCTAGCCAAAATATCCTATACCACATGATACCTGACCTCTATGTGTTTCGACTTAGAGTGAAACATGAGGTCCTTTGCTAACGCAATCACACTCTGACTGTCACAATGTAGCACATGAGTCTGGTGTATACCAAAATCTCCCACTAGATAAGATAACAACACAAATTCTTTACTGGAACTAAAAACTGCAACATACTCTACCTTACTGGTGGAAGACGAAGTGTAATTTTGGATACATGACCTCCAAGAAACTGAAACTCTAGCGAACAAGAAAATGTAGCCAAATGTGGATCGCCTAGTGTCCACACAACTCGCATAATCCGAGTCAGTGTATCCAAATACGGATGCATCACTGTTCCCAAAGTGTAAGCACTTTCCAGCTGAGCCCTTGACGTATCTCAAGATGTGCTTCACTGCTTCCAATGCTTTCTGCTTGGATTTTCCATAAACCTGCTGACCACTCCCACTGCATATGCAATGCCTGGTGGTGTGCTAACCATGGCAAACATGAGACTACCAACTGCCAAAGAATACAACACCTTTTACATCTTTCCCTTTTCAACATTCAATTTGGGACAATCATGCTTGCTAAGGTTTTCATATGCAACCGTAGGGGTACTCAATCCTTCCCTCCTTGCATATTTAAACGTTGTAAGACCTTGTGAATATACTCTTCCTGCGAAAGTTCAAGTATACCACGTCTGCGATCTCTCTTGATACACATACGAAGAAAGTGATGTGAATCACCCAAGTCTTTCATAGAAAACTGCTTGCTTAAGGCATCCTTGAGAAGTGCAATCTCATGTTTTGACTGCCCAGCTATGAGCATATCATCCACGTACAAAATGAGAATGATGAGGGAACCATCGTTCAACCTCTTCGTGTACAAGTAGTGATTCTCTTGGCTCCGTATGTAACCCTGGGACTAAATGTACTTATCAAACTTGATGTACCATTGCCTTGAGCCTTGCTTTAATCCATACAAATCTTTCTTGAGTCTAGAAAGCAGTTCTGCCTGTGTTGGCTTCTTAGGCTTTATCACAAAACCCTCCGGTTGTTTCATGTAAACATCTTCTTCAAGATCCCCATGAAGAAACATTGTCTTCACATCCATTTGGACAAACTCCAACTCCTTGATGGCTACTAGACCAAGCACAAGATGCAATGTAATAATCTTGACCACTAGAGAAAAGATTTCATCGAAATCCATGCCTTTTGTTTTCTTGAACCCTTTAGCAACCAATTTGGCCTTATACTTAGGCTCAAGATCATTTGTGATCTTGTACACCCATTTGCATGGCAATGCCTGTTTACCCGTAGGTAACTCTGTCAATTCCCAAGTTTCATTGGCTAAAATTGAGTTATACTCAAATTGCATAGCCTCTTCCCACTTCACGCTATCATATATTTGAATGGCCTCTTTGTAGCAAATGGGTTCACTGCAATCATGACTAGTAAATAGTCTAATCCTGGCTCAAAATGCTCAGGTGCACGAGATGTACGAGTAGATATCCAAAGTGCTTGACTACTGGATTCCTCTATCTTTGGAGCAACATGTGTGTGTGTGTGTGTACTAGTGGAAGGTACATCACTAGCACGTCTAAAATTCTGTGTAACTGGCGGTGAGGAGACATCCTCAAACCGTACTCTGCGATACTCAATGTATTTCACTAGCTTTTTCTACATCTTAGACTTGTTGAATATCACCTGTGAGCTATGTATGACCGTCTTAGATTCGGGGTGCCACAGAAAATAACCCATCTCTCCGGCTACACCATATCCAATGAAGTTGCACTTGTAAGATTTGGGATCTAGCTTTTGTCTAAGTGCTTTTGGCACATGTGAGAATGCCTCCCACCCAAATACACGTAACCTATCATAATTGGGCTCTTTGCCCATCCACATCTTTTGCAAAACCTTGTAATTTAGTGGTGTACTAGGTGACCGATTGATCAAGTAAGCAACTGTCGTAACAACTTCTCCCCAAAATTATTGAGGTAAGTTGGATGTAGACAACATAGAAGTGACCCGTTTCTAAACGGTTCTATTTATTCTCTCAGCCACACCGTTTTGGGTGGGTGTGTAAGGAGTGGTAAAAGGACTTCTAATGCCTCTCTTACTGCAAAAGTCCTTGAACTTGGAGGAGATGTACTCGCCTCCATTGCCACTGTACAAAGCTTTAAGCTTTCTACCCGATTGGTTCTTGACCAATGCTAAGAACTTCTGAAAGACACTAAAGACGTCGCTCTTATGCTTTAAGAGGTAAACCCACACCTTTCTAATAGAGTCTTCTATGAATGCTAGGAAGTATAATGCTCCCCCCAGAGACTTGACTGGCATAGGTCTGCACAGGCTGCTATGTATGAGATCTAGAGGACTCCCTAACTCTTTATCCAAAGGTCCTGATATCAACCTAGTATGTTTGCCATAGAGACAATGCTCACAAAAGAGAAGTTAGAATAATCTAACACAGGGATATAACCAAAACACTACAAGACTTTCATTCCTTTTGGCTCATATGTCCTAGCCGGCTATGCCACAACTTTGTAGACAGAAGCTCAACTACACAAGTAGAATTCTCTTTCACATAGGAGACATAAAGTGAGTAACTTGCAAATAATGGTCCATATACCATCATTCCCTATCGGCGTTCTTGGAAGGTAAAAGATAAAATCCACAGCAATAATTTCCCATGGCTTATCTGGAATAGGCAGTGGCTATAAAAACTTTGTTTCCTTTTGCATGTCAAACTTAACCTTTTTGGAAAATCACACATGCTCATACAAAGGCATCCACATTGTTAGCAGGTCATCACGAGGGACGTTTGCAGCATAGCTTTCTAGCACTAACATAATGTCAATACTCAGGGAAAGTGACTCGGATGGGGCACGAAGACTCTATGAGATCGTCAATCTCACGAAGTGAACCTTAACAAGCAAACACACTAGCTCAACAAGCAAACCAACACTCAATGATCAGGGAAATCTGCCTATGTCCTTTCTCACAGCTCTAGGTCATCACGCCATTTCGGCACTCGAACGGACTTGAAATGCAACGAAACTTTAGGAGGAGGTCTAGAACACCTAGGGGCACTATCCTAGCAAGTCTGGTTGCAATCCGACAAGGTACCCAAATCACGATCCATCATGAAAAAGGTCCTGAAAACTACAACAGATCAGTCCCAAAAGGTTGTCCTATGGTCTAAGAACACTCTCCTATGGTCAAAATGACTAAAACCAATGATTTAAGCACTCAAATGTGCAATTATAGCTCACAGATGCGTAGTCGCGAACCACAGCAAAACTAACAATGCTTACACTTAATTTAAATAGCAAAGAGAGAGGAACACAATGCAAAAGTTTCAGATTTAGAAACCGATTACCCATTCATTAACTGCGACGATTACAAGGTTGGAGAAGCTCGTAGCTTGAGCGTACATTTTTTGAGCTCCCTTCTTCTAAGATAAGCCTTCTTTTCACATTTAGGTTATTGAACTTTATACCTAGGGCATTCTAAATGGCCAGTGGCCGGCTCACACGGACCTTTACAATTATCATGACATCATTACAACTCAGGAAATTGACCCACTACTCTGGAATGAGGATTTACACAGAGTATTACTACACTAGCTCGAAAAACTAATAGAGTACAAATGTGGTGTCCGCTTACGTGTCCGACCAGTTAGGCGCCCGTTTGATCTATCCTCAAACATTCCCCCCTTCCTAATTCGTGTCATTCCTTGACACGACCTTGTGCAGTCTTGTCATAAGGTTGTCTTCAGCTTTGTCTTCAAGGTTGGTCTTCAACTTGGGAAGTGCTTTGTCGTTGATGACGCTCCCCACTTCCTAGAGTGATTCATAGCTGTGGTGTTGTTGATACGTGATTTGAGCTTGATTGTTGAGGCAAATTTTTTTCTTGCTGTGCATTCTCCTTTTTGTTGCCAGTCGTGGCCACCATAATGGATGTTGATGTGTCTGATCTTGTAGAACTGATCCTCTTTGTGGAGTGGACTTTATGATGGATTTTCTTTCAAGGTCCAGTGCAATTTGAGTTTTCCACAATAGATAGCCACAATAAGGAAGCACTAAGTGAGCTACATATGATTGTTGTGGATAGCTCGCTTGTTGAATTTTTCATTGCTTGGTGTTGTAGGCCATTCTTCTTTGACTTGCCATTGTTTGATGGAGATTTGTTGTCGCCCTTGAAGATAAAAGATGCTCCTGATAAGCATACGGAGACCTACAATTTTTGCTCCAGATTGTTGTCGATTGATTTGGGTAGACGTTTCCTTATTGCTGATGTACAAGGAATATATACAAGAAGATGATGTGATTCTAGATTAGGGTCTAAAACCTGGATGATCTAGAAGAGATGAAGTTGATGGGTGCTTCAAGGAACAAATGTAGCACATGTGACATCAAAAGACGTCTCAATAGCTTCCACGTTTCCAAGAAGGGTTTTCGATGTAGAAGCTTCTCCACTCATTCCTCACTGTGCTAAGTCCGTGAGTGTCTTTTGGATCTCCTCCTTCACTTACCACTATACTACAATGACTTCGACTCTTATGCTCACCTATACCAGCATGAGCGACACAACATAATTATACCCAACTCTTCTAGCTTGAGCAGTACCTAAAATAACTAAGATACTTAGACCACAGAGAATATTACATGAAGGTTTGGGACTAACGCCTCGCTTATTTAGTGGCTTAGCTGCCCGACTCTGACTTTTATGCCATGTATTAATGGCAACTTGGACTTACCTGTTCAAGGCTAGAAACCCAATTCCATAAGTTCTGAAAATTTAGGCCTCTTCCATTGTGTTGGTCTTTGGATGCCACCATTTTGTCGAGTAGTTTGGCATATTTTGGCTCCTCTTGACTTGCTTGTCGTATGTTTACACTGCTTTGTGAAACAAGTTCTTCAGCTGATGTAGAGACTGATGGAGCCTTTGATTTATCTCCCATGAGAAGCGGTTGAATCTGTGTGTGGGTTCTTTGTGATTGAGTTTCCACGAGCGATTTCAGAACCCATTATGTTTTTTGTCCTTGTGTGACCGTCTTTTGTATTCGCTTCTTTTGCTTGATGACTTGATGGCCACTAGGCTTCGGTATCTAGATTTGATGATTTCCTTTGTAGAAGCCTTGATTTTGAAGTTGATGATGAGGTATCCATCTAGAAATTGCAGCATCCTTGGTTGCAATTGGCTTCTGTTGGATGTTGGTTGTCTTCGCTTGCTTTGGGGTAGAAGCTTGTGCTGCATGATTTTTCTTGGTTGTTCTAGACTGAGCTACAATTTTTGGTAACCATATTTGAGTGTTACCTGCATAAAATCCTTGTGCTTTGAGTAGCTTCACTGGAATCATTCGCTGATTCACCTGTTTGTGTTGGGTATCTTCGTTGAAGTCTGATTTCAGTACCCAAACTTTTCGTGTTTCCCACTTGGAAGGTCTTTTTGTTTGCCTTTTGTTAGTGTTCTTTCGCTTGCCCGAGTAATTTGTATTCCGTTGATAGTGCGTCTTGTTCCTTGTAGAGCTTGTTGGTTGAGGTGGGTAGGTCCAGGATATTACTTTAGGCTTTTTGGCCCAAACATTAGCGTTTTCTTGGAAGTAGCCATGAGCAGTGATTGACTCATTTGATGCTACCCACCCTGTCACCTTTTATTATTGTGGTTGAGCTTGTGATTCATGTATACAAAGTGGGTCTTTGACTTTGATGTGCTCTTTGGATACCAACACTTGGTTGACATTCTTTGTCTTCTTTTGGATGCTTTTTTGTGATGGAAACTTTGGTTGGTAGACTTTTTGCTTTGGTTTCCATTGCATTGTTGATGGTTTAGCTCTTGATGTAGAGGCTTCGTGGGAGTTTTTATGGAGGCTCGTTGATGGTAAATTCATCTTGCAAGGTTGATATACTTCAGTGTTTACCTTTGCTTTACCTTTTCCCGCAATGGTTGGTTGCTCCTTTTTTGCATTGACTTGAGGTGCTTTTGGGGCTTTTGATGGTGTTGTTGTTGAAGATTTTCCTTGTGGTTGAAAGAAGATGTTCCTCCAGCTTTCTGTCAGGATCAAACTCTCTTTGATATGATGGGAGTCAATTATGTGGAAAGTATCCTTGTACTCCCCAGTACTCAACTTGAGTATAGCTTCTACCACTCTGAAGCTAGGAATCAGCATTTTTGAACTTGTGTACACGATGTCCTCTAGCTCAATGATTGGTGGCTTTCCCATCATGATCCACATTCCATAAGTCATTATATTCTTTGTTGCTTTTGGATCTATCATAGCCGAACATGTGATTTTGAGTCCTATTTGTCCATATATGCTAAATTTGATCATCGTAGGAGACAATCAATCTTCTTCCTTGTCCTTGTTCTTCTTTTGATCTTGCATTTTTTAAACATTTGACATTGAATTTGGAAACTTTTTTCCTTCATCTGCTTTCATTTGTACTTTTTTTGGAGTCGGCTTCTTTGAAACAGCTTTTGTCGATTCTTCAGGTATGTCAATAATATTTTTTGTCGATTCTTCTTTGACTCGTTGTTGCTCTGCTTCCTTCATGTGCACTTTGGCATCATGCTCCATGACGTAGCTATATGTTTCACCTTTTTTGCTTTCACACTCACAAACCTCATTAGCTTCCTTCAACACTGTTATTGTAAATAAGGGAGTTATATGACTTCCTCATCATAGAATTTAGTCAGGGTCTCCTCATTCACACACACATCAAGAGTCGCCACTATTTGATCCCATCCAAAGGGTTCAAATAACTTCTTTGGAAAAGGATCTGGAATATATGTCTCATCTTCTATTGAACGCTCTAGATGCAATCTTCCTTTCTAACACTTACACTCTCAGGAGCTCCGTACATCCAAATATGCGCTTTACTTTCCAAATCAGTTGTGGAGTTTAAGTCTTCCCCCCGGGTTCGCACTACATCTCTATAACTATGATCTTTGACACTGATTTTCGTTGTGACCTCTTTGTGTCTCAAGTAGATATAGTCATAGTCCCAATCTTGTACCATTTTGAGCTGATGCATGATTGGTCTGCCCAATATGATGTCAAAGTTGCTGCTCTTGTCAAAATTCATTATGACAAAGGTGTGCTCATACTCGATGCCACACGAGGATACAATGATTTGTTCTAATATTCCAATCGGTTTCTTTGTGTATCCATCCACTAATTGCAGTTTCATTCGAGTTTTCCTAAGAGCAGGCTGTCCCCATTTTTTCCATATCTCTTTGGTTGCAATGGAAATTCCTGCCCCACTATCTAATATAGCAACCGTCTTTACTCCTTTGTACTCAAGTGGTAAGGTGGTGTTTCCTTCTTCTCCTTCACAGTAGTCACCCACCTTATTCAATAGTACTGGCTTTGTCTGTGGTTTCTTCGGCAAGGTGTCATCCATGTTTTCATATGCAAGTTGGTCATGTGAAGGGATTTTCAGCCCCATGTTTTCCAGGTGTTTGCCCGTTTGGCCCCATAGATGCGGTCTAATTTTTAGTAGCTCTGAGAGATAAAGTGTGCACTGTATAAGAGAAGACATCAATTCATGCAAGCTCTTGGTATCCATCATTTTTGGTGTGGCTTTCCACTCAGAAGGTACCATTTTTGGTGTGGCTTTCCACTGAGAAGGTACCATTTTAACCTCCAATTTTGTTTCAAGTTCTCCTATGAAAGATGGCAACGTCTTTAGGATGCCTGGTTTACTCTCGCCAGATGCGACAGACCCGACATCCCCATATAAAAATTGTATATCTCTTGGGAAAAACTCATGATCCATGTTTATCTGAAGGTAATGGTGATGCTTGAGACCTTTGTGACAACGTTGCGCAGTCAAGAACCACTACGAAAATCAAACATTCAATTCTGACGCTGTTACAATCTCATTATTTTTGGAAGAGATCTCTAGTTAAGTGCTACAACGCTCTCCCACATCTTCAAATTATCCTTTGATAAAAAAGAAAAACCCTGTACGATTGATGAGATTAGGACTTTCTTGAATGAAATATCAGAGTCTATAGAAAATTAAAAAATGGGTGGCCAAGGCATCTTAGTTTTGGCTTTGGAACATAAGGAAGCATACAAGTTTGCAGTTGAAGAAATTAGTCTAAAGAACAACCCTACCTACATATATGAGAAACTCTTCAAATATGCTACTTGCTAGAGCCCTAAACAATAAGCTCTCAATAACTCTAAGATCAATATAATATAGCAATTTTGTGGCATGAACATTTAAGTGAAAGCAGTAGAACTGCCATTTGCAGTAGTAAGCACAATCTTTCCAACTCCCTGAACTGGATAAGAGGCATTCTTGGCACAAGTGACTGAAGTCCCATGTGGGACAGACTCGAGAGGGGTAAATAATTCAGGATGTGAGGCAATGTGCTTTGTAGCACCATTGTCAAAATACCACACATGTGAATCTGTAGCAACTGACAAACATGCATCATGGACAACAGGATTGTAAGTGCACTCTGCGCTAAAAGCCCATTTACAATCTCCTTTTACAGAACTCAACAATGGCTGCATTTGTAGTGGAACCAGCATTTGCAGTGGAACCACCCTCTTTCTTCTTAGCCTCTTTTGCCTTCAACTTAGGACACTGCTTGATCAAGTGATCATTAGCTTTACAATAATGGCAACGCATCTTCTTTTTGCCCTTATCACCAGAATTTCCAGACGAAGTGCTCAAAGTTTTGCCACTCGCAAGAGAACCATAAGAAGTGGATGCATTGCTGTTACCACCCTTTCTTTGAGAAGAAATAAAAGCCTGTTCAACTGCACATTGTCTAGTCTTTTTTTTTTTGGAAAGTGACTCTTACAACAGCAATGTGCATAATGCATCAAACTTGACATCTTCTGGATTTCCTTGGGTCATAAGTCTCCAAGTACTAACAAAAGTCTGGTAAGACTCTGATAAGGCATCAAGAACAATCTACAGAAGGGAACTGTTTGAAATGAATTCACCTGCAAAAATAAGTTGCTCATTGATATCCTTGACACTAGCAAGGAAAGTGTCCATATCATCTTCCTCATGCATAATCTTCGATTCTAGCTCTTTATGCAACAAAGCAATTTTAGCCTCATTGCGACTTGCATAAAGACCAACCAAAATATCCGAAGCTTGTCTTGCAGATTTTGCTGAACGGATGTGAGGAACAATAGTGCACTTCACAAACAACGCAATCAATGCATGAGCCTGCGCATCCTTTACATCCCAACCAACTTGTTCTACCATAGGCAAAACAACTTTAATAGCAACAATCCTTGCAGCAAGACCTGCAACATCCTCAACATTGCTTGCATCCTCAGAACCAGGACGTACATCAATGCCCTACACAATATTCTAGACGCCCTTTGACACAAGAACATGTTGCATTATGTAAGCCCACATAGGGTAATTGTCCCCATCCAACCTGTCCTCAGCAGCAAACATCTTGAACACATCTGTGTTGTTGTCAACCATGGTAAATGCTACACCTGATGTGAAAACTACCCGAAAATAGGAGAAATAGAGCGGGAACAACACGTGCTATATAGCACAAACCATAGAAGACTGTAAGGAACCTGTTATGCAAAGAACGAAATAGCATGTGCAGTACTGCATGTAGTGGAAACGGAGGCCGAAATGAGCCCGAATGAAAAATCTGAGCAGATTGGGCTCTTCGAGCTAACTCGAAATTTTTGTCGACTTGCGAATGCTTGCCAAAGCTCACTGTAATCGAAGAAAATGAGCAGGCGTGTGCTGGAGGAGCTGGCAATTAAGCCCGGGAGGATGCAACCTGCTTGATACCAATTGTTGGAATTAGGGTTGCAGAGAAACACACACAGCTTGGAGAAGACGAAAAAAGGTCAAGGCATACAATAGAGAGTGTGTTACTTAGTGTGCAATGGAATAGCCCTAGAGTGATGGGCATATATACAATGCTCCGGGGAAAAAACCTCCTAAAGAGGGAAAAAACGCCCCGGTGGTCCTAGTGTGTTCACACACATCACTACCACACATATATGGTAACACATTGACCATGTTATTGACTTAGAGCTAGAGGCAAGGGTCAGCCATTGAGGGATTTTGAGCCACACAATTCATTGTCTACACAGTCACATGATGATTTCATCCCTAGACCCATTATTTGTGTTACAGATTATTCCATCTACATGGAGCTAGGTGCTAGCCAACCAACCATTAGACAGAGAGCTAGGAGATTATAGGTTTTATTGTTTGGAGAGAGTTCTCTTATCCCTCGTAGTTGCACTAGACCCTTGACTTGTGCACATTGACCATGGTGCACTAGACACATGCACGTATACTAAAGGCAATTTTTTCCCTCTAGGCATCCAGGTATGAGACCTTAGTATATGATTTATTTTTGTTTGCATTTAGGTAATAAATTTTTTTATTTCTATGTTGACACACCTTTCTAGGTGTGGTAGTGCTTTTCTTATGATTTTGCAGCATACATGGGTTCGAGCATGGACTTGATCTTTCACATAGCATGGATAGAGCAAGCTTCAACATCACATGTTTGATTCCATAGCTATTGAGGAGACACATTCCATACCTCCAACTGTACTACTTCCTATGATTCATGTTGATGGACATTTATATTTTCTATTTGTGGTTGTTCATGGTTTAATTGAGTGCATTTAGCTTTGTTTTGTTATCTGCCATTAAAGATGTATGAACTTGTCTTTGCTTTAGTTAGTTGACCTATTTAGTCAGACGTAATTTTTTGGTGAGCATTTTTTAGCAAGCTCTTTTTTGAGTTTAGCGAGTAGATTCCAAAAATATTCTTTCTCCCTTCTCAACTTTATTCTCTCTCTCTCTCTCTCTCTCTCTCTCTCTCTCTTTCTCTCTCTCAGGTGTGTGTGTGTGCGCTTTGCCGATGGTTGCATATGTGTTAAAAAAAGTGGTAAATGGTTCTATCACTATACCACCCAAGCTTCTTCTTCTTTATCATCATCTGCTTCTCTCTCTCTCTCTCTCTCTCTCTCTCTCTCTCTCTCTCTCTCTCTCTCTCTCTCTCTCTCTATCAAACATTCATGATTTATAAATCTCTCTCTCTCTCTCTCTCTCTCTCTCTCTCTCACTATCCTCTCACTCATACATGGGACTTGTCCATTCAAATGTTGTGGTATATGTTGGGCAGCAAGATTAACCACCAATGTGATAAGTTTCCTTCTATTTTGTCACACCTATGAGCACTCGTATACATGCAACAAATCAATTTCAACAGTTCACACTCCATAATAATGAAATTAAATTTTGAACAACATTTAAAGACTGCAATAAAGAAACCACATACTGATATTGAAAGGGTTAAAAGTACACAACTTAAAGCAACAACTACAATAAGATAGATATGGAGAAAAAAACAGTACAATATGTTAATATGGTGTCAGAGCCTTATTTCTCCAACATTAGCAAGGAAATGTGAGATCTAGTTGTTGTTGTTGGCTCCATTGGCTATTCCTTGCACAACAATGTATGCCATCCACACTTCTCTTCAAGCCTCCACATGTCGTTTGAAGGATGCACAGTCCTGTGGGTTACGAAAACCATGTTACCCCAAATAATACATGCATTGTTGGCTAGTGTGGAAACTTGATCGATATTCCCTTTGGTTGTATGTGCATTGAAATCAAGGTTTTGCATGGTATTGAATATTGAGCTTGTGGTTGTCTGTGTAGTTGTGTGCACTCTGTGATGTGCATACATCATTCATAGCATATACACTACTGAGAATGTAATTGGCGTGCACATTGTTGATGGGGTCAACACGGGGAAGGAGTTGAACATGCTGATCGCATTGTTTGCAATTTTCCCTAGACGTGGTAAATATGTGAATGAGAGAAAAATAAAGGAATAGCTTTAGAAAATAGGTACTTAATTAGCGTGAATTACGTATCAATGAATGAATGAAACTAGTGTTCTTTTGGCTCTATTTATAAAAAACCCCAAGCGTCTTTACTTCAAAGGTCATTCACACCATGTCCTCCGTAATATTTTCACTTAGAATATTGCAAAGAAAAAAGAAATCATTAAAAGATTAACCACCATCGATTGACTTACCTTCGAAATTAAACATAGTTACAAAAATTTTAAAAAACATAGTGGCAAACACATATCAGATTGTGCGAAATTAAAACATAATATAACCAACCAGTAAGTTCATGTGTGCCATTACATAGAAATAAGTTAATATGGAGTAATCAATACAAGTCAAGATTTAGGTTCCCTGTGGCCGCAAATCTTGTGGGGGTTGCGCTATTGGGGCGTGTGCAGGTGGGGACCCCATGGGCAGTGTGGGAAATAGTGGCCAATAGAGTGGTTCACCATAGCTTGGCCAACCAAGAACTATGGCTGAAGGTCTACCCGACGGAGGAGAAGATGGCACAACCGACTCTTGGCAATGTAATAAAGGAGACGGGGGTGGCTGTGACTTTTCTCTACGTGATACCTCGCCCACATGATGAGTCGATCCTAGACCAATAGGAAGCCGCTGTTGCGGCTGAATACGTGCCAAAAATAATTTTTGTCCTGATCAATGGCTGATGAAATGTTGTTGTAGACTCTCGGACTCCATTTCAAAGCCATCACAACCTGCAAGACTATCTAAAACGGCATTCCCAACCTTTGTGAAGGTACCCAAGAACCACCTGTCTACAAAAGCACAAACATTAGCAGACATCTCAATGTCACATTAGCGAATTAGTTCAAAAGCAAAAATTGAGCATGAAAGTGGCCTCCTCGACTTACCGAGCAGAGAACTTGCTCTTCTCCACTCCAAGCCGAAATGGTGCTCCAAGGGCATCTAGCATCCATGGCAAGTCCCGTATGGCTCTTGGATCATGTCACAAATCAAACTCGAACCCATCGTTGTCAGCTGCCACATCTCCTGCTTGGCGATCATAAAGTGGGATCATTGAAAGGCCTTTAATTTTACGTGTGAACATGACCAACAATAAGATCGCGACCTGCAATACGGGAACTGTTTCAAACAAAAAACACACCAATATCTATCAACCATTGGAGAAATTGTTGAGAACTTACTGGCTCCATGAAGTCATCTATTGCAGCGTGTGTGTGTGACACCATACGGAGAAAAATAGTGCAAAGATGGCAAAATCATGCAAGCGGGCCTCTTTGGTGATGAGTGCCAAGTGGTATGTCCGGCACGCCATGACTACTGCGTCATCCGATAGTAAATACTCTATAGCCAAGGTGAACACACTGGCAACGAGCTCGACAAAGAATGCATTCCATCGGGGTATGCCACCAATTTTGGAATCAATTTTTCAATGTGTGATAAGGTCTATCCAAACAAGTCGCACCCCTCCAAGCCACTGATCAGGCTCGATTTCCCCGGAGTGTGAGAGAGACCCAATCAAACGTTGGATCACTTGAAGGCTCTTGCAATACATAAATACAATGAAAAAGAAGATTGAGTGAGTGCTTATAAAGTTCAAAGTGGATGCCAAAGTGTCATAAACTCACTTAGAGGAAATCTTTGGATCCATGATAGCCTTTCATAGATGGCATACATCAACAAGTACTACGAGATGTACTGGGACTACCCAAATACTTAAAATTTCTGCCATTTGTGCATCAGAGTGAGCCAAAACTGTGTCAAATGCAAAATTTAATGAAATGTTAGGTGCCACAATTTTGTTGTTGTCAAAACAAGCATTTGTTTGTGGTGGCATTTCTTACCTAGTGGAAAGGAGTCAAGTGGTTTGGGTGGCCGAATAGAAATTGGGTGGCTGCCCTCGCTTTGTCTAGTAGCAATGGACATGGTTCGCTCGGGACCCTCAGATCTAAAAGCTTAGGAAGGACTAGATCTCTGTGACTCCAAGTGAAGTTTGGAATCACCTTGCTCATAATTTGACCCGCCACCTTCATGCTCGCTCCGTTTGCTCTAAACTCCTCCGAGAACTCTAAAATATCACTGATGACTGGTCATACTCTCTTCTTACCTTGTTTAGGTCTATCCACTGTAGTCTTTGGGATTCTAAGTCCCTTGGTCGTGCTAGGGGAAATGGCATAGGTGGGAGGCTGATTAATTGCGACGCTTTTGCCCTTACCCTTAACCTTTTTGTGCAATGCTGCAAGTCCAAAAAAAGCGAGGACACTATACAAAAATAAATAAATTAGTTGAACAAGACAAATAGCACTTGCCATTGTATGCTTTAGCTTCATCTTCGAGAAATTCGCCATCCGCATACTCCAAAAACCATGGACAGTCTCTCCACGTATCCTTACCATGGAGCTTCTCTATCCAATCGTCAGGATAGAGACCGCTCTCCTCTCTCTCAGATTCCACCCGCGCATTGCTGGGATACTTGTAATATGGACTGTGAATACCTATTTTAAAGGCAAAATAATTTCCATGAGAACCCCCACGTGCTTACCTAATGCATGTGTATGATAAATTTACGATTATCTTCCACAGTAGTTGCATTTGCAAAGACATAGGTAGTCTAAGTCATTTTGAACGTTTCATTACCGTCTCACAAAGTGCTCTTTAAGATTTTTCCATATCTTCTTCATTGAATTTGTCCAATAAGGATTGTGGGTCTGCAAGCGCTAATTTTTGCATCATAAATATGTCGTGCGCAGTGGTGTTCAACATGGACTCGTGCTACTCTAGTTTTAAATGAAATATTATATTAATAATTGATAATATCAAGTGCACCAATAGAAGTGTGAAGAAACTTACTTGTTGATCATGTCAAGCACCAATAGAAATTTTTCCATCTTCATAAGGTTGCACTTCACAATCATGCACTCAACCTTTGGTGTAGAGAATTCATCCAACCGCTCCCGCAATGCCCAACCTTTCCACGCAGGGAGTCGGTGGTTGCCATCCCATACAATGAAAATTTTCCTCTCTATGTGAGAGAGCTTGGGAATATCTCTAATTTGATCATCAAATGTGGCCGACATCACTAACTCTCTCCCGTAAGTGCCATGCCTATCGAATGGCCAAAAGATGACAAAGGGGGATGCAAGGCAAGAATTGATTATATGGCACAACATGTGCAACAATCTAACCTAATGAGATGTGGCTATCAACCACGGATCCAAAGAAATTATTAAGAGGATCATTACCCGTGTTTTCCACAAGGATGGTCGTCGACGTGACTGCACTCGTCGAAGGAGGCATTTATATCATCATCAAAATGGGCGCTCCAACCATGGAATCTCTCTCTTGAGTGGTGTGCAAAGGAATTTCTTCTTAGGTGATTGAATTGTCATTTTTTCTTGGCGGTCCACGTCTTTGGACTCTTTTCTTATTACAATTGGCATCTTGTTTGTTGATTAGGGTGCTTATGGCTTCCCAAAAAAATGATGAAATGTGAAAGTAAGTGAAGAGGTTTCAAGGTGTGGGAAGAAGGTTTAAGAGAAATTAAATAAAAGAGAGTGAAATGAGAAGGTTTGCACAGGTATGAGGCAATGAAAAAAAAAAATTTGCTTTTCAAAGAGATAGAGATCACTATGGCTTAAGAAGGAGTAGAAGTGTGAATAAAAATAAAAAAGGTAGAGTAAGCTTTTATAGGGAAAAAAAAGGCGCGGGCAGGGGAGGGGGGTGGTCGAGTGCAGTGGGGGTTTGTAGATGCGGGTTGGGGGGGGTCAGGCGCGGCGCGATGGGGTTAGGTGGCACCGGTGGGGGGTCAGGCGACAGCATGGTGGCAGGGTCAAGGGGGGGCAGGGTTGCGGCATGGTGGCGGGGGTTCAAGGGTGGGTAGAGGACAATGTGGTGGCGGGGGGGCAGGTGGCGCAGTGGCGGGATCAAGGGACGGAGGGTCAAGGGGGGGTAGGGATAGGCAAGGGACGGGGTAAGGGGCCGATGTAGGGGATGCGGGCACAAGGGGGCACGTGAGCGGGGGCAAGGAGTCAAAGTGGGGTGGGTGCACGGGTCGTGTCCACATCAATGCGGGCTACATCATGCATCACTATCTGCGTGGTGTGCCACGTAGGCACCATGTGTCGCTTGTTGCCCATGTGGATTGTCACATGGACACGACCACGATTCCCTGTCAACGCCCTTGTCCTTTCCCGTGATCCCCGTGGCCTCCCCCTATTGTCGCCTTGCCCCTTCGCCCTTGTCCCCAACAGCCCCCCCTCTCTCTCTCTCACGGGGCCTCTCTCTCCGTCTCCTCTCTCTCTCTCTCTCTTCCCAGCCCTATGGGAACTGTCTTTATGCGGGCCGGTCCTCACGGGACTGGGAGCCATCCTCCCTCTCTCTCTCTCTCTCTCTCGCCTCCTATACACATACCGCATCACATGTAACTTTGATCCCATAGGTCATATTTGACATGCAAGGACGATAATAAAATATCTCTCTCTCTCGCTCTCTCTCTCTCTCTCTCTCTCTCTCTCTCTCTCTCTCTCTCTCTCTCCCGCCTGTAAGATTTTCCCCACATCCCCCCCGTGTAAACAACCCCGAGAGAGAGAGAGAGAGAGAGAGAGAGAGAGAGAGAGAGAGAGAGAGAGAGAGAGAGAGAGATAGTTCTATTATCATCCTTGAAGATCAAATATGACCTATGGGACCAAATGAACATGTCATGTGGTGTGAGTGGAGATTATAAGTGACTCTCGATGCTAAAAAATGGCTGAAATGAGCGTCACAATAGAGAGTCCACATCGTGGTTGGGAGAGGAAGGTATGTAGGGAGAGCTCATAGCTGAATATATGGGAAAAAGAGGACCTAATGTGGTCAAAAGCTGAGCACTCAAGTAGTGTGTGGTACTCACTCTCTCGCACTTGATGAGGGCATAAGGTGCAAAGTCGATGAGACTCCTTACCAGTGCCCCAACGTCCTATCTCGCAACGTAGAATGGGAGTTAAGATGAATGGAGGCAATGGTGCGGATCACACTCAATGGGATGGGCTCAAGGATGTAGGGATGGGTTCGGTTACCTTGTTCATAGAAGAAGAGAGATTTGTAGTTTGGGGCAGTGTGTGTGGTGTAATGGCTGAAGCGAGAACCTTCGGATTTCTCCCAATCCGTGATACATTGGCGTTGTAAGAAGGCTTCATTAACTTGGGAGTCGATCGACGCATCCTTGACCAAGTGACATGCATCCCATCTTCCAAACCATTTCTTGATGTCAAACATCCACCCCAAACTTAGTATCTTACTCTTGCATGTCTTTTCGACCTTTTCACTTGCTTCATATGCAATTCTAGGAAGTCGATACAAAGGGCTGCGTTGTGTCTTCAGCATGTACTCCACAACCCTTTGCATGCCCAAGACCTCAATGGGAAGCGATCCGGACTCAAGAAGTAAGAGCATGTAGGGTGTTTGTGTCTTAACTTGGAGAAAGTTGGTGAAAAAACACTTTTGGACATCCTCAAACGCTTTCCAAGTAGACTTCCCGATGCTACCACCCCACACTTCCACTCCATAAAGAAGCACCGGTGTCACCAATGTGTCAAAGAGGTACCTTTTGAGAGCCCAACACTTGATCTCTCCAGCATTGCACATGTTCTCAAATGCATAATAAACCCTCTTTCCGGCTTCCAAGTGATGCATTGGGAAATCCTTCCATTTATGATTAAATGGAACCTCAAGGCCAAGGCACTTGAAGCTATCTACCACTTCAAGTTGCTCATTGTTGTATACAATGCATGGATTTTGATCATTGAGGACCTTTACAATCATAACCTTGGTTTTCGATATATTCATGATCAGCCTGCTATGTAGGCAAAAGAGTTCCAAGACACTCATAAGCTTTTGTGCATCCTCTAAGGTATGTGCCAAGAGCACTACATCATCCGCATAAAGCAGAAGCATGATCATCACATTTCCGATCTTAACCTCTTCTATGCCTTCGTGTTGCATAAAATCAAGAACCATGCATTCCAATTCATCAATGAGTAGCCCAAAGAGTGGGCATCTTTGTTTGACACAATGGTGCTTGCAAAAAATTTTGAAATTCCATCTCCCATACATAGTCGACATATTGCTTTTTGGTAGATGCGAAAGACTCCATGCATAAATTCTCTTGGCACTTGAAGGCTTTGCATACGTCTCCATAGATTTCCTCGTGGTACCATGTCAAAAGCTTTCTTGAAATCCACAAAGTAATAATACAACTTTTTTCCTTTCAATCGAGATCCTTCCATAAGAACTCAAAGAGTGACAAGGTGATCAATAGTGCTATGATGCTTTCAAAAACTTGTTTGGCCAAGCGCACGTTTGCCATTCTTTTCAACCCATTCACTTATCTTCATCTCCATGATACATCCAAACAACTTTTCCATCAAAGAACCAATCATTATAGTGCGATAGTTGTTCACATTGTTTACATCTCCTCCTTTGTGAAAAGTTTTGATCCAATTTGCACTCCAATCATGAGGCATGCCATGCTGAAGTGCAAGGTTAAACATATTGCATATCCAATATCGTGTTTTCTTGATTTTTTATTTAATCATTTCAGCCTTGACACCTTGAAGCTCCCCTGCCTTGTGAGTAGCAAGTTTCTCAAGCGCACGGCATACATCTTCAATGGTAAAGAAGGGAGGCATAAATGGAAGGGAGCTATAACACTCCATCTTATAAACCTTGGGTTGCTCATAGAGGTTCTTGCAATGCGTATACATATCCTCAAGATTCAAGTCACCAAAGCTCTCAACATGATTGATTTTTAGATTTTGCCAAAACTTGCCACATGCATGTGCTTTCTCTTGCACTAAAAGAAGTTGTTTTTTGACTTCCCACCTTCTCCTCCTTTTTTGAACAAGTTCTTTGTATGTGTGTGAACGCTCCAAGTAAACTTCCTTATCTTTGCTTGCATCCAACCTTAGCAAGTGTTTTCGAGCTTGACTACATTCCATGTTTTAACTACCTGATCTATAACAGTCATGTTGATGGGCATCTTTGTTGCCTCCATTAAGAGTTTCAAGCCCCAATTTTGTAGCCACTCCTTTTTAGCATCCTTGAATGCATATTTGTCAATGTCCTAGTAGGATATGGCCATTTTCTTCCCCTCTTCTACTATGCTCTATGTTATGGTGTCTAACTCCTATTGCTCGCTTCTAAATTTTCCTTCATAGATTTGATAGACCTTTTTACCATTAGTGAAGAAGAAGAACCCTATGTTGTTGAGAAGAAAAACTCACTTGATGTGCTTGGCAATGCGAACCAAGTATGGACAAGGTGGTTACTCATGTGTGTGTTAGTTGTAGGCAAAGGCTCTTGTGTTTAGGGCTCTTTGTGGACAAGACGTCATGAAATGGCCTTAGGATCTCACATTTGTCACTTCCTCACTCTAATTTGGGCCACGAATGTCCCACTCCTCTAGCACCTTGGGAAAGAACATTCAATATTGACATGTCACACATGCATTTGGTATTCCTTGTAATTGTTATTAGCTTGATTCCACAATGGTGTGCTGGTTACCATTAGGTATTTTATATTTTGGTGCTATGTTTACTTCAACCATTGGGTCCTTTTCCAGATAAATGTTTTGAGTTGGATGCTTGATGAGCTCTTGATAAGCACCATTCTAAAGATTCATGTTGCTTTATTTAGATTAGATCCCCTAAAGAATAAATTCATAACTTTCATTTTGAATCTAATATGTTTGATAATTGAATTGGTTATGTTGGGGGTTCTTCTGGTGCTGAATAATACATTAGATAGCATTTCTAAATATATCTTTTAGTCTCATTGTTTCATTGGAGAACACCCAAATGACCTCATAGGGTCTAGACACCACGCTATTTTCAAATTGGGTTTCTTGGGTCCTAACTTAGATTGATATAGAAAAACCAGATCTCCTTTGAATGCATTGTATTTGCAAAATTCTAATTTTGTGCGTTTGTAATTGTTTCACTTTTTTGAGGTTTTTGCCATTATTTTGGTTCAAAATAGTATCTCAATGTGTTGTTATGGCTCTATCGCACGTTTGCTACATATTGCAACTCAATCCAAGCCTCTAGACATCTAGGCATTTTGTAACATCACAAAAGTCGACATGAAAACACAATTTCTAAGAAAAAAACATAGGACGAATATTAATTTCATAATAATAACTTTAAAAGTCAGCATCAAAACACAATTTGTATATATAAAAAAATAGGACATATCCTAACTCCATAATAATGTAATGTGCAAGTGGGTAGTGTAGGTAATCATCATAAATTTGGGTTCATATTACATCGTTTCCCTGAAATGACCAGAATATCTTTGGGGGACATTGGAGGGACAAGGTAGGCCACTGGATTGTCTTCAAATCCAACAATGTTCACATACGTCAACAATGTGCATATATATATATATATATATATACACACACACACACACACACACAAAATAAATGTGCATCCATGCAACAAAAGACTCATGCATTATCTCCCTCTTCCAAGAGTTTAAACTTGAGGAAGTTGTCTCTGGTTTACTGTGTACCTCGTAGCTACTTTGTGTAAGGGCACAAAACACGACATGATCTCTAAACTTAACCAAATCATTCAAAAAATAGATTCCATAGTCTCAACCGCCTTCAACTTTTTTTAGCATCCTTAAAAATTCCATGCCTCCCCATCTTATTCCTTATTTTTAAAAATCCCCATGCCTCCCCATCTTCCACCATCCATTTCATTCAGGGGTGGCAATATTTAAAGATTCCAACTTCTAGTGTAGTATCAAATCTAAATCGTGGAATCCATCTTGTAAAAGACCATCCAAGTCCTCTTGTGTGACATTTATTCCCTTTGCAATGGGAAAGTGATTAGGTGGCAAAGATGACTATTTATATTGGCTTTGTGAGCAACAACGTGCTTTTAGATCCACAACCAATGTGCAACATCTTATCCTTGTAGAATCTTTTGAACAAAAATATGGTGCAACCAATCAAGCAGAGCAACTTTGCAAGGCGTTGTTGCAATTTTTCCACTCTACCATTTTTCCTTCACTAAAGTAAGGATCAAGGCCCAAATCCAACTTGACACAAGGCTAGGGCAAACTTCAAAGAATGTTACCCGCACAATTTTTTCAAATGCCAAATGCATATGATTTTGACAATACCAAACGAGTTTAATTGATCCTCTATGCCAAATCAACCATTACCCTCATTTTTTTTGCTTTTTTCACATACTTCATACCATTCAAACCCAAAGCAAGCCTTAAGCATAAATAAAAGAGATCTATGACCAAACAATAGCTATATAAGTGTTGCAAGTTGGAACTTGGGACTTACACCTAAATAAAACCACCAACATGATAGGCTACACACCAAACATGGATTCATAGATGTAGACTACAAACACAAGTAGAGTAAACCATCCCTCCCTCCGCCTTCTCCTCCTCCTCACCCAAGGAGCCATCCTCATCCTCCTCATCATCATTAGCATCATCCAAAGCCCCAAATCCCCAATTTTTTGAGAAAACAAAGGTAAAGGTTGAAAATGCATTTCAAACTCCAATTTTATCAAACATTTTCAAATTTGTGAAAGACATTTCAAACAATTTTTAATGCAACTATGGTTACACATGCTGCAACATTACATTTCTCTAATTCTATTGTGCACTTAAAGGCGAGTTTTTTAAGCTCTACATTTCCCCTTTTTTGACAAGCATCTAGAAGAGCCAACCAAACTAGAGGATATTCAAATGATATCATTATTTTGATACTCTCATAGTAGCTATGTCAAAATTCCTTGACCACCCAAAAAGGTCAACCACGTAGGTGAAGTGCTCTTTGTCTAATATGATGCCAAATTTTCCCCTATGCTAAAAGTTATTTGGCCCTTGGCCCTCATCCAATACACCCAGGGTAGATTTATGCGTTGAGCACACTAAGGAAATTGTTCGCAATTGGGGAGGTGCCCTACTATTGCATCCAAAAAAATCAATTCACGGCTTCCTTGGCAATCCCCTCTTGGGAATATCCTCTTGTAAGAGGATTCCAAGAGACTGTTTCTATCGAGCAACCCTCATTTCACATTTGGTAAAAACAACCCATTGCTTCCTTGCCACAACCATGATGGTATACCCTACACTCAACATGTTCCAAGAGGCAACATTGTGCATAGAATGCTCATCAAGAACCTTTTGTGCTTTTTTAAGGGCACAAAATTTGGCATACATATTGACCAAAACGTAGTTTATCAAATAGCCTTTGACAAGAAATCTCATCGTGAATTCTTTACTGACGTGAAGGTCTTGCATACAACCATTGGGTTTCAAGGTGCAAGCATAGGTTCTTGTATTTGGAGAGTCCTTCACTTGACATTTGGTTAAACTAGCCCAAAGATTTCTTTCCATAGCCATGTTGATCATATCCTAGAGCCAACACATTGCATCCTCTTTGATATGTTGTCTCTTGCAACCAATATGTAGAGACAACACCAATCAAAATCAAGGACTTTATGAAGACACCACATTTGGCATACATAGCAAACAAAGCACCACCAAGAATGACATCTTTCTCCAAGAACCCCTAACAAGCAATCTCATCATGAATTCTCTCATCCATGTCAACATTTTGTGTAAGACCGCAGTCTTAAAGGTGCAAGGGTAGGTGATTACATCCAATGAGCACTAGCACTGAGCACACCACAATCATGTTGGGCATATGTTGCAATCAACATGTTCCTAGAGACAACATTTTGCTCATCAAGGACTTTTTTTGCTTTCATAAGGGCACTACATTTGATATATCAACCACCCAACCACTGCCAAGCACAACATGTTTCTTCAACAACCCCTAGCTAGGAATGTCATTGTGAAATCTCTCACCATGTGAAGGAAGGTCTTCTGTAAGGCCATAGGTTTTCATGTTACAAGTATACATGATTGTATCTTTTAAAAAGGCCTTCTCTTCACATACATATCAACATAAGCATTTCCAATCTCAATGTGTTTCTCCAATAGCCACTCAAGGTGCTAGCGTTGGTCATTGAATCTAGGGAAAGGCCTTCCTCAACATCTGGTTTATATAGCCCAAATTTTTGTTTCCACATCAATGCTCTTCATATCTAGCCATCAACATGGTCCAAAAGATGAGGATTTTGAACAAAAAATGCATCCAATAACTTTGTGTGCTTTTGTAAGGGGCACTACATTTGATATACATATCAACCAATTACCAAGCATTACATGTTTCTCCAATAGCCCTTAGCTATAAATCTCATTGTGAATTCTCTCACCCATGTGAATGTCTTGCATAAAAACCACAGACATTCATGATGCAAGCATAGGTAATTGCGGTTGGAGAGAGGCCTTCTCTTTGCATCTAGATAAGACAACCAAAAGCTTCCTTGCCACATGCATGTTGTGCATATCTTGCAAGACACACTCCAAGAGAGATGACATCCCAAAGTGGGTGCCCATCAAGAAACCTTTATACTTTTGTGAGCCCATTGCATTTGGCATGTACATATAGAACAAAGCATCACCACATGACATCTTTGTGCAATAAACCCTGATAAGCAATCTCATCATGAAATCTCTCACCCATATGAAGGACTTAATAAGTCCATAGCTCCTCAACATGCAAGCATAGATGAATGCATTTGGAGAAAGGGATTTTCTTCACATCTAGTTGAAATAGCCTAGAGCTTCCTTGCCACAACCATGCTGGGTGCATCCTACAATCAACATGTTGTTTCAAGAGACGACATCTTGGAGAGGATTCCATCAAGAATTGTTCACGCTTTTGGTGGGGTACCACATTTGTAATTCATATTGACCAAAACACTATTGAGCCAACATCTTGCGTAAGGCCACAAGCCTTCTAGCTACAAACCTTCCTTTCACATCTATAGTGAAAATAGTATAGTGTTTCCTTTCCATAGTCATCCATCAAGAACTTCTCATGCTTTCAATGCTTAATTTGCAGTCTGTTTACGGGTGGTTTGACACGAGTGTCACAGAGTTTTTCACGTAAATATATTGTATTCTAAGCATGCCAAAATCCAATTTAAAGTTTAATAATATGATTGTTGTGTTCACTTGTTGATGTAATGGCAGGTTTCTCAACGAGCAAATCTTGGCGAAAGGCAACCACATGCCCCCTACCTGTCGAGCCGCTAAAAATATTCTTACTAACTTGGGCTCAGATTATCACAAAATAATGCATGCCCTAATGATTGTATACTCTTTTGCAATGAGTATGTGAATTTGGAACAGTGTCCCAATTGTGGATCAAACAGGCATAGAGAGGACACACAAGGAAATTTGTCTCTACAAAGATCCTTCGACACTTTCCTATCATTCCAAGAGTAAAGAGCATGGTTAGGTGCAAGTTTATAGCCGCTTTGATGACATGGTATAAAAAAACTAGATCGACAGATGATGTGATGCGGGAACCTACTGACTCTCATGCATGGAAGCACATAGAGGAAAGATGGCCTACATTTAAGGATGAGCCTTGATGTATCCATTTTGGTCTGGCAATGGATGGAGTAAACCCATTTGGATTACATAGTTTGTCATGGAGCATGTGCCTATTTTCTTGGTTGATTATAATCTTCCACCATGGCTAGCTATCAAGAAGGGACATCTGTTGTTGTCGTTGATTGTCCAAGGAAAGTACAAAGCAAAGAACATGGAAGTATATCTGGCACCACTTATAGAAGAGCTCCAAATCTTGTGGATAGGGATCTATGTGGTTGACATGTCCCAACCAATCAGACAAAGAAATGCACAGGTGTAAGGCATTCTCATGTGAACGATGCACAATTGGCCAAGCTTCGTCAGTGTTTAGGTAAGTATCTTTGAACCCCTCACATATATGCTATTCCTGGCTATGCCAACGCTTTTATTTCATTTTTATGATTTTTCAGGCTTGAGTTACTCAAGCAATCATGCATGTCCAAAATGTGGTCCTCGACTTGGCTTCCGTCACTCTGATCATTTCAGCAAGACAGCTTACGAGGAGCATGATAGATTTTTTCTTGAAGGACATGAGGTACATGGACCAAACATATGCAAACAAAACATGCATCCACTGAAAGCGAGTGATTGGAAAAACATGTGACTAGAGAGGGGAGATTTCAAGCCACCCGGCATGAGAAGACTTTCTATTTTCTATGATTTCTCCTATTGGAGTGACTTGCTTATTAATCATCTTCTCGAACCAATACATTTTGAAGAATGTGGGGGAGATTCTATGGAAGACCATCACTGGAAAAAGGGAGAGCAAGGCCCAAAGAGATGACCTACAGGCTGTGGGTCGAATGCACAAGATGTGGCCTCAACTTAAACCCAATGGAATTTTTTCCATAACAAAAGGCCCATGGGTTTTGAGTTGTGCACAAGAGAAACAAGTGAAGAAGACTATATACTTATTCAAGACTCCCATTGGGTGCATATGATGTTTGAAAACAGCTTTTACTAGAGCTGAAAATCTTACTAGTCTTAAGTCCCACGATTGGCACAAATTTTTACAGTTTATCTTTCCAATTGCCATAAAGGATTGTCTAACAATTGCCATTAGAACCACAATCTATAAAATCAATGAGTTGGTACGTTGGATCAATTTATCTTTGATGTCAAGTGATTCAAAGTTATTACTAGCAATCCTAATGCAATTGTGCACAAAGATAAGAGTGGACTGATTCAAGTGAACTCTAGGCGGGCGTGTACAGATGCGCGGGATACATTCGTACTTCCGCAACATTGTGAACAAGTTGTGTTCACAATAGATTCACTATGGAAAGAAAAGGATGAAAAAGATTTGTCTAAAGTGCATTGGCTCTATGGTGTTCAAGTTGCCCCACGAAGCAAGCAAGTGTGTGAAGGATTGGAGGTTGAGGTCAAAGAGCTTCATGAACAAAGTGGTTCTACCGATGCGTCCACACCATCGAGAGAGCATCCACCACTCTCTTCAGTAGATAGTTCACCAATTGGCACACCACGTACACCTTGGGGATCAAACAAGCATGGTCCTAGCAAAGTGTACAAGACCAGGGATGGGGCTGGTGTGGTGGATAGGGTCAGAAATGCCATGCGACAGAGGATTTGGCAACTCTATATAGTTCAGTTTGGCCACTCTATGAAGGAGATTTGGAATGATCAAGATGATGAAAGGAAGAATTACATTGTTAAGGCCATTCACAAAGAGTACAGGTCGGCAGAGGGGTATGATCCAGTCTCAAATGACTGGATCTTGAGCGTGGCAATTTCCATAATGTCACACCATCGGTCAGAGACAAGAGACAAGTACAAGGCTGACAGTCCAAAGCTAGCATGGTTGGGCGTAAATGAGTGAGAGGGGATTGCATGAGAGACACATGAAAATCCTCAGAGATTTCAGCAGCAGAGAGATGTAGCCAGAGCATGTTTCGAGTCTGCTGGAGTGTCACATCTTGGGAATGGAGGCTACGACACTCTTTGGCATGAGTTTGTAAGTATTATACATATGCTTTAAATTATCGAATACTATATATGTTATTTGAATATTTATCTTATGGTTAATTGTTTATTTTGCAGGAAGTTGCCGTGAAGCGCCCTCCAACAAGCCGAGAGGAGAAGGATGGATACAAGCATGGACTTGTGGCCCTTTTGACTCAGCTGCAAGAGGAGGGAGAGGCCGTCGATTGGGAGGCAATACCATGAGGGTGACATCCTCCATATATTAATTTTCTGTAGATGTGGTCTTCTCGATACATTTGTGCTCATTCATTGTATAAATGTACAATTTGATGTTTATGTTTGTGGTTTTGCATTTTGTTTATGATTATGATTATGGTATGGCAATCAGGTTATGGTTATAGTTTTGCAAGTATGGTATGGAAATGATGTTATGATTAGGGTATGGAAATCAGGTTATGGTTATGGTTTTCAAATTATGGTATGGCAATCATGTTGGAGGTTGCTTTAGCACTCTTCCTTTGGGCAAAGAGGGCTGGTTCTTGGTGCTACAATACGCGTAGTACCAATTCCCAACCCTCATTGTCCCAAAAAAAAAAAAAAAAATCTGGATGCCAGTACAGGTGTCGGAATAGGTGCCGGTATACCCTTTCAAATAGGTGCACTTGGGAAAATATTTGTTATTGATGAGTATAGTAGAGACCTTAAATAATCTTTTGATAAGATTAAGGAAACTATATCCATTACGCAACAAAAGAAAAAGGTTGTTGTTGATAATCATCAAAGAGCCTTGACCTTCAAAGAGAATGACTGGGTATTTCTTAAGTTTCCCAAAGCATGCCTAAGCGGGTCACCAAAAATACTATGATAAGCTAGCAAAAAGATATACTGGGATCTTGTACTTGTTAAGTTTTTGTTTCAATTTACCACCAGTTTCCTTTTTAAAAAAAGATATTGTGGCTTATTTCAAATCCTTAAGCACATAAACCAATCGGCTTATAATTTGAGGTTACGAAGCACTTGGCTAGGGAGAGGTAACGTAATGAAAATTAATTTCTAACCTTCTAAAAGTATTTTCCATCTTAATTTGGCCATTTAAATCCGAGAAAAATAAAAGAGAACAAGTGAAGTTAATTAAAGTGCTTATAGACCAACTCATTCAAAGGCTTATGACCAAAGCTTAGGAGGAAAGTCTATAAAAGAGCAAAGATAATTGTTGTTTAAGTTATTTCGATCAAAGGTACAGGTCAAGGAAGGATACATCTATCCTGAGTAGCATTGATCAATGGTACACGACAAAGAAGATTACCTAGAGCAATTATAGGAGTCTAAAAGTAAAAACTACTTGTATTAATTTCAAGTGATTAAAATTAATTATTAGAGTCCAAGTATGAAGTCTGAAAAGCCTTGTGATAAAATTTTAACTTGCACAGATAGTTTAAATTTTCCATGAAGCAGATTTCGAGACTAGCGTCATGGCACCTCCAAAGCATTGTGCTAAGGTTTTGTACAAGAGGTGAATCTCTAAAGTCCAAGGGTGAGTTTTACTTTTATCAAAGCTTGTTCTAATTTAGCAGGTCATAAATTAGCAGGTAGGCTCTAATTTATCACATCATAAATTAGCAGGTAGGATCTAGCTCGGGTCGGCTTCATAAAGCCTCCGAAGGATAATGCAAAGGTGTTGCACCCGAGCCAATAGAAGTAGAGGTAATTTTATGGTTTTTAATGAGTAAAAGGGAAAAGCTAAAGTCTAAGGTTAGATCAACCCTTCTTTATAAACAAAGTTGACTCTAGTCTTTCTCTTTTAAGCTTGGCTATGCCACATGTCCAAATTTGCTTGCACTTGCTTTATGTGCAGTTAGCAAGTGTGTGGGAGTGTGTGTGGTGTATACACTTGTCAAGACAAGTCAAAAGAGAAGGGGAGGCAAGATGTTCAAGTTTGGAAAGAGGGGACATGTGTTTGAGCATTCACTAATTGTAAGCATTCCACTTGGGGGAAGTTAGCAAGTGTGCAAGAGACAAAAGAGAGGGGCTCGTGGGATTCTTGCTCTCTCTCATCCTCACTCTCTCAAGTGTCAAGAGTGGCCAAGCAAACCCTCTCTCTCTCCCTCTCTCATGGGAGCTCTACAGATGGTCTCTATGCTCAAGAGCTTGGCTATGGATGCAAATCCAAGCACGTGAAAGATCTTATCTTTCTTCTTTCTACTCTATTGTACTAAGCTATGCGAAGAGTTTGGTCATGGAGTAAGCATATACAAGTTACGACTTCTTTTTCTTGAAAAATACTTCTTTTCACCCTCATCTACCTCTTACCATGTAGTTCTTTCTCCCCTGTTGGGGTGTTTAGGGCTTGGGAAAGAGGATGACACCATAGAATCATGAAATTGATCATCTTCTTGGTTCAAGAAAAACTCCGTAAAAGAATAAGTTTGTATTATAACTAAAGGAGAATTATAATACAAAGTCCTTTTGGAGGAGGAATCTCAAAGCTCAAGCGAGATTTTCCAAGCAATCCCTCAAACGAGCGAGATAGGGTAAGGCACATATACAAAACAAAAACCAAACATGATTTCTTAGGTGACTTCAAGCACAACAACGAAAAATTAATTCAAGATTGCAGCTATTTTTAAAGATAAATCAACAGCAAATTTTTGATCGACAAAACCCTTTGAACAAGGTTTGGGTAAAGTGTTTCCTTTGATGGGCTAGAACACTTGGAACAATTACAATGGCATGATGATATTCCTCTCCTTGGAAATCGTTGCCCTCAAATATTGGAAGCTCATTGCAATTTGCTACCGCCATTGATCCTTGTTGGATATAAATCTCATATTCCTACCTCCTTACACGCAGGACCTCATAGAGCTTGTTAACAATTTGGGTGTTTATTATACATTAAGAATCACATATGACACATTGGTGAATGTATACCATGGTTGCAATATGTCATAGTTCCATTGCTTCCATAAAAAGGGTGATGAGAAACTATTCCCTAATTTTAGCCCCCCAATCGAAGGATTAAACTACGAGCTTTACACTAAAAAGGTAAGGTTGTTGCCACTGAAACAAATCTCATGAATAAGGAGAGTTTGGGAGCTCTTCAATTCTTCTTCTTCTCCTCTCTCCCACTCTACCTCAAGTTATGATGGGTTGATGTACGATACCATACTATGCATTTTTAAGTTACTCTAGAGAAAACTGTGGGAACTTGAAAATAATTCTATTATTGAAATGAGGTCATTCTTTTAAGAACTCCACATCATGGTATATATTAAAGTTTGGGTCAAATGATCATATGAAGCCTACCATCATCGAGGGGTTGGGAAAGTTAGTGGTGCTGCCAAAGATGGTGGTGACAAAGGTGTCAACGGAGGTGGTAATGGTGGGGGATTATAAGGAGTGCTTTGATAAAAGAGTATGCAAGGTGGATAAAGTTGTGAACACTTTTCTTAGGACAACGTCTTCTCCCCATGCAAGTTCTCTTTCACCCAACCATGTTGATAAACAAAAGAAACCTAGGTTTACTATATTTGCATCTATAAATTTTGAGATTTATCTTCAAAATTCAAAGTAGAAGATGAGAAAACCAACAAATTTTAGAGAAATTTAGTGGGAAAACCTTCTCTTAAATTTTCCATGTTATATGAGCACTGCTCGAAGTTCGTAGACTACTTGGGATTCCTAGTCTGCTTGTCAACTTCTAACTCTAGCTATAACAATGGAGAGAGGAGACTCTCAAAACTTCCACATGCCAGCAGAAAGTGGGTCCGTGTCTACGATTCTCTCTATTTTCTTCAGGAGCGTTTAGAGATACCAAACGACGACTTTGATCTGAGCCTGTCCTCGATGAGATTGAGACCCTCCTCCTCATTCTCTCCCATGGACCTCCATATCTGTACTACGCAAGAATGGATAGCATTCTTTCTCTCTCTCTCTCTCTCTCTCTCTCTCTCTCTCTCTCTCTCTCTCTCTCTCTCTCTCTCTCTCTCTCTCTCTCTCTCTCTCTCTCTCTCTCTCTCTCTCTCTCCCCACTTCCTTTTAATGGGGTTTAGTCATTGCCATTTGGCATGGAAGGAAATAGCAACAAAGAGGAAAGCAAAGGAAGAATCTCTGGCAGGGAAAGGATAGCCTCTCTCTCTCTCTCTCTCTCTCTCTCTCTCTCTCTCTCTCTCTCTCTCTCTCTCTCTCTCTCTCTCTCTCCCCCATTGAAAACTGCCTTCTGCTTATTGTCTCATTGTGCCCAATTGGAAAGACCTCTGACATCTTCCTCTTAAGTTGTGTCACAACTGCCTCGCACAAAGCTGGGTGTGGACATATGTGCATGAGCGGCGCCAACACACCCTTAAAAAAATTTGTAGGCATATCCTCGACTAGCACGTTGCATTTTCCATTTTTTTCTTACAAAGAAAGATGCACATTGACGGCCACTATACCATTTCCTTTTTGCATTTTTCTGATGAAGCAAGCAACAACAGCAAGTAGCACATTAAATAATTAGCAAGGTTTTTTAAAGCTTGCTTATAATAGCAGGCACATTTCTGGCGACGGATTTCACTTGGTGTCTCTTAGGGATAATGACGATTAGCACACCAGCTTCAACTACAGCTTTCACATCATCCAATTTGACATTATCAGGCAGTTGAAATTGTCGATAAAAACTGCCAAGCGATCTCTCTGCAGCATACAATGTCACAGATCCTTTCTCTTCCACATTCTTGAACTCCCCACTGATTTTCAAGGTACCATCTTCATGCACA